>NC_072388.2:76247092-76547750 GCF_028885625.2 Pongo pygmaeus
GCCGGGCGTGGTGGCACATGCCTGTAATCCCAGCTACTAGGGAGGCTGAGGAGTGAACCCGGGAGGCAGAGCTTGCAGTGAGCTGAGATCGCGCCACTGCACTCCAGCCTAGGCGACAGAGCGAGACTCCATCTCAAAAAAAAGAGTTTTCTTCTTATCTCCAAGTAGCTGGTGTAAACAAAAATTTAAATTAAAAAAAGTTTCTTCCAAGTCCGCTAACTTGTGAGACAACATTTGCTATTAGAAGGTCCATTACGACATTGTTGGGCTGCTGGTGAGAGTTGACACTATAAACCATGATTGCCACAGGAGTCTCATTTTGCTCAGCCACCCTATATGACAAGTAAGCTGCTGCTAACTGTGATCTGGCTGATCTTATACTAACTAGTATATAAGAGTTGAAGGTTTTCTTACTAAATTAAGACCACATCTAAAACCTATCCTCATTGCTTAAGTTATTTTGCAAGTAAATAAGCGATTTGAATAAACAGGCTTTCAAACACAATGCAAAGTCCTGTTTTATACAATCACATACACCTTTCTACACCATACATGAAGGCTTTGGGAAGGCAGCCAAGTCATCCAGCAGAGCCTGGCCTTTTCTATTTGTTATTTTCTCCCTGTAGCTCAAAAGAAGGGTTACTTTCTAGTAGTCATCAGTCCCCAGGTCATGAGCAGTCATTACTGACCTACTACATAAGGGGAAAACATGCTTTACCTAAGAATCTAGGGTTCTTTTTATATCTTAGTGGGTCCAAGATAGGCAAAAGAATAGGTCTATTTCAGCATCTGCTAAACACCTTGCTTGACAGGCGGTGAGGACATTGGCATGGTGAGGTCGAAGAGAGAAATAACTTCAAAGCAGGGTAACGAAATTGATTTGCAGAAAGAGAGATCCAGTCCCAGCTCCACCACTAATTAATGGCACAACCTGGCAAAATCACTTATTCTCTCTACTCCTCTTATCTCATCTACAAAACGAAGACAATAATATTATCTGCCCTGCCCACCTCCCAGGGAGGCCTTAGGGCTCAACTCAGGTAACACATGTGAAATAATTCTGTAGACTATAAAGTACCATCCCTGCTGGGCCCTATTTAAACTGTCCTGACATTTGTGGTTAGTTTTTAAATCTGTTTGGGAACATACTAACAAAAGGATTCCAGTTTTTTTGTTTTGTTTTGTTTTGTGTTTGTTTGTTTTTTGAGACAGAGTTTCACTCTTGTTGCCCAGGCTGGAGTACAGTGACGCAATCTTGGCTCACTGCACCTTTCACCTCCCGGGTTCAAGCGATTCTCCTGCCTCAGCCTTCCAAGTAGCTAGGACTACAGGTGGCCGCCACCACGCCTGGCTAATTTTCATATTTTTAGTAGAGATGGGGTTTCACCATGTTGGCCAGGCTGGTCTCGAACTCCAAACCTCTGGTGATCCACCTGCCTCAGCCCCGCAAAGTGCTGGGGTTACAAGTGTGAACCACCGCACCCAGCCTGGGCTCCAGATTTTTACTTCAAAAGTTTCCCAAGTAAAACCAGTTGTAACATTCATATTTCCTCTTGGCTTTTATTGCTTGTGTTAGGAGAGACAGTCCTCCCTGGCTCTCTTGTGCTCCTCCAGGCCTTGCAGGGTATGCCAAGAATGCTGTTTGCAGTAAACAACCTTGAGGGAAGAGTTAGTGTCTCCCTCTGAGACAGAGGGCTGTCTTGTTTATTGCTTGCCATAAAACAGCAGATTCCCTAAGCTTAATATTACTCAGCTGTGATGCAACCTACTGCATGTGCAAGCATTCATCCAGTCCCTCAGCACCACGTGGGACTTAGGGGCAAAGGAAACTGATGTCAACATGCTGATGCGCATCCCACTTGTTGTGCCATGAGAAATAAAGTCCTCTGTCTCTGACCCAAGACTTTGCCTTCTGTCAGGATGCAAAAAACAGTGACAGGCTAACTTACTAGCTAATAAGTAGGCTAAGATAAAATCCCGGCCCCTGACAGTGTGGAAACAAGCATAGGATGAGGAGAGACATAGTCTTCGGTAAGAGAAAGAATGAGGGCCTCCATGGGCAGGCAATGGGGTAGTGAGAGTCCCCCACTGTCCCACTATTAGAGAGGCTGATGGAAAGAGGTAGGATTGAAACAAGCCATTGAATGTCACCCTGGTTACTGCCCTGTCCTCTGGGCAAAAGGAGGAAGAGGAGTGATCATGACAATGGCAGCGAGCCCAGCAGCCCCTGCCAAAAGGCAATATGGATGTGGCTGCTCAATCAACAAGTCTCCAACAGTGCGGCAACAGGACCCTGCTATATAAGACAGAACTTTGAGTAAAATGAAACACTGAAAGATCCTTGGGGGAGCTGTGTACTCAAGCCAAAAGTAAATATAAATATGCCTTGCTTTCTGGCTCAGAGCCACTCTCTCCCTTTATGTCCCACCATCCCTCCCACTCTACCACAACCTCAGCTCCTTTAAAGACTGAGATGATTAAAGGTTGGGCTGAGGTTTCCATGCCCCTAAAGGGGACTGAAGGTCATACACACCCATCCTAGTATGCTGGAGAGCCCCAGGGAGGAGAGGAGCAAACTCAGGGCTCTGCTGGATATGAGGTCCCACATCTCCACCCTACCATGTCTCATGGGGGGAAGGATGTACTACACACAGAGGTTACCGCAGACACTCAGGACTGCAGGGAGAGCCACAGCAGTGTGCACAAGGACTAAAGGGAAAAGGGCCCCTAACGCTGGGGGAGCGACACTGGGGAGGTCGTGGTGCAAGCCTAGTGAAGAGCTAAAGGAGGAGAAAAAGCTTCTCCCCAGTCCCTGCAGCCAGCACCGCCACACTCTCCGACTGGGAAATGACAAAATCTCTGGCTGGCTGTCACCATAGCCCCTGATGCAGGCCTTCTAGACGCATTAGTTTGAGGGGAAAAAGTGTCCAGATTAAACTGGTAACGTTTGAGCCACGCTCCCTGTAGGGAAGGGAAGTTAAAGTGACATTCCAGGCAGAGCTCTTTGGGCCTCTTCAATGTACTATTCCTGTGGCTTCCAGTGCTGAGTGTATAGCTGATACTGATCCCATAAGTGTCAAAGAGGATTATCCTGTGCAAGGGCTGCTGTGTGTAGACAGGTGATCCTGTCCTTTCCTGGTGGTCCAAAAGAAAAAAATCTACATCCCTGGAAGGGAAAGGAAATAAATCACAGGCTTAAAAACTTCATGGTGGCTGGGTGAGGTGGCTCATGCCTGTAATCCCAACCCTTTGGGAGGCCGAGGTGGGCGGATCACCTGAGGTCAGGAGTTTGAGACCAGCCTGGCCAACATGGTGAAACCCTGTCTCTACTAAAAATACAAAAAGTTAGCCAGGCGTGATAGGGGCGCCTGTAATCCCAGCTACTGGGGAGGCTAAGGCAGAGAACTGCTTGAACCCAGGAGGCGGAGGTTGCAGTGAGCTGAAACCGCACCACTGCACTCCAGCCTGGGCGACAGAGCAAGAGCCTCAAACAAAACAAAACAAAACAAAACAAAAAACAACTCTGTGGCTGTTAGAGTACTGAGAGCCACACACCAGAATCACAGTGCCACCTGCTGGACATAGGTACCAAGCACACCCTTTTTAAAAGGGCAGCTATTAACCTCTTAGTTAACTACTCAACACTTTGAAATTGATTGCCAGACCCATAAAGGCCTCAGGACTCCCTGGCCTAGTATTCCCACTTTGGGGTGGGTCAATGGGAATCTACTGATAACAAGGGAAGGGTTTAACAAGCCTCACTGATCCTATGGAAATAGTACATTCAAGAGTACAGCTGGTAATCCCAGCTATTCAGGAGGCTGAGGCAGGAGGATGGCTTGAGGTCAGGAGTCCAAGACCAGCCTTGGCAGCATAGTGAGAACTCATCTCTTAAAAAATCTGTTTTAATTAGCTGGACGTGGTGGCATGCGCCTGTAGTGCCAGCTACTCAGGAGGCTGAGGCAGGAGGAGCCCAGGAGTTTGAGGCTGCAGTGAGCTATGATTGTACCACTCCACTCTAGCCTGGGCGACAGTCAGACCTCATCTCTTTAAAAAAAAAAAAAAAGAGTATAGCCAGCCTGGCCCTAGAATCATCTTGGTTTTACATGAAGAAGTGGCAGCTTCCACCTTGGGAGAAACAACCTTCTCTGCTACCTGAAGCCGAGCTGCTGTTCAGTAGGGCCCTTGATTCACAGGGATTCCTGTAAATGCTTAGGCCTGGCTCACCAATGATTAGGCTGAGTTAAAAGCTGATGTTGCCCACCAGGCAGCAGCAGGCACTTAGCCCCAGTGACAACTCTGGATGGCTGATGGCAGTAAGGATTGAAGTATTTGGTATGCTACTAAATACTGAGCTACTAAATACTGAGAGATGAAAGCTGAGAAGTGTGGAAACACATCATGGCTGCCTGTCAATAAGACAGACTGGATCACTCACGTAGGTGCCCACACTAAAGGCAGGTACTCTCATAAGACTGACTGGAATCAAACTGCTGATCCAGCCTGCACCACCAAGACTGCTGCCATAGCCACCTGGATTCATGCAACAGGTGTGGAAACATCTACCATCATGGACTAGGCACAATGTAAGGGACTATGTGTTTCCGAGGCAGAAGCCACCACTGCATGCCAGACTTGTGACTCCCGCCAAAAGTTGGCCTGCTTGTCTTGCAGTAAAGGAAGCCACGTTGCAAGGGGCACTGACCCCACCTGCTCCTGGGAGATTGACATTAGGACTTTGTTCCCTTCTCTAGGCTCTCATCAGTACCTTGCTACTGCTGCTACTTTTTCAGTTTACAGTGTTGATGTTGCTTTTCCAGTTCAATCATCTGACTCTGTGTATACCACTGTGGCCCTTGAAACTAAACTCTGCCAGGTTTTCTGCTTTCCAAACCATCTACAGTCTGACACTGGCATATCTTTTTGTCACAATGGCCACCCAACAGTGTCAATTGTCAATAGTCAATAGCCAAGGTATTCGATGGACCTCCCACACTCCCTACCATCCACAGGCATGATATTGTCAAGTACTGAACAGTTCCCTCAAAGATCAACTCAAAAAGACTTTTGATTCTATGTTTTTAACCTCCTCCTGGTCTGCAAACCTTACTGAAGCAGTTTCGTCACCTAAGGCAGCCATTCTCAGAAACGGGTTATCTCCTTTTGCCTACCAACTGGGTAATGATCAGGAAAAAGGGGTGGAGGGTTATATAAACCTATTTTGGAAATTTAAGATTCTCCCCTGACTATTTCTGGCCATGATCCATCTTTCTTTCCCCTTACAGAAAGCCCAGATCAGCTGGGAGGAGGAGGCTATCTATGTAATTCAGACTTAATTCTAGTTCAGTCACTAGATTGTCTTGTTGGAATGGCCTGGTGCCAGAACATAAAGTTAATGATCATTTGGTTGGGTATAGTGCTTTTAAAGTCCCCCCACAGTGGCCCACATGTGTCAAGGTAGAAGACATAATGGGCCTCTGTCAATTTTCTAACAATTGGATATTAAAAGGCCTGCGTATTGGTAGGGGATAAACGGAGAAAAGGTGAAGTTATAGGTACTAGGGTAAGACACACTCATTATGTAGCAATGGAAGGAAAGAAACAATCCTGGCATCTGGGGAAGGAACACCATAGGCCCCTGGAGATGTAAAGAGAAGGGAAACAATGCTCTTTGTCCCTATCCAGCACCAAAGCCTGGCAAACATTCACATGGTCCATCTACCTCAAGCAGCAACTGTGGCTGGCAATCTGACCTGTGGCTAAGTTTGTCATTTCACTATGAAAACAGAAAAACTTTATCTAGTAGGTCAGTATAAAAAAGAAAATAAAAAAAGAAAACAAAAACTCACATGGACATGGCCAGTCTTGAGCTATTCCCACGGGCCTGATGACATCAACACCAACTCCCAAACGCAGACCTCCCTCATAGGTGTGCAAACACACAGATCAGCACCACCTTCTATCAATGAGGCTGATAAAAATCACATGCTTCTCCTGAGACCCTAGGGGCCTTACTTAGGTTATGCCTTGTCTAGTGATTGAGGCTGCAACTATTCAGTGACACTGCCCATGTGGTTTAAACCACTGTAATGGTAATCAAATTTGATGGTGATCCAGATAAAAATCTAACAAAAATCCTGGAGTGGCCTGCACTCCTCCAAGTAATATGTTAGTGTAAGGAAGAATGGGTCACCAAATATCTTTCCATTAATCATGGTAGTTACTTTTTTTTTTTTTTTTTTTTTTGAGACGGAGTCTCGCTTCGTCGCCCAGGCTGGAATACAATGGTGCGATCTTAGCTCACTGCAACCTCTGCCTCCCAGGTTCAAGTGTTTCTCCCACCTCAGCCTCCCGAGTAGCTGGGATTACAGGCACCCGCCATCATGCCCGGCTAAGTCTTGTACTTTCAGTTGAGACGGAGTTTCACCACGTTGGCCAGGTTGGTCTCGAACTCCTGACCTCAGGTGATCCGCCCGCCTCGGCCTCTCAAACTGCCGGGATTACAGGTGTGAGCCACTGCGCCCAGCCTGGTAGTTACTTTCTTAAAAAAATTTTTACAAGGGTAGTGGGCTATTGTAATTACTGGTAATGACACCAAAGATCAGAGATCAATCTGAACCCCTGTGCACAGGTCACAGTGGTTAATAGACTGGTCTTAGACTGCAGCCCAGATGTCTGAAATAAGATTCCTCGGTGCCCCCAGGACTTATTCACAAGTGGCTGAATCCAGGACCCTGGAGTGCATGGTTGAGGTAAATACTGTAAGCTGGCCTTATTCTGCTGCTTAGAGTCCCATTGACAACAACCTTAATTAAATGCTGTAAGGGACAAACTGAAAAGATTTGAGTAGCCAGGGGAGTTGTATATTCATGTGAAAATCTGCTAGAAGCCAAGACCATAGAATCGAGGAGTGAGAGAGGCTGTCAGATTGCTCGTGCCTCTACACATCATTCTGGGTATACCAAGAACGCAAGGCCCTGACTGCATCCCACCTGGGCCATTTCTCATGGTTGTGTTTGCAGCAAGCAACCTTGAGAGAAGAGGCAGTGTCTCCCTCCAGGACAAAGAGGAGGTCTGCGTACTGCCCTATAAAACAGCAGATTTTCCAAGCTTGTCGTTCCTTCACTTGGATGCAACCCACTGCCTGTGCAGTCATCCATTTAAACCCATAGCGTCACCCTGTGGGACTTGGATGGCAAGGGAAACTGCTTCTAACATGCATCCTATTTCCTGTAATAAAGTCCTTTGTCTCTAACCCAGGAGTCTCATCTTCTGCCAGCAGTCACGACACAATAACAAGCTAATTTATTAATTTCTAAATAAAGCAACCCTGACAGTCTGTTTTCTTGCCTGCTTTTTGCTTAAAGAATTCCATTTCTGACACCCAGTATCTGGATAGTACAAGCTAAAACCTTCAAGAAAATAAATCTCTTCTCACAAGAAGAGTTCTGCCTCCTAAAATCCTTTGGTCACCATATCTGAACACCCAAACTCTCCTTGCCCTATAGGATAAAGGTACACAGTTAGGTATTTTCTCCTCTGTTGATGCTTGAAAATCCTGCAGATATAGGAACTCAGGCCTTAGAAAATTCTGTACCCAAGAATTTGCAATTCTCTTTGGAAAGCTGAAAGCACCTTTAAAAGCCACAATTTGCAAGCCAGGCGATGCACTGTAGCATAACCTGGAAGACATGAGGGCTGCTTCCTCAGATCCTAAGAATCCCACCGCTCCACCACCAGAGCAAAACGATCCCCCTCCCAGAGAATGCACCTCGCCAGAGGCCAACCCACCGGATACCTCAAGTTCCCCTCCACCGCGGCCCTACTCCTGTAGATCCCGCCCCCTCCGTACCCTCGGGCCAATCAGAGGGCGGCGTCCCCTCGCGGTTGCCATGGTGCCCGCCGAGTAGCTCCCATCACTCACCAGATGTGCGGCGGCTCATCCAAGCGGTGGAAGCGGGTGGCGAAGGACAGCAGCGTCACCAAGGCCAGCAGAGCCCACCAGCCGGCCGCCTCGAAGCGCCGTGAGCCCCGGGCAGGCCGTTTGGGGCTTCGCGCCACAGCCTCAGCGGCCACGTCCCTGCATGCGGCCCTAGCAGCCTGGGGCCCACAGCGGCCCCTCCGGGGACGCAGCTTGGACTCTGCCAGGCCTCCGCCCGTGGCCGGCGGCATCTTCCCCCTCCTCCGGGTCGCCCTCCGGCCCGGAGGCACACTCTGTCTGACCAGCCGCCCCGCCAAGGAGTCACAAGAAGGTAGCTCGGGGTACCCCGGGAAATGCAACTCCCTCCACTGCAGCGGAGCGCGGGGCCCCGGGCTCTGGGCGGGGCGGGCAGCGTGGTCGCAGCCCGGGCCGCTAGGAGGCGGCAGGAGGCGCAGAGCATGTCGGGACCGGGAGGGCCGGCCGGCCCGGGGCGGGGGGTACTGGGCAGGAGGGGTCGGGCTCAGGGAACTGCAACTCCCAGCAGCCCCCAGGAACGGGGCGTGGCGGGAGGGCTGGGCGCACCAGAGGCGACCGGAAGGATCCTTCTAGTCCAGACGTGAAGGATCCTTCTAGTCCAGCCCCTCGCTTTACCCGGACGAAAGCCACGGGCCTGATTCGTCGAGTCTCACTGAGCCTTAGTCGTCGGCGAGTCTCAGGCGCGAAGTTTCTCGGCCCGGAGGAGGGGGTCGTACGAAGTGCCAGATGCAGGCGGGGAAGGTCTGTGCCGCGCACCCGGGTGGAGCGAAGCTGATTAGACACCTAGAGACCCTGGGGGGCGGGGTCAGAGGTGAGCTGCACCACCCGCCCAGGTCGACGACGACTCCCGGCGTGCAGTGCGTTGCGCCGGGCACGCTCTGCGCCTGCGTGCTGCGCGCTGCCCGCTGGGGCTCGAAGTCCCGGGAGGGTTGGGCCAGAGGAGGCGGTCCTGGTGGGGAGTGCGTAGCACGGTGGAGTTGCTGTCCGGTCGTGCTTCACTTCTGCCCCGCCCTCCCTGCTCCCCATAACAGACCCCTCCACTAGGGCTTCCAAACGTCGCCCCAAGCCTCCCAATTTCTCGCAGCCCTTCATGCTCTTCTCTTGGCCCTAGCAGGAGGTGAGCTTCCAGTAATGTTTGTATTTTAAGAGTCCCCGGGCCGGGCGCGGTGGCTCACGCCTGTAATCCCAGCACTTTGGGAGGCCGAGGTGGGCGGATCACAAGGTCAGGAGATAGAGACCATCCTGGCTAACACGGTGAAACCCCGTCTCTTAAAATACAAAAAAATTAGCCGGGCGTGGTAGCGGGCGCCTGTAGTCCCAGCTACTCGGGAGGCTGAGGCAGGAGAATGGCGTGAACCCGGGAGGCGGAGCTTGCAGTGAGCCAAGATCGCGCCACTGCACTCCAGCCTGGGCGACAGAGCGGGACTCCGTCTCAAAAAATAAAAAAAGTCCCCGAGCGAGGAGAGGCAGTCATGACAATCACCTGGGGAGCTTCACGGCTTTCACATGTTCTTCCCGGGGCCCGCTCCAGAGCCACTCTGTTCATCTCTAGTGGAACGAGCTCGAGAATCTGCCTGTTTTTTAAGCGGTCCAGATGGTTCTTAACGCGCCATGAAGTTTGAGAACCACTTTTGTGGCACTAAGGAAGGTGGCACGTTAGATGGGACTTTGCGTCACGTTAATAATGTATAGTCCTCCCTCTTCCAAATGGGATTTTAGGAGTCTTTTTCTCAAATCATGTGTAAGACATGGTTTAAAAATAAAATCTGCTAAAGTAATCAGAATGCATATTTGAATTGGAAACAGAAGTCTTCTGGGAGTGCTGATGAGATGGATACTTGGGCTTAAAATTTAGTTCTACAAGTACAGAAAGGAAGGGGGCATAGTTTTACATAGTTATCACTGGTAAGAGAAGGCAGAAATTGCCTAAGAGATTTCAGGTTTCCTGCTTGTGGGTCGTGATGGAGGGCAGCAGCATTTACCATGCTTCTGGTCACTCGTAGTACAGGTCCAAAGGTGTAATCCAAAGGCATTTAGCCATTAGGTAAGGCATTTCTTCAGGGATTCTAAGCTAATTAATGTCTGCCACACTCTAGTGGTCACCAGCAGTCCCTGTCCCTTGGCCCCAGGAGTCCCTGTAGCCTGGCTAGGTAAGGAAAGGGAGTTGCATCTCCAAATAAGGAAGATCCAGTTGTGGCCACCCAATTCCTCCTCTTCGAAAGACACTTTCTGCCCATCACCTGCTTTCTGTGCCAGGACCATCTTTACTTTCTCCACAAAAGGTACCTTCAGGACAGGCTGGGACTGCTGGGCTTGGGAACCGCCTAGGTTCCCACTTATACCTTTGCCATCTAGCAGACTGAGTTGGTAGTACAGGGATGGCAAAAGCAGGTTCAGAGAGCAGCTTAATATGCGAGGGGTGGCAGAGGGGAGAGGGAGCTTTGGTGAAATGTCTATAGTCAGAGGGGTAGTAAACAGGGTATCTGAGAAGTTCTTTCAAGTTCTCCCCCATCTGTAGGGATACACATGTGTTGGTGGGAAGATTCATGAGTGCTAATCACTGGCGAGTCTTTCCTGGGTTCCACTTTGAGATGCTGGCTCCCCAAGAAGTACCAGAGAAATTAACTTTGAGCCCCTTAAACCTTGGAGTAGAGATCGCACACCCAGCTGCCCCCAAGGGCCCAAAGGTAACAAAAATGAGAAAAGTGGGCCAGATATGGGCCATGGCAGACCTGAGAGCGCATACCCTGGTTGATGGGGGCCATGAGTCTGTTCCCATCAATTGCTGCTATTTAGAAACCCAAATCTGTCTCCAAATTTTTTTTAAAGAAAAAAACAGGTGCTGTATATAAAATGTCATGATTTTTATTTTTATTTTATTTTATTTTATTTTATTTATTTTGAGATGGAGTCTTGCTCTGTTCCCCAGGCTGGAGGGCAGTGACACGATCTTGGCTCACTGTATCCTCCGCCTCCTGGGTTCAAGCAATTCTCATACCTCAGCCTCCCGAGTAGGTGTGATTACAGATGCACACCACCACACCTGGCTAATTTTTGTTTAGCCATGTTATTTCGCCATGTTGGCCAGGCTGGTCTCGAACTCCTGACCTCAGGTGATCTGCTGGCCTCAGCCTCCCAAAGTGCTGGGATTACAGGCATGACCCACCATACTAGAATGAAATGTCCTGATTTTTAAACATTGGCAACTACTTGAAACATTTTAAACTACTGTGCTGAGCAAACAAATTCTGAGGGCCAGATAGGGCCCCAGTGAGCTGCCAGCTTTTGACCTCACCTTTGGGGTGAGTGAGCATATCTGCCAGCTGTTTTTATGGGGACAGCTGAGAGCCTGGAGGACTGCTGGAAGGTGGGATTGAAGGAGATAGGTACCAAAGCATCAAAAAATTAGAATTCCTTGTATTTCTGCATTGCTAAAAGGAATCCCTGCCATCATTTTAGGGCAACCCTTTGTTTTACAAATGAGGGAGCCGAAGATTTAAAAAGGCAGAGGTTTGTCCAAGGTCATACAGAGCTGGTTCCTGCACCAGGTCCAGACTCCAGACGCCAGCTCCCAGCCCGCTCCACCACTCAAAATACTGCATCAAAACCAGGCCACGCTCTGTGGGGGAACACCAAACCTGGCCCCAGCAGGAGCGTAAGAAACTTCCTGTGAGGTGGGAAAAAAATGCCTTTTTTTTTTTGAGACACAGTGTCACTCTGGAGTGCAGTGGTGTGATCTCGGCCCACTGCAACCTCCACCTCCCGGGTTCAAGCTATTCTCTTGCCTCAGCCTCCTGAGTAGCTGAGATTACAGGCGCCCACTACCACACCTGGCTGATTTTTTTTTGTATTTTCAGTAGAGACAGGGTTTCACCATGTTGGCCAGGCTGGTCTCAAACTCCTAACCTCAAATGATCCACCCACCTTGGCTCCCAAAGTGCTGGGACTACAGGCGTGAGCCACTGTGTCTGGCCAGAAATGCCCTTTCTGACCAGAGTCAAAGTTCCCCCAATGCCTGGGTAGCCCAGCTTCCCCATTGGCTCCTGGAATCCACCCCTTTAGGTTTCCTTTCCCTGCTCAGAAGCTGTGCCAGAGGGGACATTCCCTGGGAGGCTGAGGGTCACCACGATACCATGACAGAGTCTGGCAAGGTAAGGAAGGCACTCGCAGGCTAGCTGCCCCTTTGGGGGCCTCTTGGACCTCAGGTGCTGAAACCAGCACAATTTTGGAGCCAAGGGACCTCACGAGCCTCTCAGAGAGCTCAGAGTCTGGCCTGAGTTGCCCAGATGCAGGCCTGAGAGAGGAGGCCTGGCAGCATAGGTAGAAACGGTTGACTCCTCCCGAGCTGGAGCCCACCCAGCATGGGTTAACACGCGCCTTCGTCCTCTCTCTCCTCAGCCCATCCTCTATTCCTATTTCCGAAGCTCCTGCTCATGGAGAGTTCGAATTGGTAAGAGCTGTGCCTTCTCCAGGATGAGTGCTGGAGTGGGGTGGACTGGGGCGGAGAAGCCCGTGTGCAAAGCTGGCCTGGGATGGAAGGGGTGCTCTGTCAGAGAGGACCTCACCCCCAGCAACCAGCATCCCCCGGCTCCTAGAACCCCCATCCCTGCATGGCGTCTCCACCGCGGAAACACAGGGTGAGGGTGGGAGGAAGGGGGTTGTTTTTTTCCTTGGGACTGACACTTCTCCCGACACTGCTCTCCAAAGCCCCTTGGCAACCATGTTTAAAGCAGGGTCACAAAATCCACATGCCCCTGGTAACTGGCAGGGGAACAGCTGGCCTCCCTCAGTTCTTATCTTATTTGAACTGGCAAAGCAAACAGAACGGGCCAGCATCAGCCTCGGAGGCTTCAGAAAAGCAGAAACAAGGGCCCTGTGGCTAGTCCTTGTTTGACCCTTCCCACCCTCGGCTTAACACAGCCTTTGGCAAAGGTCATAACCAAAGCAGCCCGTACTGAGGAAAAGCTCTGTGCTGAGTGCTTTTGTGTGCCCGATTCCATTTAAACCTCAACAACCCTAGGAGGGAGGTACTATTACTGTCCCCATTGTATAGAGGAGGAAGCTGAGGCACAAAAAACTGAGGCAACATTCAGTAACTTGCCCAAGATCTTTCAGCTACTAAGAGGCAGAACTGGAATTTGAACCAGGTAGTCTGGCTCCAGAGGCCCATTAAGTTACTTGCCCAAGGCCACACAGTTAGCAAATGACTGTGATGAAATTTGAACCCAAGAAGCTTGCCTCCAGAGTGTGGCGGCAAAGCCATCCTCCGTGACCCCTCCTCCATCCCGTAGTCACTTGGTATTTGCTGGGATCAGTAAGCAAGAGCACTGGGTGCCAGGAGAAACTTTCCTCCAAGAAGATGAACCCATCCCTGGGCGCCAGTGCCTCTGCCCTGGCTGAGCCAGAAGCCGGAGCAATATAGGTGCTGCCTGTAGGGCCTGTGTGCTTTGGCCTTCCCTCCTCCAGGTGTCTCCTCCAGCCCCAAACACTGTCACTCCCCAGACTGGAGCTGACCAGCACTAGGAGGAGCCTGGTATTGCCCGGGCTCTCTCCACACCATGACATGTCTGGTCCTCCTCCCCTCATTCCTTTGCCCTTCCCTGAGATTGGCCATCACCATACTTGAATGCCCAAGTGTGTGTAGTACACACACGCATGCACACGCATGCAGTCTTCTCCACTAGTGTTGACCCACCCAAGTTTTTTTACCCTCAGCTTGCCAGGGGAAATTATCAAAAGGGATGGAGAGGAAATCTGGTGACTGGAGTCATGGCAAATGCTCTGAGGCCACCAAAGAGCCTGATGCCTGTCTGGAATCTCTAGTAAACAGCCCTGAGAAGAGAGAGAATAGATTGGAAGAGATTCTTCTCCAACAGAACAAGAGTGCCATCTGTCTGTGTGTGCTGTGTGTGGCCACCTGAGCTCCTTCCCTTGGCTCTTAGTTGCCTTCTTGAGGGCGTAATTGCATGTCTCCAACCAAGACACTGGTCACCACTGTTTAAGGCCCTGGGGGGGGGGCAGAGGTAAACACAACACACCCTTGCTGTCCTCCAGGAGCCCACAGAGTGGCGGGGCATACACCTTTATCACCACCCAAGGGGCATGAGGGCCCCATTGGGGGGTCCAGATCGTGAGGTCTCTAAGAGTAGGGGTGAGTGAGGCAGAGCATCGTGCATCTGGGGTAGGGGGCAGGTGGTGACAAGGAAAGCTGAGAGAAGGGGATGGTGCCACGGTGAGCCTTGACCAAGCCAGAAGTGTAGAGAAGCCTCCCCCTCTTTGGCCTTAATGTCACCCTAGAAGGGCTCTTTCCTTTAAGAGTATGGTGAGAGGCTGTTCTTTGACTCTGCTATGTGCGGTCTCTCCTAGCTCTGGCCTTGAAAGGCATCGACTACGAGACGGTGCCCATCAATCTTATAAAGGATGGGGGCCAACAGGTAAGAAGGCTGTGCCCAGACCACAATGTGGGAATTGGAGGCCTTGAACAGGCACCAGGCAGGGGAAGAAGGGGAGGCTCTGCCCCAGAGAAGTGAACCTGTGTCTTGTGGACTATCACTGCAGGAGGCTGCTGGCTCTCCCTTGTGGGACAACGTGGCAAGCTGTGCAGTAGCAGGAGGCCTGGGAAGGGCCCAGGTTCAGGCTGTGTACCCCAGCCTGGGCTCTCCAGTGCCTGACCCTGGGAGAGTGGGTGGCGAGTGGGTCCCCACCCCATACTGGGCCCTCTGGATGGCTGACTAGGGTAGGAGCCGCCTTGGTGGCCACGGCGTGAGATGCAGGGAAAAGCCCATAGCCAGGCTGTTAGGATGAAGCCTATGGCTCAGCAGCTGCCGGGGTTTGGGAGACTGCATGGATCCCCCAGGGATTACCCTGGGCATAGGATTTAGGGCCTTCCCAGGGAAGGGAAATGGGGGTGGGTGGCAGGCCTGGGGTTCTCCTGCTTGCTTGGCTCTCCTCTGGCCAACTCAGGCCAGGCCACCCAGCCCCCAGGGCCTTGTCTCCACAGTTCTCTAAGGACTTCCAGGCACTGAATCCCATGAAGCAGGTGCCAGCCCTGAAGATTGATGGAATCACCATTCACCAGTCAGTGAGTGCAGGGCCTGGGGGAGGGCCCTCATGAGAGCAGTGCCCTGAATGACAGCGCCTGACATCTCTTCCTCGCCTGTGTGCCGTCAGGGTGCCTAGCACATAGGAGAGGCTCAATACAAGACTCGTGGGGAGGGTGCGAGGTTATTTAGGAAAGTAAGGGAAGATTCAAGCACACGGAGAACCAAGTTCTGCATGATAAGGTCCAAAAAGGCTTTCTAGGGCTCGAGCTGAGGAGAAGCAGCGGGGAAGAGGTGTAGTGATGGTGCTGGAAGAGGAGGAGGAGGAGTTTGCTGGCCCTGTCCCCTCTGGTCTAGGGGTCCTGGGCCCTCTCCCTGCCTCACTGCTCCCCTCTGGACAGCTGGCCATCGTTGAGTATCTAGAGGAGACGCGTCCCACTCCGCGACTTCTGCCTCAGGACCCAAAGAAGAGGGCCAGCGTGCGTATGATTTCTGACCTCATCGCTGGTGGCATCCAGCCCCTGCAGGTGTGGCACTTGTACACTTGCACCCTTGCACACCTGACACACTCTTACACTCACACATTGGCTGTGAGCTGCCCAGTGTGGGGACGGGGGTGTCAAGGGAGGGAGGGGGATTCCCGGGGGCTCTGACCTGGACCATGTGAAAGAAGGGGGCGAAGATCTCAATCTCAGAATTCAGCCACCCCAGCGGGTCCCCCGCTGCGTTCCGAGAAGCTCTAGTTTCCAAGGACACGTGTACAGGTGCTTGAGGTGGGGAAAGAGCCAGAATGGCAGGGGAGAGACTGAGCAGGCCCCAGTCCAGGCCTCCCGCCTTTAACCAGAGTGGCTTTCCTTTCATCTGTGCTATCTCAGTCGTACACTGGGATACTTGTAGGATTTTATTTTTTTAAGTGTCACTGTTAAAACAGACAACTAAGTATTAAAAACAGTTCATCTGTGCCAGCTTCTACTCCGAATGAGGAAATAGCCCCAGAAAAGTGGAGTGACTTTGCTGAGTCCCACAGGTAGGTCATAACAAAGTGGGGACTAAGTCAGAATCCCCGCATGCCTGTGCCCTCTACCCCCATGTCATTTTAGCAAAGGATGTTGGAGCAGACAGACATCTCCATTTTATAATGAGGAAACAGAGGCAAAATGGCTCCGGGGTGCCAAGATGGAGCCAGGCTGGAAATCTCTGGAAGCCGGTCCTGTGGACCTCCCTCATCCCAGCGCCACCCTCTTTCACACTCCCTCTCCTCACAAGGGACCATGCAAGGGAGAAGCGAGGGAGACAGGCCTCGAGTTGTGGGCACACCTGCCACAGCCACGGCCGTGTCCTGCGTCGCATGAATAGGGATAATTGCACATCTCTGACGGAATCACGTGGCTTTTTGAGGCCACTGGGGCAGCCTGCGAAGGTGGCTGCTGGGATGGCTACTTCCCTCCAACCTCAGGGCCCTGGTTGAAGGAAGGGGCTCATGGAGCCTGGGGGAGAAGGGATAGACGTCCAGCCAGGGGCAGATGGGAAGTGAACTTTCCTGAGGGGGTTTGGCGAAGGGGCAGCCTCCACCCAGCTCTCAGCGCAATCATAGATTTTCTTTGGGCTGCACAGAACCTGTCTGTCCTGAAGCAAGTGGGAGAGGAGATCCAGCTGACCTGGGCCCAGAACGCCATCACTTCTGGCTTTAACGGTGAGTCCTCACCCCTGTGAGCTGCCTCACAGTGGCCTCTTAGAGGTATGGCCCTCGCACACAGGGGCCTGGGTATCTGAACCAGCCTCCCAGGCTGCTTTGGGCCTGACAGTTGCATGGATGAGGGCAGGACTGGGAAGGCAATGGGCTGGGTAGGCATCCGGACCTTAGCTCCAGCATTTCTGGGAACCTTGGTCCCTGAGCCCACAGCCCTTCATAGCTGGATGGCCAAACTTCAGCTTCACTGCCTACTCCAGCTGGGAAACCAAGGCCAGCACAGCGCCAGCCATCAGAGTGAGAGCTGCCACCGTGGCCAGTGTAGTAGGGGAAATGGTGACTGTCTGTACGGAGCCTCAGGAAACAGCAGCTCATCCCTAGCAGCTCTCTCCAGACCTGGCTGCCACGTTCTCACCAGCAGCCATGCCCAGTCTGTCACTCAGTTGGGCACCCATTTCATAACTATGGAGGCCAAGGCCCAGAAAGCTTTGTGTCCCCCCACTGCGCCCAGAATAAGATGTTTATGTGGCCTCCCCACAGCCCTGGAGCAGATCCTACAGAGCACAGCGGGCATATACTGTGTAGGAGACGAGGTAAGCTGTCCCCAGGCCCAGCCACAGCGGCTGCCTCCCTCATGCTGACCTCCCTCAAGCTCAGAGCTTCCTGAGGAGGCGTCTGCAGGGGGATCTCTGTGCCATGGGGCACTCCTCAGCTCACTCCCACTAAACCATCTCAAGAGGGAGTTACTCAAGGTAGAAGACTGGCTGTGAGAGGATGAGGCGGGCCAGCATCAGTTGAGGGATTGTGCTGGATGATGTCTGCACAGTCAAGGCAATCCATCTTCTCTGGCCTTCTCAACCCAGAGTTGGTTGTCAGGGCAACTGGAGCATGGCCTGGGAGGGCACTTCAGCTCTGGGGGACAGACTCATGCAGGCCTAGGGCAGACAAGAATTGGGGGTGGGATGGGTGAAAGAGCCAAAGCAGATTGTTGGTACCCCCAGTAGAGTCGCAGTGGACACACGCAGTCCAGTCAGTGAGTCTGGGGTATGCACCCTGATGGGAACCCACCCGACCCTCTTTCAGGTGACCATGGCTGATCTGTGCTTGGTGCCTCAGGTGGCAAATGCTGAAAGGTAAGAGAGAGCCCCACCACCCTCCCTTCTCCTGGCTCTGCCCACAATCAGGCCCCACTCAGCTGGTGAGACAGCATCTCATGCAGACTCTTCGCCAACCAGCCAAGGAGCCCACCATGCCAGGCCACACAGCCACTTCTGCCTGGAAGAGGGCAGAAGAAATTGGGGCAGTGCTCCTACCACACCCACCACAGCCCAGATGAACCTGTATAGATAGCTCCTGCTCCTAAGAGGAGGTGGCTCACCTGGTGGACCCCCAAGAGCACCTGCCTGATGTCCTCAAATGTGGTGTGTCTGTGCCCCGCAGTGAGCTCTACCTCTGCATCCCTCCGTGAACCCTTCGGTAGGGCACGAATGAGCACCTCTCTGGAAGGCATCATGCTAGGCGTTAGGGATATGGAAACGTATGGCACATTGCCTGCCCCCAAGAAGCTTACAACATGGGGGAAGAGAGTCTGTATATATAAATGCCTAGCACTAGGCCTTACACATAGTAGGTTCTCAAAGAAATAGGAACAGTAGGTAACAGATGCCAAATGATACTGCACAAGACCTACCCATCCCCTATGAATAAGGGCTGCCCCATCGTCCTTCCCTGGACAGCTCCCTGGACCTCATCCAGCCCTGCCTCTCTGCTCCCCTTGCTGCATCAGGGCAGTCTCCCTGTGTTCCTGAAAACCTTGGCTTAGCAGGTGTTTCTCTACTACAGATTCAAGGTGGATCTCACCCCCTACCCTACCATCAGCTCCATCAACAAGAGGCTGCTGGTCTTGGAGGCCTTCCAGGTGTCTCACCCCTGCCGGCAGCCAGATACACCCACCGAGCTGAGGGCCTAGCTCCCAAATCCTGCCCCGTTGGCACAGGGCCACAGGAGCAAAAGCTGGGTGGGCTGAAGAGGCCTGGAAACAAGTGAGTCTTAATTGAGGAGACGGGAGACTTGAACTCCAGCCCTGGATCTGTCGTTCTGCTGAACCTTGTTCCACCTCAGTCCCCTCATCTGTCAAATGCATGTGGGGTGGAGTAGGGAGATGCTGGGAGCAGGGTAGGCAGGAATACTGTTATCTATGTGACGGGGCAGTCGTGAAGCTGAGATGAGAATGTGGATTAAAATGTCTGGCGTGCTCACCATAACACCACAGGGAAGCCTGTGTGCCTTTTCTCATCCGCTTTTGTTGTGTCTGACTCCAAAGAATGCCCGCACTGAAATTTGGTGTGAATTAAACTGAAGCCCAGGCCTCTACCTTGTTTGTCTCAGACTGAGCTGGGTTCCAAAAGATGAACGCTGTCCCTAGCTGGAATCCCCTGTGCCTGGACCAGTAGAGGAAGTCAGTCAGCCACTTGCCTACCCTGTGGCAGTCCTGGCCCATGGGACCTAAGGACAATGAAGAGAAATATGCCCGAAAGCCTGCCTGAAAGAATCAGACAAGATCCAGGGAGATAACAGAAGCAGGAAAGCATCTAGTGACCAGCTGAGTTCTCAGGGCTAGGAATGGTACCGTTGTTAAATGGTCCACTCCAGGCTGGGCGCAGTGGCTCATGCCTATAATCCCTGCACTTTGGGAGGCTGAGGCAGGTGGATCACTTGCAGGAGTTCGAGACCAGCCTGGCCAACATGGTGAAACCCCGACTCTACTAAAAATACAAAAATTAGCCGAGTGTGGTGGCAGGTGCCTGTAGTCCCAGCTACTCGGGAGGCTGAGGTGGGAGAATGGCTTGAACCTGGGAGGTGGAGGTTGCAGTGAGCCAAGATTGCGCCAGTGCACTCCAGCTTGGGAGATAGAGCAAGGTTCCATCTAAAAAAAAAAAAAAAAAAAAAAAACATTGCACTCCAGCACTGAGAGGCCATTTGGCCCTCTCAACCAGTCCCTCATCTTCAGGGCCAGCATTCTCCAGACCAGTCCCAGGATTAGGCACTCGGGATAAATCCAGTCACAAACGGTGCTGGGAATGGGAGGCAGGGTTCCCCGTGGGCAGTGTGAGCAGCTACTGACCAGGCCAGCTTAGGAGACCAAGCAGGTAGCAATGTACCACGGGCTGCCCTGGAGGGAGCAAGTTCCCATGCTTGGTAGTGTTCAGGCAGAACCAGGACCACCTCTGGGCAGAGACGCTGTAGGGAGATTGGGGTAGCTTCTGGGGATGAAATGAGATGACTTTTTAGGACCTTTACCTCCTGAAGGCCCCACCTCTAAATACTGTTGTATTGGAGATTAAGTTTCAACATGAATTTTGGAGGGGACATAAACATTTAAATCGTAGCAAAGACCATCACCTTTTTACAGGACATTTTCCGGTAGGGGCTTCTCTCAGACGGATGAGTGGTAAGTCAAGTCCTTCCTTTCCATATGACACTCAGCAGACACCTGATTCTGATATGCTGGAGGCACAGGGAGACTAGATACGTGGTCTTCCCAGAGTGGGAGTGGCTACAGTGAAGGAAGAACAATGATGGAGGGGCCTGATACTGGTAATTCCAACTCTATGGAAGTAACAAGTCCCCAGAAATACTTCAGAAGGAGGAAAGCAGTAGGGAGGTGCTGTCAGGAAACACCTGAGAACAAAGCAAAAATTATAGGCTGTGTTCCTCAGAAATTTTACATATCCATTAAGGAAAGTGGCAAACTTACTGGATAAGCAGGTGATACACATATTCATAAGATACTTTTTTTTTTTTTTTTTTTTGGTGATGGAGTCTTGCTCTGTCATGCCCAGGCTGGAGTACAGTGGTGAGAGCTCAGGTTCACTGCAACTTTCCACCTCTTGGGTTCAAGTGATTCTCCTGCCTCAGCCTCCCGAGTACTGGGATTACAGGTGCGTTGGTTAAGCTGGTCTCGAACTCCTGACCTCAAGTGATCTGCCCACTTCGGCCTCCCAAAGTGCTGGGATTACAGGCATGAGCCACCACGCCTGGCCAAGATACGGCTCCTCCTTTTAGATTTTTTTTTTTTTTTGGAGACAGAGTCTCACTCTGTCTCCAGGCTGGAGTGCAGTGGAGCGATCTCGGTTCACTGCAGCCTCCACCTCCCAGGTTCAAGGGATTCTCCTGCCTCAGCCTCCCAAGTAGCTGGGACCACAGGCCCGTGCCACCACACCCAGCTAATTTTTGTATTTTTAGTAGAGACAGGGTTTCACCATGTTGGCCAGAATGGTCTTGATCTCTTGACCTTGTGATCCACTTGCCTCGGTCTCCCAAAGTGCTGGAATTACAGCTGTGAGCCACCATGCCCGGCCTAGATATTTTATTTTAAAAAAATTTTTTAAGAGATGGAGTCTCACCGTGTTGCCCAGGCTAATCTTGATCCTCCCGCTTCAGCCTCCCAAGTAGCTGGGCCAGCTGTTACTTCTAAACATAAACTTATTTAGCTCTTGCTTCCAAGGTCACAGCAATTCTACTTTCAGAGAATACTTTGAACTAAGGATAGCTGCTGAGTTTAAGCCAGAACTGCACAGGTTAAAGAACATCAAGGCTGAATGTCAAGAGCTGTAATGTGTGAGCTGCCTTTTGTAATCCTGAGCTATGTCAAGGTCAATGATATGACACATATGAATGCTTTTAAAAGTTAAAAAATAATCTTAAGGCCAGGTGCGGTGGCTCACACCTGTAATCCTAGCACTTTGGGAGGCTGAGGCGGGTGGATTCCCTGAGCTCAGGAGTTCAAGACCAGCCTGGGCAACATGGTGAAACCCTGTCTCTACTAAAATACAAAAAATTAGCTGGGCGTGGTGGCATGTGCCTGTAATTCCAGCTACTCAGGAGGCTGAGACAGGAGAATTGTTTGAACCTGGGAGGCAGAGGTTGCAGTAAGCCGAGATCGTGCCACTGCACTCCAGCCTGGCGACAAAGTGAGACTCCATCTCAAAAAATAATAATAATCTTAAATATATTAGGTATTCACAGTGATATATTACATACAGCATACCCAAACATGAATCATTAATGATCTCCAGCTACATGGAGTCTGCCTGGGCTTTTTGTTAGTTGTAGGGTAGTTTGGTGATTACATTCATTTAACTCAATTGTTTCAGATCCCTTCCTCTTTTATGCTTCAACCTCTAAAATATGTTGCAACAGAAAGCAGAGAATGATCTAACAGGTTCATTTTAGCATCACAGATATCACTGAAGGAAATATTTAAATGCCACCCTTCCCTGCTCAGATGTGAGTCCTTATTCAGCAACAGACACTAGGGATATGGAGAGGCACTGTTTTAAAAGATACCAAAGATATATTATGGTGTCACTTTTTGTAAATGAAAATAGGGTGAATTCGTATCACCCAGATTACGTTAATGATTGGCCTGGTATCCAAAGTCAAGGTTCCAAAATTGAACAGAATATGTTCATGGGGAAACGTGCCTCACTGGGACCAAATGCTGACATAAAACTCAGAACTTATTAATCAATCATCATTATAAACCCAGTTTTTCCAATCCCAGTTCCCAGGTCATGATACTCTGCCATGAATTTAAATGCAGATGAAAGATCTATTATTAATCTTATTCTCAATTTTTTTCTTTTTAGTTTTTCTTAACTTTTACAATCTTAATAGATTATGAAATAGTTCATATGGGCTTATAGAATACTTTTCTTAAGATAAGGAAGATACATGAAAGACAAAGAATTTAAAATGTAAATCAGGTTCATTAAAATATAACTCAGATGTTACCAGGTGCATAGTGAAAATATTTATGACAGATTTGAAAACTCGGAAGAGATGACAAAGAATGCACAAAAGCATCACAAAACTGTTACATAAAACACAAGAACTGAGCTATTTAAAGAAGCACAGCTCAGAATCATCAGTGTAATCGCAGTAACACATCCAGTGCCACAGGGTGATAAAAATGGTATTCTAAAAGAAAAACCACTCAGCAGGACACAAGAATTAAAGTAACAATTTAGTAATAAGAGCTCTTAGAAATCACAGATGTTGATAGCATTTCTCATGATAGGGGACATGTAAAACAAGCTGACCATAATAAATGATTAGTTGGGATACTTTTGTATTTTAAAGAAAAAAGATAAAACAGTGACACGGTTTCCCTTCCAGACCCTTTTTGTAATGTCAGTAACAGTACGTGATATAGAACAGTAAGAAAATAATGTCTTTGCGGTTGCCAATTGCTTAAACCTTTACGAAGAAAACATGATCATCTTTCAGTCAACTGACTGATCTGAGTACATGGCACCAAAGAAAGCCCTTCAGAAAATAGAAGCTAAATGGCATAAAGTAGTTTAGAAAGTCTTCAAGCACCTCCCTTTATTCCAATTATCCTTTTCCAAAGTCTGGCTTTCTTATAATCCATCACTTTGATTACAAAACAGCTCTCTTCTGGGAATTTCAAAACACTTCCCGTTATGTTAAGGGAAAATGGGTACGCCAGATTCATGGGTTACAGGATTGCTTTCTCCAGACTTGGCTTCTCTTTAACATGGCTAAATGGAAATCATTTAGCTTGGTTAAATGAAAGCTACTTCACTTACAGGATAATCTCAGGAGACATGAGTGGAGTTTTTCATATGGAATTTCTTAGTAAAATGTACTGTTTAGGATATGAGAGAAGGAATTAAGATAATGTTTTCCAGATGATTCTTGGCCTGATCCTAAGAATCAACAATAACAATCAATAGCAAGGAACATTACACGTTCAACCCTGAGTGATGAGGAGAGTTCAGGAAGAGAGCCCCTTAAACTCTGAATTAAGGGCTCTTTGGTAATATCATATACTATAATATTTCAAACCAAAACTTCAGAATGGTTCATGATCCTATTTCAGGACTTTAGAAAATATACTTAGTCCTCCGGAAGTAATTTCACATATATTATTTTGCCCCCAGATAAGCCACAACTACCTGCTTAAAATTTTTTTTTAAACTATGGAATTAAATAAACATGCGTCTCTAGATTTCTAGGGCAACTTTTCATCATATCTTAGAATGAAGAGTCATGACATTAACTCTGGTCCACATACCTGGGGCCTAAAAGAAATCAGGTACATATAATAGGAATCACATTATGAGCCTAATTTCAAAGCCAGTGTCTTGCCTTTGGACTCAGTATGTGAGGCATGCCTATTTGTAAATGAGCCCCACTATCATTGGCTTTAGGCAATAGTGTTTTCTTAGCTTAGAAATTTCTTACCTTAAGAATTCAAACAGGAGCGGCTTTGTTTGGCCTTCTTGGTTTAGGCAGGGACAATGCAACACTTGAGAGGGAGCAGTGATTTCTGAGCAAAATTCTAAGATATATTCGATAGCTTTGCTCTCCCCTCCCCCCATACTCCTACCCTTTGCCCCCTAACTTTGTTTTGTTTTCCCTCGTTGTGATCAATTTTAAAAGACAGTTCTCAAGCAGCACAAAACGATGTAACTTATGCCCCTCCCTTATGTTCCACTAAAACAAGTCTCTTATGTAAATATTAGGGTCACTCAACTCCACACCTTAGAACCACTGGGGTTAAAAGGCAACCTTTTGCAGATCAGTCGTCTTAACAAACAAATATAAAAGCAGACTTTAGAGTCTGGGTTTCAACTAATTCTCTCAAAAAGGGACTGAGCAGGACTCATAAACATAAACTCATATTTCCTATAGGTTGAGACATTTTATGATAATACCTAATTCCACTGCTTAATATAAGACAGCGTTCAGATTTCACTCTTCCATATACATATAATAATGGGACAATATACACTTTTTTAAAAGTCTGAGTTTTTCTTTCCAAAATAACAAAAATATTTTTTAAAGTGCATGTATCAATTCATTAAGAAAAAAATAACTAAGAATGATCTAATTCCAAATTGCTACCTACTTCCATGATAAAGCTACCTGTTATCTGAGGATTGAGTTTTAATATCAGAGTCCTGAGGACATGTCATCAAGCAACAGAGGTTAGCATAAAGCCCTTCCGGAGCAGCTTTAGAATCACTCTTGTACTGACGTGCCAGTTAGTAAGGAAAACAGCAGAGATCATGGCCTGAGGGAAGGGGAAAATACAGCACAGGTTTTGAAAGATGGAGACCAAGAAACAATTTTTTTTTTTTTTTGAGACAGAGTCTTGCTCTGTTGCCCAGTCTGGAGTGCAGTGGCATGATCGCGACTCACTGCAACCTCCGCTTCCTGGGCTCAAGAAATTCTCCCTGCCTCTGCCTCCAGAGTAGCTGGGATTACAGGTGCCCACCACCACGACCAGCTAATTCCTTGTATTTTTAGTAGAGACGGGGTTTCACTACGTTGGCCAGGCTGGTCTCGAACTCCTGGCCTCAGGTGATCTGCCCACCTTTGCCTCCCAAAGTGCTGGGATTACAGGCATGGGCCACCGCGCCTGGCCTCCAAGAAACATTTTTATGAAGACCACCTCCTGGGTAACCCATGCTGAATGAAACAGGTCTGCTAAAAATCAAGGGCTTTCCAACAGAGCTGATGTTGTCTGTGCAGGGGATATTATCAGCATTCTCTAATTGGACACTTGTCAAAAGGAACAGAATGTTAGAATCATCTTTGCCTAAGAATCGGTAGTTTAAAATTTTTACATTTATGTGGGGAGTGTGTGTATACATATATATACAGCAAACCAAAAACAAAATTCTAAGCCCCCCCAACCGGCTGAATGGACCCCCATCTTGGCCCAGGGGATCTCAAAGGAACCTGAAAAACTAGTCCATGATGGGAAGACAGGGTCGGACATGCCTCATATTACCCTCTTCCCTTTGGAATTTAAATACAACTGACCAGCATTAACATTAAAACAGAGATCTTAAGACTAACCAAACAGACTCTTTGTGGCAATAAAATACCAAATCCCAATCTGACTCTGGTATAGCATCACATGACAGCAGGCCCCAAAGGAAATTTACCCCCTAATATATTTATTTGACGTATTTTGAAATGGCCCTACAAAGCTGTCTCTTGTGGGGGAAATTGCATTCTGTAGAGAATCTCCTTCTCTTATTAGGTCTTTTCTGGAGAGTCTGACACCTTTTAAGGCCTAAAAAGAAATATTCATCATCCGTTCTCTCTGAAGCCTGCTACCTGGAGGCTTCATCTACATGGCTTAAGCCAATCCCCCCTTACTTTAACTTAAGCTGACTTCATCTTTTCACGTAGAGCTTAACTCTTTCAACCAATTGCCAGTCAGGAAATCTTTGATCTACCTCTGACCTGGAAACCCCCATCTTCAAGATGTCCTGCCTTTCCAGGCCAAACCAGTGTATACCTTACATGTATTGATTTATGGCTTTGCCTGGACCTTCTGTCTCCCTCAAATGTATAAAACTAACCCGACTACCTCAGGCACATGTTCTAAGAACCTCCTGAGGCCCCGTCACGGGCTCTGAACCTTGGCAAAATAAACCTCTAAATGTATTGAGACCTGTCTCAGATACTTTTTGGTTTACAATATATTTATATTTCTTTTAAGCTGTTTGCTGAAATTTTTTCACAATGAAACACTGGGGGAGAAAAATCAATACTTTAAATATGTCTTCCTTTCTAAAAGCCCCATCACTCAACAAAGTGGCAAAACTAAAACTAAAGAAATTTAAGAACTCAGTCACTCTCTATAGAGAATTCCAATCTCCTACTATGAAGCACTTTCTTTCAATTGTTTGTTAATATTTGTTTGTGCTCTAGAGAACAGGGTGAGGACCAAAGCCAACGGTTTTCATTTCATTGTTTGGGTCTATAAATTTGGACTGGGAGGGGCTGAGGAAATGACTGTCTCTTAGAATGTGCTGGGCTGTGGGTTCTCAGTAATTACCTGTGCTTCAGTAAGTAATACCTTGCCCCTAAAGTTCAATTATTTCAGAAATGTAATGTGAGAATAGTGAATTAGACAGTAAAAATATCTTCTTTTAGCTATTTTGTGCTAATGGAACACAGAAACCCTGACAGTTGGTGAAAAACCAGTATGAATGAAATGTAACCATCCCCAGGACTTCAAAAGTGACCAGACACTAACAGGCACAGAGAGGTGAGGGGAACAAGTCCCTTAGGCTTCCCTGATGCAACAGAACTAGGATTCCAAAGAAAATAAGCAGAGAATCTCATGGTGAAAATAAATAATAACAAGTGTTATCCTTGGGAGTTTGCTGTGTATGGCGTGACAGTTTCAATTTGAGAGAAAGGCAGAAGTTAATAATAAACAGGAAAAATAAGCAAGGCTTTAGCTGACTAGAAAACAGCTCAGTAGAAAATTATTTTACAAAGATTATATTCAGTTAGCTAAGGCATGATTCAACTTCAATGATGCAAGAGCGGTCACTCAGCTATCCAATGGGATGACACACAGCAAATCTGCTCTTCACTGCCTCAACAGACAGTCACTAAAATAATTTCTTTAAAGGTATATAAATTTTGGCCGGTGTAATCCTCTACAAAACACATTTGCAAATATAAAATAGTGGAGGTATGATGCTGCTCAGAGAATGGGAATGCTCTGGCAGTCCCCAACATCCTATCGCGCTTGGGGCCGTGCTCCGAGGGGAAGAGCAGTTGCAAGATATATTGCCCTTTGATGTGATGTAGATGCTACTAGGGACCCACTGGGAAGAGTCCTGTTCCTTGAGTTATGCTACTGTAGGATAGACGCTTGGTGAGGAATCCAACAATGAAGGAGTGAGTCAAAGGAAACATCACAAAGAAGGTGACTCTTCAGAGGAGACAAAGGACTCTGAAATCCTGGAATCACAAGATATCTCTGATTGGCTAGGCAATTCCTCTGTACTCAATCTCCAGCAAATGGGCAGATTCCCTCACAACTTAGAATTTTTCACGGGGAGTGCTGGACTGTACCCCAAACATGGAGTAAGGTGGCATCATCCATCTCTGAAGGGCCATACTCCTCACAAAGCCGTCACAGGGCTGACCTACAGAAATAAAACATCATCGCTTCCCAAATTCTCCTAAAAATATCATCTTTAACTCCATAAAAGAATGGGCTTCAGTGGCTCAGAACAGATGGGAAGCCTTCTGAGAAACAGATGGAAACTGTTTCAAAGGCAAAATGAAATGTGCTAAAAAAATAAATACAGTAATAAATAAATCTAATTATTCTTCAGAATTCGTAGGCAGTAACAGACATAACACGAGGAGTAAGAGACAGGGAGGTACAAACACAGAGACTGCTGAGGTCCCATCTCACCTCCGTCTCCTTCTCCGCCTGGGGGCCCGGCAGCTGATGCTCTGGTGACCACTGGCTGCAGCACCACCTGCACTCTGTGGCACTCCTGAGCCTCAGGGGTGACACAGTAGGAAATGCTGTCACCAGGGAAATGCAAGCTTTGGTCAGGTAAAGAACAAATACAATCAGCAGCAATAGTGAAGCTTCATTATCACCTAAACTAAGGGACTCTGAACACCAAAAGCTTTAAGCCCTCAATGCAAGAAACCTAAATGCAGAAACTTTGGAAACCTGATTGGGTTTCACTGCATTTGATTCCAAAGCTACATTTCTAAATAGCACTCCTACTCTAAAGACAAAAAAAAGTGGTGGGGACTCTGGAGTGGTTTTTTGTTTTTCATCTTCTCTGTCAGATGATACCATTCCTTCTTTGATTATACCAAAAAAAAAAAAAAATAGTAACACTTGACTTTCAAATATGTGGGTTCTGACATCAATTCAGTACCTAATTTCCACTCTCTCCACTTTGACTGCCAGTGCCCATAGTAAGGGAAACCAGCTCTTGGAACAGGAAATAACGGAGGCAGTTTTTCTTCCCACAAGATCTTAGGTTACATTGATCATCACTTGAGATTGCATGAAAGTTCTTGCTGTAATGGCAAAAACACAGACTTAGGAAAGAGAAAGGAGGAGGCGTCTACCATCAGGAATAGTAATAGCCCTCCAAAGGCAGTGTGGTCTCCCAGCTATGCAGAGACCAAGAATAACCAGCAGGCAGGAATATGGCAGTGGTGACAGGCTGGATAGAGCTTTCTCCAACCAAAAGATTGGGCTCCTTCATGGGCAATGTGCTCTTCCCTCTTCTGGCACCCCAACAACTAAAGAGAGTGGGTGCCACTAAATGCACTGGCAATAAGGGCTGTGGGAGAGGAGAGGGCAGCAATCTGAACGATAAACCTGTGCCAAGATGAATCTATTTTTAAAAAACAACGCCCTGCTTCCTTTTAGGCTTGTGCCCGATAGGTGCCTTCAAGAGGGAATTTGCTGGAGTCTGAAGCAAGAAGAGTATAAGTCAGGGACCACAGAACAGGGGCACTACACCACCACCTGCAGAAGCCAAGAAGGGGAAAAAGCTATGTGGGCCAACAGTCAGGCACGGCAGACAGGGTGTGAGGCTCAGCAGCCCCACATGAACCTTTGGCTCTTGCCTATCCCAAACAAGAGGCACCAGCTGGCAGCCTGCTTCAGCCAACAAATACAGCCTGCCCCCGTCCCAGCAGTCCTTCAGCTGGTGTAGTAGATGTGGAAGTAGAGAGTCTTGTTGCGCAGCAGGGAGTAGGAGTTGTCGAACTTGAGCAGGTAGATGCCCTCACCAGGGTAGTCATGGCTGCCAGCCTGCACGTCTCGGTGGCTGTCCCGCCGGTACACAGGCATGACCTCCCCATAGCGACCCCGCAAGGAGCTCCTGGAGCCTCTCTCCACATCTCCAGCTGGAACGGGTTCTGCATGAGCAAAATGGCAGAGTGTTTGGATATGTGTTCAGAGACTGCATAAGTCCTGCCTGAAGGTTAGCGGAAAGACCAGGTGACCCAGTGGCTTTCACAGAGGGAGGAGGTTATTGCCCTTCTACAGACATTTGGAAATGTCTGGTGATCTTTTGGTCATCACAGTGACTACTATTAGGTGATATCTGCATTTAGTACCCAAGGGTCCAGGAGTGGTAAAATCAGGATAGTACCTACACAACAAAGAAGTGTCCCATCCCAAATGCCAATAACGTCTCCACTGAGAAACAATGATTTAGCCTGAGAGGAGCCTTCCTAGCTTCAGAAGTGTCTGGACATTTCTGAGAGGGAGAAAGAGATATTTAGAAGGAAAGATCCTGACATTCTTTCATTTAATAGGTGAAAGGACTAGCTAATGGAGATAGGAATTGCAGATAAACATGCTATAAATTGACCCTAGCACCTTTACCTGGCTTCCTGAAAAGCAGCAAATAAGATACAAGGTTCTCCGCTTTCCCAAATACCTGTAGATTTCCCTGCACGCTTGCTTTTCTATGAAGAAGCATGTTAAGGGATTGACTTTAAGATTATATAAGAAAATCAAGGAATAAGAGGAATAACACTAATGCTTAGGACCTACTCTTATGTTACCTGAAAAAAATGCCTCTGGGCCATCCTTAGTAGACACTACAAATAACAGCTGGAATGGAGCCCGGAGACCCTTTTAAAACTTGTCTGGGCATGAAGTAAAGAAGTAATCAATAGCCAGCTATGAGAGTTTGGGAGAGGGAGAGAATGGATACCTTTAGCAAACTGTAATCACTCACTTTGGTTCCAGGCCAATAATAAATATCTCCAAACTAAGAGAGAGATGTAAAATAATCTCTGGCTTACATGCGACCTGAATGACCATCCCTCTAAACTGCCGCATGACTCACCCTCTCTCTGCTCCTGCCCCATCCCTGCCCCCAGGAAGGTGTTGGGAAAACAATGAGGTACTGATTAAAGGAAAAGAGGCTTTCTTTCAACTAAGGCAGCAGTATCAACCCCACCAGAACGTTCTCTTTGGCCTGTACCACTCAGCTTAGCTTGTAATGCTGAGTTCCTCAACTGCATTCAAAGGAAGAGGAGGACTGGTACAACCCATGAAATGGTCCCCAGAAATCAGGTTAAGCCAGAAAACTGCAAATTATGTTAAAATTAAATTTACCTTCAATCTCTTCCTCCTCTTCCTCTTCTTCATCCTCATCGTCACTGGAATCACTGACCTGCACAGTTATGTCAGTGCTGGTTACAGGGGTCCAGTCAAAATAAACTCCAAAGCCAATGTCATAGTCATCGGTCGCAAACTCCCAGCAGACACGCTTCCCCTCTGGATGAGTAGGTACCCGGATGGTCACCACCTCACCACGCTTCACCACCAGACGGCTGTTCTTCTCTTTGCCCAGCTTGCTTTTGAATTCCTTCACCTTGGCAAAGGTCCAGATGCATGGAGGAGCCATCAGAGGTGGGGAGACTGAAAGGACAGGCAGCTTAGCACTGAGAAACCATGAGGAAACAGGAGTACCCCAGGCATTTTGCTAAGAGAGGTTGGCACAGTCAGACATTCTTTCTACTGGCTTCTTTGCCTTCCTTTCACAAGTCATTTTCTTTCCTTCCATTTGTCTGTCTGCCTGCCTTTCTTTAAGTATCTACTGGAAACAAACCACCTCCTATACTCCCAAAGGTCTCACCTTTCCTGTGGTCCCCCAGAAGATCTGCAGATTCCAAATCAGCTGAAAGAACATCTATAGCTCCTGTATGTTCAGATTGGATCATAACGATGTCCCCAGACCTCTGTGGAACTTGATACTTGGCCATCTGCACAACAGAACTCTAGTTAAAGGAGTATTCGAGTGGCAGATTCTAATTAATCTCTTTTTGCATGAAGGCTGCCCCACCCCTGCTCTATTATCTCCACTATCCCCACTCAAACCTTAATGTACTAGTCAATGTTCCTTCTCTTTCTTCCAAATAGGAGTTGCTAATAAATTCTACTAATTTTTTAAAACCATTAAAATATTCTATTGTTTAAAGACTGTTTCCTACCTTTTGCAACTTTCCTGCTCCAAACCCTTTATGAGGTCCTTGTCTGCCAACACCCTCACAGGTTGTTGACAGTATTTGCATTGACTGTGATTCTGGGCCATGCCTTGGTCTTACCTCACCTGCACAGTACCTCCCTGTGGCTCCTCTCATTAATAGCTCTTGCTCCTAGGGTTTAGTTTGACTCCCACTCTGCCACACATCCTCCTGCTACAATTCCCACTCAATGGTTACTTCTACATTACTGTCAATCAGCTCTCCAAAGCACTGCAGAGACAGAATCTGGTTTATGGTCTTTCTCTCTCATCCACAGCCCACCTCGGGCTACAGGTTGTCTCAGTCTTGAAGTCACTAACAGTGTTCTATCAATAGTTACAATTTCACCTTAGACCAGCCCCAGGACTTGCATTTAAACAGTACATTTGCTGCCAGACGTCTGACTTACATGGAAGAATGCAAATGGCATTTGATACTCAAAGCCCTCACTAACCCATGCGGGAGCTTACAATGTCTCCCTGGTGAGCTTCCCTTCAAATCACTCAGATTAGTGTTCCTGGTTTCATGCTATTATACCTTAATTTCCTGCCCCTTCTCCAAACAGTTGGCAGGCAACTCAACAAGAAATCTATACCTATTGCCCACAGGGAAGAGTACATCAGTGAGTCAGCAATCCAGTTAAGAGGCTGGAATTGTATTTGTGAGAAATAAATAAATCAAGTTTGTAATCCTCCCAGGCTGTATTCTCATAATATCTGTTTCTGGAGAATAAGCCCTCCAGTTCTCATCTCCTTTGCTAACTGAAGTGAATCAGACTTTGGCTAGTGTGCTTAAATAAATCCTTCCTTTTCTAAAATGCTAAATAAAGGATTAGGTTGCAACATATTAGCTACATAGCCTTAGTAAAGTCTCTAACAGCCCTCAGCCTCAGTTTCCTCATTTATTTCTTTCTTTCTTTTTGAGACAGAGTTTTGCTCTTGTTGCCCAGGCTGGAGTGCAATGGCACGATCTCAGCTCACTGCAACTTCCACCTCCTGGGTTCAAGTGATTCTCCCACCTCAGCCTCCCGAGTAGCTGGGATGACAGGCACACGCCACCACACCCGGCTAATTTTTGTATTTTTAATAGAGGCGGGGCTTCACCATATTGGTCAGGCTAGTCTCGAACTCCTGACCTCAGGTGATCTACCCGCCTTGGCCTCCCAAAGTGCTGGGATTACAGGCGTGAGCCACCGCACCCAGCCAGTTTCCTCATTTCTTAAATGGAGACACAATGGCACCTATCTCACAAGGTTGTTCTCAGGAGTAAATGAAGTGTTACAGATACAAATGCTTGTAAAGTACTATACAAATCTAATTATAATGCCTGGTGGTGTCTTCATTGACACTAATACCAACCATTATTCTAACACATATGCTAATAAATGATAGAAACAACCCTACCCCCCACCCCATCCCTCCATGGCAGGGGCACCACTACACTATCACTTCCATACAGCTACTTGGAAGGCTGAGGCAGGAGGATCACTTGAGCCCAGGAGTTTGAGGCTGCAGTGAGCCATGACTGCACCATTGCACTGAAGTCGGGTGACAGAGTGAGACCTTTGTCTCAAAAAAAAAAAAAAGTCAAGGCCAGGCACAGTGGCTCACATCTGTAATCACAGCACTTTAGGAGGCTAAGGTGGGTGGATCACCTGAGGTCAGGAGTTTGAGACTAGCCTGAACAATATGGTGAAGCCCTGCCTCTACTACAAATAGAAAAATTAGCCGGGCATGGTGGCGTGTGCCTGTAATCCCAGCTACTCGGGAGGCTGAGGTGGGAGAATCACTTGAACCCAGGAGGCGGAGGTTGCAGTGAGCCGAGATCGTGCCACTGCACTCCAGCCTGGCAACAGAGGGAGACCCTGTCTCAAAAAAAAAAAAAAAAAAAAAAGCTTATGTGGAATCTTTATCATAAATACTAAATAGATCTACCACAAGAAAAGCAAGAGCAAAACAGTCCAATGACTTCAGGTTCCTCAATGAAGAGGATTTTAGAGAACACATGAACATTCATTCTAATACTTCGTTTTCTGAATAGGTGCCTACTGGGTGCCAGTACAATGATGGGCCCTGTGGAAGATACAAATAATCATTCTCCAAATAATAATGAAGACCAAGATGCCCTAAATTAGAGGGCAAAGAGAGAATTCCAGGAGCCACCCTCACAGTGCTTTCTAATTCCAACCCATCCACTATGTGTCTACATTCTGGTGCCTCCTTTCATAAGAAAGAGCCAGAATCTGCCCCCTACCTCATTGAGGACCTGGGCCTGGTCTGCAGGCAGCAAATCCTGTTTCACCAAGGCCTGAGCCTCCAAGGCACCAGTTGCTTTCCGTAGATCTTCCGTGGCATCCTTACTCACTGGAGACACCATCTGTGGCCTCTCAGAGGAAGAAAGCATGTCAATTCAAGGACTCTTTGAAAAGACTCAATCATCCTGGAGAAACTTTGAAATAAAACAACATTCGAAACACCCCCAGCCCCACCTGTCCCTGGCATTTAGCTCTACTGTCACCTTAGCCGACCACTGCCCAGGGCTGAATTGGTCCACAGTAAAGTGTTGACAGTGTGAAAACAAAGACTAACAAGGCCAGGTCAAAGGCTAGGAGAACCATGGAAAACACTCAGCTCCGTCATCTGAGACGGACTGCTGGTCTGTTTTTTTTTTTTTTTTTGTCGTTGTTGTTTCTTTTATTTATTTTAGTTGACAAAGTGTATATATTTATGGTGTACAATGTGCTGTTTTGATATATGTACACATTGTAAAATGATTAAATTGAGCTAATTAACATATCCATCCCCTCACATACTCCTTTTTGTGGTGAGAACGTTTAAAATCTACTCTTAGCAATTTTCAAGTATACATTGTTATTAACTATTGTCACCATGTTGTACAAAGATCTCCAGAACTTGTTCCTCCTTCTAACACCTTATACCACTTGAGCAACATCTCCCCATCCCACCCCCTGGCCCCAACACCTATTAACCACCATCCTGCCCTCAGCTTCTATGAGTTCCAATGTTATTGCTCACTCTGCGGCCCACAGGGCCCACAGAATTTTAACCGAGGAATTGTTAGAATCTCAGTTCAGTTCTACACACAAAGCCACTGGCTAGAAGCAAAAGGAGGAGGCCTGCCTAAGGGAGATTAGGCACCAAAACAAAGTACAAAGTGATGATCAAGGCAACCCTCTCTGCAGTTATCCCTGAGGCAGTCTTTCAGCAGATCCATTTCATACCCTGTCCCCATTCAGTGCTAGGGGTCATCACTTTCCCTCCTTTTTAAAGCACATTAATCAACAATCCCAATGGCTTCAAACACAGCTATGTGAATAGTTTTTTGTTTGCTTTTTGACGAGTGGACCAGTGATGCCGCTCACCACAACCTCCGCCTCCCGGGTTCAAGCAATTCTCCTGCCTCAGCCTCCCAAGTAGCTGGGATTACAGGCATGTGCCACCACACCCGGCTAATTTTGTATTTTTAGTAGAGACAGTGTTTCTCCATGTTGTTGGTCAGGCTGGTCTCGAACTCCCGACCTCAGGTGATCCGCCTGCCTCAGCCTCCCAAAGTGCTGGGATTACAGGCGTGAGCCACCGTGCTCGGCCGTGAATAGTTGATTATAAAGATGCAAGGGAATGACTTATGCTCTCTTCCATTTCCCCTGGCCTCATAAAAACTAGAAAATTAGTGCCAGGGCTGTAGCAAAATAACCCAGGCCTTTTGGGAATCTGTTGCCGATAAAAGGTGACATGGATTTTTTTGAATGGCAGTTATCAAAGTATGGTCTAGGGGCCCTTCGGGGGAGTCTATGAAGTTCAAACTGTTTCATAACAACACTAAAATGTTATTTCCCTTTTTTCATTCTCATTTTCTCAAGAGTGTGCAGTGGAATTTTCCAGAGACTATATGACATGTGATACCGCAATAGAATGAACTCGGAAGCAGAGCTGAGAATCCAACTGCCTTTTATTAAGCCATTATTAAGCCTTTTATTAAGCCTTTTATTAAGTTCATTATTATTTTTAAATGAACAAATAACCATATTCTAATTTTTCAGTTTTAATTTCTTTTTATTTATTTATTTATTTATTTATTTATTTATTTATTTTTGAGACGGAGTCTCACTCTGTCGCCCAGGCTAGAGTGCAGTGGCACGATCTCGGCTCACTGCAAGCTCCGCCTTCCGGGTTCACGCCATTCTCCTGCCTCACCCTCCCAAGTAGCTGGGACTATAGGCGCCCACCACCACGCCTGGCTAATTTTTTTGCATTTTTAGTAGAGACGGGGTTTCACCGTGTTAGCCAGGATGGTCTCGATCTCCTGACCTCGTGATCCACCTGCCTCGGCCTCCCAAAGTGCTGGGATTACAGGCGTGAGCCACCATGCCCGGCTGTTTTTATTTCTAATATAGTAAATATTGATAGATACAACCCACACAAACAAAAATTCTTTGGGTCCTTAATAATTTTTAAGAGTATAAAGTTCTGAGAATCCCTGCTTGAGGGCATCATTTCCTCAAACAGGCTGAGTAAATGACTGGAAAATGGTAGTATACACCTCATGGGGGAAACAGAAGGAGGCTTCACTTTAGAGTTTATTAGTTTGTTTCTTTCCTTTTTTAACATAAACAAGAAAAATCACTCCTTCAGATAAAACAGAGCCATCTTTTGGAATATCCAAAATTACTCCAACCTACCTCAGGACAGACAAGAGGAGGTCACTCCAAGAATCAGAGCTGTGGGATTCTGTTGATCTTTATATGTTCACTTCGGTTATTCAGTGTAAGCTGTAAACTGGCCTAGGCTGTGGGTCTATTTTAATGCTCTTCAACCCAGAAATTATAGTCCATTTCTGCTTCTTGACACTGTGTATCATCTGCCTCCTCCAATAGAAAGTAAGCTTGGTGGCAGGCACTGGGTCTCACTGCCTCTGTATGCACAGCACTGGGAACCAAGCCTGCCACCTGGAATTCTAAGGCCTATTTTTTTTTTTTTTTTTTTTTTTTTTTTTGAGACAGAGTCTTGCTGTGTCGCCAAGGCTGTGGTATAGTGGCATGATCTCGGATCTTGGCTCACTGCAACTCTGCCTCCCTGGTTCAAGCAATTCTCTTGCCTCAGCCTCCCGAGTAGCTGGGACCACAGGTGTGCACCACCACGCCTGGCTAATTTTTTGTATTTTTAATAGAGACGGAGTTTCACCATATTGGCCAGGCTGGTCTCAAACTTCTGACCTCAGATGATCCACCCGCCTCTGCCTCCCAAAGTGCTGGGATTACAGGCGTGAGCCACCTCGCCCAGCCCTAAGGCCCTTTGCATTCTGACCTCACCTCTCAGAATCCTCACTCTGTCCTGGTCCCTCCAGCCACAACAGCCTCTTCAATCCTTGATAGTCCTCAAACACCCCAAGTACTCTCCCACTTGAGAGCTTTTGCATTTGCTGTAACCTCTGCCTAGAATACTCTTCTACAACATTAACTCTTCTTTAGTTAACTGAAGACTTCCTTCCTGCAGGTTTTCTGCTGAGAGGTTTCTCAGAGGTCTGTATATAAAATGTCTGCCCCTTCCTGGCCTTGTCACTGTTTCTGCCCTTACCCGGCTTCATTTTTCTTCACTGCACCTATTACTGCCTGACATGATATGGAGCATATTTTGTTGATTGCAAGATGCACACTGGCTTTTAGATTTTAGCACAACTGAAAGATAGGATGTCTTAAAAATTGATGATATCTTAAAAGTGCCGTGGGCCTGGATTGACATCAAGTCTTTCCACAAGAGATTTGCATTTGCTTCTGCCAGTACTTAGGAATGCTACCAATCTGAGACTCCTTGAAATTAAGTTCTCTGTTTAGGGTTTTGTTTAGATCCTCCTGGCAGAGTGAATTTTGACAAGACACTGGCTAATACCAACTGGTGGTTCCTATTCTCAGGGGAGATATTTTTTCCTCCTATGACACAGTGTCAAGTTTGAGACAATCAAGCTTCCTTGCTGTCCTTTTCTGTGTGGGGGATTTTTTTCTTTATATTTTCACTGAAGGTGCAGGCTTTTGGTATCCCAGTTGCATATGGGGGGTCTATTAGACGATCCATCTTAAGCATTTCTTCCTCTCTTGGTGGTACATGAAAGCACATCTTACAGTTGACGGCAACTTAAGAGTCTGTGAAGTATGATGTGTAATTGTTTTCTGTCCACTTCCCCCACTAGAACGTAAGCTCCCTGAGAGCAATGACGGACTGTTTTGTTCATTTGTGGTATCTTTAGTACCTAGAACAGTATCAGGTACATGGTAGGCTCCTAGCAAACATCTGTTGAATAAATATTAGCCCCAAAATATTTGTTGAATAAAAAATGAATAAGTTAATTTTTGCTTGGGAATAAAAGAGAAATTCTGGATCAGACTATCATTCATAATATTGGAAAGGTGAGACAGGCTATCTGAATCATTAGCTTGACTTACTGTGTGTGACATCTAAATTTTAGTCTCTTTGTCTTTGTGCATGCTACTCTGAAAAAACATGGTTCTGCTTATTTAAAAAACATATTTTAAGGCTCGGTGTGGTGGCTCATGCCTGTGGTCCTAGTTACTCACAAGGCTGAGGTGGGAGGGTTGCATGGGTCCAGGAGCTTGAGGCTGCAGTGAGTTATGACTGCCTACTGCACTCTAGCCTGGGCAACAAAGCAAGACTCTGTCTCAAGAAATAATTAAATAATAAAATTATGTTAAACAGGATATGTGCCACCCACATAAATTTAATATTCACATTAGCATTTTATGCTCTGGAGAATTAGAAAAGAGCATTTGGGGAAAGATTAATTTCAAATTACTTGATGCTGGTGATAAGCCACATAAAGGAAAAGCCTCTGATTTAAGCTTCTGGTTTGTACTGACCTGGAGCAGGGAGGCCATCTCAAAGGAAGGGGAGAGCCTGGCCGGCAAGCCAGCCTCACTAGAAAAGATAGAAAGTTGTGCCGTTTCCATTTCCAATAGACACATAAGCATAAGAAGTAAGCCTCAGGCATCACATTCACTGGATTTTTATCTTCACTCAGCAAATGTTAGAAACAAAAGTTAAAAATTAAATCCCTGGCCCGGCGAGGTGGCTCACACCTGTAATCCCAGCACTTTGGGAGGCTGAGGTGGGCGGATCACAAGGTCAGGAGTTTGAGACCAGCCTGTCCAATATGATGAAATCCCGTCTCTACTAAAAAATACAAAAATTAGCCAGGCGTGGTGGCGCGCGCCTGTAGTCCCAGCTACTCGGGAGGCTGAGGCAGGAGAATTGCTTGAACCCGGGAGGTGGAGGATGCAGTGAGCTGAGATCGTGTCACTGCACTCCAGCCTGAGCGACAGAGTGAGAATCCGTCTCAAAAAAAAAAAAAAAAAAAAATTAAATCCCTTTGTGTCCAAGGATGTTCTGTGTTTCTTATTTTAAAAAATGTATTGACCCGCCGAAGGACGAAACAGTTCTGTGTACTTTGGTGATGGACACCGTAAATACCCTGACTTGATCACTGTGCATTATATACACATAAAAAATGTATCATGGACCCCATAAATTTGCACAAATTAAAAAAAAAAAAACACCTCTGTGCCAAACCCATCACCCAAAGATCCTTCAAATCAGCAGGTACAGAAGAGGGATGATGGCAAGAAGATGGAAAGGAGTTCTCCTCAGCAGATTTGATGAAAACATGAATGGTCTCAAATAATCAAAGCCTTGAGGAGGCTACGTCTTCTACAGGATTATTATGTATATTAACTGAGTAGCTCCAGGCATAGAACTCAAAACTCTCTGGCTGGTTATGAGAATAAGCTACAGAGCTGAACAAAACTAAAGCTATGTGAACTTGGGCAAATTATTGAACTCACTGTTTCATTTGCTTCATCTTAAAAAAAAGCAGGTATATTTATTTTATGAGGGCTGTTATGAGACTCAAATGAGATAATAAATATACCTACTATAGTATTTGGCAAATAGAAATGTCTGACAAAAGTAACTATTTCATTACCATTATTACAGAGGAACATTTTTTAAAAACCATGGCTATTATAACCAACTATATTATAATTATACTAATCATACAAATTATTTCACATGCAAAAGTAAGGGGAAATAACTTCTAAATGGAACTCAAGAAATAACAGATTTTTGAAATACCCTGACATCTGCCACTACTCCCAGCCATCAATTTTGTGTGGAGACCACAGTTTACTGGACAACACTGTCCCATGAACTGATCAGTTGGATACAATACTCACTAGCTCAGGGTTCTCCAATATACAGGTTTTCATTAGTTATTCTATTAGCGCTTCATGGTTTCTACTCTTTCCAGGGCTCAGTACACCTCTTCTCTTTCTGTTATACATTCCGATATCAATGATGGTAGTTGGATGAGATAGGCAGAGAAGGAAATTAAGAAAGACAACCTAAAGGCCATCACAATGGTTTCATCTGAAAATTACAGAATAAAAAAATTCCAACTGTTTTTGTGAGGGCATATATATGTGTGTATGCATTTTATGGGTGAAACCCAAACATGCATTCTCTTGCAAGTCCACTTGGAATCTCCTTCAAATATTTTAACATTTGAGCATGATCTTCAGGAGAAGATAAATGAGGACACTACACTAGACTATTTGTTATAGTTTTATTCTTTGAGAGTAAAGGAAAAATGTATAACCTGAAATAGACCTGACATTGCCCCTAAACACACTTGAGGGTTGATTCATGACAAAACTACCCATATTTTTTTGTTTTTGTTTGTTTGTTTGTTTTTGAGACAGAGTCTCGCTCTATCACCCAGGCTGGAGTGCAATGGCATGATCTTGGCTCACCGCAACCTCTGCCTCCCGGGTTCAAGCGATTCCTCTCCCTCAGCCTTCCAAGCAGCTGGGATTACAGGCATGCGCCACCATGCCCGGCTAATTTTTATATTTTTAGTAGAGACGGGGTTTCACCATGTTGTCCAGCCTGGTCTCAAACTCCTGACCTCGTGATCCGCCCCCCTCGGCTTCCCAAAGTGCTGGAATTACAGGCGTGAGCCACGGTCCCTGGCCAACTATCCATAGTCTTTTTTTTTTTTTTTGAGACGAAGTCTCGCTCTGCCACCCAGGCTGGAGTACGGTGGCGCAACCTCGGCTCACCGCAAGCTCCGCCTCCTGGGTTCACATCATTCTCCTGCCTCAGTCTCCCGAGTAGCTGGGACTATAGGCGCCTGCCACCACCCCCGCTAATTTTTTTTTTTTGTATTTTTAGTAGAGACGGGGTTTCACTGTGTTAGCCAGGATGGTCTCAATCTCCTGACCTCGTGATCCACCCACCTCGGCCTCCCAAAGTGCTGGCATTACAGGTGTGAGCCACTGCGCCCGGCCCACATTCTTTACTTTAACTTGCCTCCCCGCTTAAAGTCACTACCTATTTCTTTCACCAATTCCTCATCTCAGAAGATAAAACCTGTGAAAGCATTCTATCCAAAGTGGTTACCTGTGGGGTGAGGAACAGGGTTCTGGATCAGTGGCAGAAGCCAATAGAGAGGTATCCTTGTTGTTTTCTAGATCTTCATTCTCTAGAAAACCATAGAAAGAAAGAATTCAATATCTGAGAGGGAATACAATCATAATTATCTTGTACCTTTAAAAAAAATCTAGCAATTTCAACCAAATTCTTCCCAAAAATATTCTGGTATGAACTTTATACTCTCAGAGGCCCAACACATAAATTATTCAAGTCATCACATCCAAGTATTCTCAGACAGTCATAACTCATTCATAAAAAATAAGTCATTTCTAAAACAAGTCTCCAAAAAGTTAATCCTAATTTAAGAATCATATTTCTGCCAGGTGAAGTGGCTCACACCTATAATCCCAACACTTTGGGAGGCCAAGGCAGGAGGATCGCTTGAGACCAGGAGTTCAAAACCAGCCTGGGCAACAGAGCAAGACCCTGTCTCTAAAAAAAATTAAGGCCAGATGCAGTGGTTCATGCCTGTAATCCCAGCACTTTGGGAGGCTGAGGTGAGTCACGAGTTCAAGACCAGCCTGACCAACACAGTGAAACCCCATCTCTACTAAAAATACAAAATTAGCCAGGCATGATGGTGCACACCTGTAATCCCAGCTACTTGGCAGGCTGAGGCAGAAGAATCACTTGAACCCGGGAGGCAGAGGTTGCAGTGAGCTGAGATCATACCATTGCACTCTAGCCTGGGCAACAACAGCGAAACTCCATCTCAAAAATAATAATAATAATAATTTTTAAAAATTAAAAAAAAAATAGGGCCAGGCACGGTGGCTCACACTTGTAATCCCAGCACTTTGGGAGGCCGAGGTGGGCGGATCACTTGAGGTCAGGAGTTCGAGACCAGCCTGGCCAACATGGCGAAACCATGTCTCTACTAAAAATATGAAAATTAGCCGGGCATGGTGGCATGCAGCTGTAATCCCAGCTACTCAGGAGGCTGAGGCAGGAGAGTCACTTGAACCCAGGAGGTGGAGGTTGCAGTGAGCTGAGATCACACCACTGCACTCCAGCCTGGGCAACAGAGCGAGACTCCATCTCAATTAAAAAAAATTAATAAAAAGAAAGAAAGAAATCATATTTCTCAGAAAGCAGATGGTTAAATTAGGCAGAACATAGAGGGTAGAGTGGGATGTAAGATAAACTGAATTTAGCATCAAAGTATAAAGTGTCACTTCTACATTCAATAAGTTCAGATCAATGTACCCAAGGTCAGGTAAAGGACTTTTGTATTTTCATTTATTTATTCAATCACTCATTTACCAATGATTTATTGAATAACTAGGTGCCCTCAAGGAGTATATAGGTGAAATGCATAATGAAGGCCATGTTCTCAAGCTCAAAACAAGCCTATGTATGGCTGGTCTTATCACAGCCATTTTTGCAGTGAGGAACTTAAGGCATAGAGACAGGATTCAAACCCAGGCAGTTGTGCTCTTAACCATCAGATGCTACTTAGTTTTGTGCGTTATTCATTTAGCCTTTCCTTGAACACCCAGATAGCATTTAGACAGCCCCTCATTAAACTCCCTCTGTGTAAGACAAGACACTGAAGACTGAAGTTTACTTCTCAATACAAAACGCAACTTAAGTAAACTTCAAACATTGAAAGTTTCAGAGTTTGGTAGCAAAGTCAAAGTGAAAATGATAGGCAAAATTTTTAATCCAAGCTTAATTTAGTCACATGTTTTATATGTGAACAAGATCTATTTTTCTTTTCTTTTCTTTTTTTTTTTTTTTTTGGGGGGGGGACAGGGTCTCCCTCTATCACCCAGGCTGGAGTGCAGTGACAAAATTATGACTCTCGGCCTCTTGGCAACCTCAACCTTCTGGGTTCAAGCGATCCTCTCACCCCAGCCTCCTGAGTAGCTGGGACCATAGGCACACCCCACCATGCCAGACTAATTTTTTTTTTTTTTTTTTTTGTAGAGACGGAGGTCTCACTATGTTGCCCAGGCAGGCTTGTCTTGAATTCCTGGGCTCAAGTGATCCTCCCACCTCAGCCTCCCAAAGTGCTGAGATTACAGGCATGAGCCACTGTGCCCATCCAAGATCTATTTTTCTTTGGGTCAATTCAGTCTCATAGGCAGAAAGACCTTAGAGTTCCTGCCATCCAATGTTTCTCCCAACAAAGAAACTGAGTCTAAGACACTGTTCCCCAGTCTCTGCCACTCTGTAAAGAGGCCCATTCACTGAGGGAAAATGCAAAGAGAAAGTTCTCCCCTCTGTTGACCTAAGTGAAATGTGCTCCCCACAATATCCTTTCCCATATTGACAGCTGACTGTCACATTTCCACAAGTTCCTTCTCCTCAGGCTGGCCCCCTTTAGCTGCTCCACTTAGTTTGTTCCATTTAAAGAAAGGAGCCAAAATGAACAACTTTTCCAGGTGTGTTCCAATCCATGCAGACTACACTGACAATAACCTCTTAAAAAGGACACAATATTTCTTGACATAATACCCTAACCAGGCACTAGATTTCTTAACTGCAAACTTACTGTTGGCCTAAATAAGTCAATCAAGATCTCCAGGGCTTATAAAAATAAACTTTTTCTAAGCCCACTCTCTCCTATGCTCTATTTTTAAAATAGACTTTTGGAAAATAATTGGTTTTTTAACTTAAAACCAGGACTTTATATACCCTATTACTTATTTCAAATTAACTTTTTGAAATTATACTAATAATGCTTTGTTCATTGTAGAAAAAAGTAAGTACAGATAAGAAAACATTTTGCATCTACCCTTCCAGACTTTATTTCCTTTAAAATAATTTTTAATATACAGATAATCCATTGTTCACTGTAAAAAAAAAATCAGGAAATACAGATAAGCAAAACAACAACAAACTAACCATAACCCCACTAACCAAAGATTACCACTGTTAACTTTTTAAAAAAAAAAGACACAAGGTTGGCTGGGTACAGTGGCTCATGCCTGTAATCCCAGCACTTTGGGAGGCCGAGGAGGGTGGATCACCTGAGGTCAGGAGTTCACGACCAGCCTGGCCAACATGGCAAAACCCTGTCCTACTAGAAAATACCAAAATTAGGTGGGCATTGTGGCGGGCACCTGTAATCCCAGCTACTCGGGAGGCTGAGGCAGGAGAATCACTTGAACCCTGGAGGAAGAGGTTGCAGTGAGCTGAGATTGCACCACTGTACTCCAGCCTGGGCGACAAAGGAAGACTCCGTCTCAAAAAAAAAAAAAAAAGACAAGAGGTTTCCTTATGTTGCCCAAGCTAGTCTCGACCTCTTGGGCTCAAGCAGACCTCCCACCTCCCCCCTCCCAAAGCGCTGGGGTTACAGCACAGCACCTGGCCAACTGTTAACATTTTGATGTATATCCCTTGAGAAATACATTTATACATATATACATACAAATACATATGTATATGTACTGTGTGTGTGTATGTGTGTTTCTGAAAGGACATGCACTAAACACTTTTTTTTTTTTTTTTTGAGACATAGTCTTGCTCTGTTGCCCAAGCTGGAGTGCAATGGCATGATCTCGGCTCACTGCAACCTCTGCCTCCGTGTTCAAGCAATTCTCCTGCCTCAGCCTCCTGAGTAGCTGGAATTACAGGGACACACCACCATACCCGGCTAATTTTTTGTATTTTTTAGTAGAGATGGGTTTTCACCATGTTGGCCAGGCTGGTCTCAAACTCCTGACCTCAGGTGATCCACCCGCCTCAGCCTCCCAAAGTGCTGGGATTACAGGCGTGACCCACCACGGCCAATAAACACTTTTTTTTTTTTTTCTTTTATTTATTTATTTCTTTTATTTATTTATTTATTTATTTATTTATTTATTTTTTTAATTTATGAAGTATTTATTGATCATTCTTGGGTGTTTCTCGGAGAGGGGGATATGGGAGGGTCATAGGATAATAGTGGAGAGAAGGTCAGGAGATAAACACATGAACAAAGGTCTCTCGTTTTCCTAGGCAGAGGACCCTGCGGCCTTCTGCAGTGTTTGTGCCCCTGGGTACTTGAGATTAGGGAGTGGTGATGACTCTTAAAGAGCATGCTGCCTTCAAGCATCTGTTTAACAAAGCACATCTTGCACCGCCCTTAATCCATTTAACCCTGAGTTGACACAGCACATGTTTCAGAGAGCATGGGGCTGGGGGAAAGGCCATAGATCAACAGCATCCCAAGGCAGAAGAATTTCTCCTAGTCAGAACAAAATGGAGTCTCCTATGCCCACCCCTTTCTACACAGACACAGCAACAATCTGATCTCTCCTTCCTTTCCCCACACTTCCCCCCCCCCTTCCTTTCAACAAAACCGCCATTGTCCTCATGGCCCGCTCCCGATGGTCGCTGTCTCTTCGGAGCTGTTGGGTACACCTCCCAGACAGGGCAGCCGGGCAGAGGCGCTCCTCACCTCCCAGACAGGGAGGCCGGGCAGAGGCGCTCCTCGCTTCCCAGACGGGGCCGCCCGGGCAGAGGCGCTCCTCGCTTCCCAGACGGGGCCGCCCGGGCAGAGGCGCTCCTCACTTCCCAGACGGGGCGGCCGGGCAGAGGCGCTCCTCACTTCCCAGAGGGGGCGGCCGGGCAGAGGCGCTCCTCACTTCCCAGACCGGGCGGCCGGGCAGAGGCGCTCCTCACTTCCCAGACTGGACGGCCGGGCAGAGGCGCTCCTCACTTCCCAGACGGTGTGGCGGCTGGGCAGAGGCGCTCCTCCCTTCCCAGATGGGGCAGCCAGGCAGAGGCGCTCCTCACTTCCTCCCAGACGGGGTGGCGGCCAGGCAGAGGCGCTCCTCACTTCCCAGAGGGGGCGGCCGGGCAGAGGTGCTCCTCACTTCCTCCCAGACGGGGTAGCGGCCGGGCAGAGGCACTCCTCACCTCCCAGACGGGGCGGCCGGGCAGAGGTGCTCCTCATCTCCCAGACGGGGCAGCCGGGCAGAGGTGCTCCTCACTTCCTCCCAGACGGGGTGACGGCCGGGCAGAGGCACTCCTCACCTCCCAGACGGGGCGGCCGGGCAGAGGCGCTCCTCACTTCCCAGAGGGGGCGGCCGGGCAGAGACGCTCCTCACTTCCTCCCAGACGGGGTGGCGGCCAGGCAGAGGCGCTCCTCACCTCCCAGACAGGGCGGCCGGGCAGAGGCGCTCCTCACTTCCCAGACTGGGCGGCCGGGCAGAGGCGCTCCTCACTTCCCAGACGGGGCAACCAGGCAGAGGCGCTCCTCACTTCCCAGATGGGGCAGCCAGGCAGAGGCGCTCCTCACTTCCTCCCAGATGGGGTGACGGCCGGGCAGAGGCACTCCTCACCTCCCAGACGGGGCGGCCGGGCAGAGGCGCTCCTCACCTCCCAGACGGAGTGGCCGGGCAGAGGCGCTCCTCACTTCCTCCCAGACGGGGTGGCGGCCAGGCAGAGGCGCTCCTCACCTCCCAGACGGGGCAGCCGGGCAGAGGTGCTCCTCATCTCCCAGATGGGGCAGCCGGGCATAGGTGCTCCTCACTTCCTCCCAGACAGGGTGGCAGCCGGGCAGAGGCACTCCTCACCTCCCAGACGGGGCGGCCGGGCAGAGGCGCTCCTCACTTCCTCCCAGACGGGGTGACGGCCAGGCAGAGGCGCTCCTCACTTCCCAGACGGGGTGGCCGGGCAGAGGCGCTCCTCACTTCCCAGACGGGGTGGCCAGGCAGAGGCACTCCTCACCTCCCAGACGGGGCGGCCGGGCAGAGGCGCTCCTCACTTCCCAGATGGGGTGGCCGGGCAGAGGCGCTCCTCACTTCCCAGACGGGGTGACCAGGCAGAGGCACTCCTCACCTCCCAGACGGGGTGGCTGGGCAGAGGTGCTCCTCACTTCCTCCCAGACGGGGTAGCGGCCGGGCAGAGGCGCTCCTCACCTCCCAGACGGGGTGGCCGGGCAGAGGCTCTCCTCCCTTCCCAGACGGAGTGGCCAGGCAGAGGCGCTCCTCACCTCCCAGAGTGGGCGGCCAGGCAGAGGCGCTCCTCACTTCCCAGAGTGGGCGGCCGGGCAGAGGCGCTCCTCACTTCCCATAGGGGGTGGTAGCCGGGTAGAGGCGCTCCTCACTTCCCAGATGGGGCAGCTGGGCAGAGGTGCTCCTCACTTCCTCCCAGACGGGGTGGCGGCCAGGCAGAGGCGCTCCTCACTTCCCAGACGGGGCGGCCGGGCAGAGGCACTCCTCACCTCCCAGACGGGGCGGCTGGGCAGAGGCGCTCCTCACCTCCCAGAAGGGGCGGCTGGGCAGAGGCGCTCCTCACTTCCCATATGGGGTGGCAGCCGGGCAGAGGCGCTCCTCATTTCCCAGACGGGGTGGCGGCCAGGCAGAGGCGCTCCTCACTTCCCAGACGGGGCAACCAGGCAGAGGCGCTCCTCACTTCCTCCCAGACGGGGTGGCGGCCAGGCAGAGGCGCTCCTCACCTCCCAGACGGGGCGGCCGGGCAGAGGTGCACCTCATCTCCCAGACGGGGCAGCCGGGCAGAGGCGCTCCTCACTTCCTCCCAGACGGGGTGGCAGCCGGGCAGAGGCGCTCCTCACATCCCAGACGATGGGCGGCCGGGCAGCGGCGCTCCTCACTTCCCAGATAGGGCGGCCGGGCAGAGGCGCTCCTCACTTCCCAGACGATGGGCGGCCAGGCAGAGATGCTCCTCACTTCCTAGACGGGGTGGCGGCGGGGCAGAGGCTGTAATCTTAGCACTTTAAGAGGCCAAGGCAGGAGGCTGGTAGGTGGAGGTTGCAGCGAGCCGAGATCACACCACTGCACTCCAGCCTGAGCACCATTGAGCATTGAGTTAGCGAGACTCCGTCTGCAATCCCAGCATCTCGGGAGGCCTAGGCAGGCAGATCACTCGAGGCCAGGAGCTGGAGACCAGCCCGGTCAACACGGTGAAACCCCGTCTCCACCAAAAATAGAAAAACCATTCACGCGTGGCGGCGCGCGCCTGTAATCCCAGGCACTCGGCAGGCCGAGGCAGGAGAGTCACAGGAGCCCGAGGCAGGGAGGTTGCAGCGAGCCGAGATCATGGCAGTACAGTCCAGCTTCGATAACAGCGGGAGACCGAAAAAAGGAGAGGGAGACCGAAGAAGAGGGGAGAGGGAGAGGGAGAGGGAGAGGGAGAGGGAGAGGGAGAGGGAGAGGGAGAGGGAGAGGGAGAGCAGGACTTTCTTTTAAGCTACTAAGTCCAAATAAACACTTTTAATGAACATTTTTCAGAGTTAATAAAGATAGGGCTACATCATAATTTTAAATGGCTACGTTATTATCCCATACGTTGTCCCATTATTTCTTTAACCAATCCTTAATCTTCTACTGGTAGAGCTAGTGCTTATTCCAAATCTTTCATTGTTATAGGCAACGATGCTGTCTATAACAATTACAGATTGTTATAGACTGTTAGAGATAATGATGTTCTATTAGCAGTACCTACAACCCTTTCTTAAGAACCTCCCCCGTCAACAGCCTTGGAAGTGGCAGTTCCTATGATCGAGGTACATTATGTTGGCCATAGTTCATTGGTTTCGGGTGAGCACCTGCCCAAAAGTCAGTCCGATTCTCTTCCGTAAAATCTGGAGTTGGTATCCAAGACGGAAACAGACTGTGGAGAACTCTGTCAGTTTAGGAGCTGAGCCTGCCTTTTGGGAGAAGCCTTCACAGGCCACGTTAAAGCAGATGACTAAGCAGAGAAGATAATTTTCAGAGAGTATAATGATGCATTCAAGTAAAGGGAAAGAAAAACAAGGGGACCTCTAGGTCTAGGAGAGAAACAGACCAGAGGCTACTTTGTAACACCATGAGGTTCAAGTGTGCTCCTCCAATTGGAGTCTGTAAGAGGCCTTACATAGTAACAATGAGCTCTTTTCTTCTTTTCATTGTGAAATAAACCACACATATGAAAGACTGCATGAAAAGAAGATACAGAGCTAAAATATTAATAATACAAATACCTGCATAGCTACTAACTAGGTGAATTATTAGTACTTTAGAATTCCCCTACCCAATGCCCTTTCCTATCCTATATTCCCTGTTCCAAATTCTGAGTAAATTATTCCTTGTTATTCTTTATATATTTTAACTAATTACTGCTGTTTAAAAACCTTTATTGTAGAAAATGTTAAACATATACAAAATCACAAAATTAGATCACAGTAGAATGAAGACTCATGCACCCTACCTATCTTCTCAACAAGATTTTACTTGGCCTGGTGTCCTCCATGCCCTACCTTCTTGCCCCATCCACCAACAGATTATTTCAAACAAAGCCCAGACATCATTGTATCTACCATTACATTCATTTAGAACAAATCTCTAAAGAAAAAGACTTTCAACACAGGTACAACAACATTATCACTCCTACAAAATTGGCAGTTCCTTAATATCATCTCATACCCAGCCCATGCTCAAATTTCTCCAAGTTGTCTCCCAGAATTTCCTCTTAGGAGCTGGTTTGTTTGAATCAGAATCCAAATAAGGTTCACACACTAAATTTACCTTATAAATCTCTTAATCTACATCAATCCTCACCACCATGGGTCTGTATACAATATATTTGTTGACATTTTTAAAAATTGATCTGCAGACTTTTCAAACATTCTGGATTTGGCTGACTGCCTTTTCATGGTATCACTTAACAGATTATTTTATGCACTATATTTCCTATAAACCGGTCATAGATGTAGAGCTTCACTGTCCAGTATAGTAATTACTAGTACACGTAGCTAAATTTAAATTTAAAAGAATTTAAAATTCAGTCCACCCATCTCAACTAGCCACATTTCAAGTACTCAATAGCCATGAGTTGCTAGCGGCTACTGTTGCCAGGGAGCACATTTTCACCATCAAAGCAATTCTACTGGACGGTTGATCTAGAGGCTTGACTCAATTCAGGTTCAGTTTTGTTCTTGCAAGAATATTCCAGAAGTAACATATGTAATTCCTATGGTATTACATTAAGAGGCACATAATCTATGGTTATTACAAGTTTAATGATAAAAAGATTAGGTTCATGTTCTCAGCCTTATCCACCATCAAGCTCCTCATTAACCCTGCACCTAGTGGCTTTAGCAGGCATTCATGATCATTGTCTAAAATAGACACAGGATTTCATTAAAAACTAGAAAATAACTTTTCCAATTCTAGCACTTTCTACAGTTGTTCTTAGTTGGAATTCCACTAAAAACAAAACTTCGCCTCATCAACTATTTGGCTACTCTGACACAGTCATAAGAGAAAAGCAGGAGAAAGACTTGATCCTTCACCAACTGAGTTAGAATCATAACAACCTCCAAAAGTGACCAATGATTTGTTCTTTGAAGTACTGTTAGAAACACATGAATTTTAACATATTTTATGTGCTTCAAGTTTTCCTAATTTTGGCCTGTGGGAGCTCCTTAAAGTTGGCTCTTGTGTCCTTTTAAGATGACACCAGTGGTCTTGCTTATAGCATAAGTTCTGAGCTTTAAAATCTTATAAATGCCTGTCCCACACTTGGAATCAACTATTTCTCTCTAAGGAGTCCTGGTTCTTTTTCATTAGAAATTGTCTTTAAAGGCTGGGCATGGTAGCTCACATCTGTAATCCCGACACTTTGGGAGGCTGAGGCGGGTAGATCACCTGAGGTCAGGAGTTGGAGACCAGCCTGGCCAACATGGTGAAACCCCATCTCTACTGAAAATACAAAAATTAGCTGGGCATGGTGGCACACATCTGTAATCCTAGGTACTCGGGAGGCTAAGGCACGAGAATCGCTGGAACCTAGGAGGTGGAGGTTGCAGTGAGCTGAGATCGTGCCAAGGCACTCAGCCTGGGTGATGGAGTGAGACTCTGTCTCCAAAAAAAAAAAATTTTATTTAAAGACCACAATCAATGTAAAATATTACACATACATCACACACACACACGAATATATACATATCCTAAATGTCATATATTAATACCACATATAAAAATATACATGTAAAATGAATTCATGCAAATACTTCAAATTCAGATTACAGGATTTTTCTTTTTTTTTTGAGACGGAGTCTTGCTCTGTCGCCCAGGCTAGAGTGCAGCGGTGCAATCTCTGCTCACTGCAACCTCCGCCTCCCAGGTTCAAGTAATTCTGCTTCAGCCTCCTGAGTAGCTAGGATTACAGGCACATGCCACCACGCCCAGCTAATTTTTGTATTTTTAGTAGAGACAGGGTTTCACCATGTTGGTCAGGCTGGTCTCAAACTCCTGACCTCGTGATCCGCCCGCCTCAGCCTCCCAAAGTCCTGGGATTACAGGCGTGAGCCACCACGCCCGGCCCAGATTACAGGATTTTAACCTAACTTTAATTCTATATTTGTATTTTTCGGTCTTGTTGTGGAAAATCCTGGATCTTAATAATATTCACATATATACATATTTGCTTTATTCTACAATGTAAATATAACAGTTTTAAAAGAATAACAATATAACTAAGGATATGGATATTATAACACTCTTCTCCTTAGTTTTTAATCTTCCATTATTTGTTTTTGAAAACATAAGGAAATACATATACATATAGTTGTATGTTGCCCCCATCTTAGAAAAAAATACACATTCTGCAACTTTTTTTTTTTTTTTGAGACAGGGTCTTGCTGTGTCACCCAGGCTGGAGTACAGTGGTGCGATCACAGCTCAATGCAGTCTCAACCTCCCTGGCTTAAGCGATTCTCCTGCCTCAGCCTCCCGAGTAGCTGGAACCACAGTCCCATGCCACCATACCTGGCTAATTTTTTAAATTTTCTGTAGAGATGGGGTTTCGCCATGTAGCCCAGGCTGATCGCAAACTCCTGAGGTCAAGCAATATCCCCACCTCCGACTCCCAAAGTGCTAGGATTACAGGCATGAGCCACTGCGCCCAGCTACAACTTGTTTTCATCACTTAACAACACAGTCTAGAAGAGCTTTCAAGTTGGTGAATTTATCCACATTCCAGAATAGTGGTGCAACCCAACTCCATGCAGACGGAAGCTCCTGCACTCAGGACCCTTCCAGGCCTCGCCCTATGTACCTCTTCATCTGGCTGTTTATCCTTTATAATAAACCAGTAAACACAGGCAGAAATTCTCCAGATGTCTCCCAGTAATGTCCAAGTTTTTATCCCAGTGTCACAAAGAAATATCAATGATGAAACATGACCTACCCAGGACAACCTACAATGACCTGAAGACATTTACTGGGGAGCTTGTTGTTTTCATAATATCTGCTATCAAGTAAAAGTGAAGAGTGGCTTTCTACTTGATCAAAAAACAGTTTAAAAAGAAATATTAATGAATATCAAAGGAGTAATGAAACCTGGCCTCAACGCCATTCTGGTACACACAGGTGGAGGCAAACCTTGGTTGTTAGATGTCTGAGCTGCAAAGAAAAGATCCACATGATTATCTGGAGATGTTTTGATAAGTGGAGTACCTCAATCTGCCAATTTCAAATGTAATTCAGGTTCTGTGGTACAGGATGGGCACTCTGACAGTGAGAAAAAATTTACAGTTCTCAGCAGCTCTTTGGCTTTCAACAACTATGACAAATAATAGAAAAAAAATTGAATGAATTAACATGGTCATTCAAGAGTTAGGTCCAGAAAAAGTGGCATTCCAAGATTGGAACTCCATTCATGGTGTGTCTGGAAAAGATTACACAGATCTTCCTCATTACTTTAAATTTTTAAATTGTATATGTTTAAGGTGTACAACATAATGTTTTGATATACATATAGATGGTGAAATGATTACCATATCAAGCAAATCAACAAATCCATCATCCCACAGCTATCCTCTCTTTTTGTGATGTTGAACATCTTTTTATATACCTGTTGGCCACTGTGTGTGGCAAGAGCACCTAAAATTTACTTTTAGCAAAATTCCCAAGCACAATATTATTAACCATCATTCTCATATTGTACACTAGATCTCTAGACTTGTTCATCCTATGTATCTCTACTTTGTATCCTTTGACCTACACCTCCCCCTTTCCTCTACCATCACCACCACCACCACCACCTCTAGTAACCACTATTTTATCCTGTTTCTGTGTACTTGACTTTTTTTTTTTTAGATTACATATATAAGAGAGATTGAGCAGTATTTTTCTTTTTGTGTCTGGCTTATTTTACTTAATATAATGTCATCCAGGCTCATCCACGTGTGGCAAATGGCAAGATCTCTTTCTTTTATAAGGCTAAATAATATTCCTCTGTGTGTATGTATGCACACCACAGCTTTATTCATTTGTCTGTCAACGGACACGTAGATTGTTTTCATATCTTGGCTATTGTGAATAACGCGACAATGAACAGATATCTGAGGCGGTGATTTCACTTCCTTTGGGTATATACTCAGAATAGGGGTTACTGGGTCATGTGGTAGTTCTACTTTTATTTAGGAATTTCCATACTATTTTTCACAATGGCTGCATCATCTACATTTGTACCAACAGTTGTTATCTCTTACCAAAGATAAGTCATCCTAACAGGCATGAGGTGATATATCTCATTGTGGTTTTAATTTGCATTTCCCTTGTGACTACTGATGTTGAACATCTTTTCATGTACCTTTTGGCCATTTTTACGTCCTCTTTGGAAAAACACCCATTCAGATCCTTTGCCTTTTTTTTCAGACGGAGTCTCACTCTGTCGCCCAGGCTGGAGTGCAGTGGCACAATCTCGGCTCACTGCAACAACCTCTGTCTCCCAGGTTCAAGTGATTCTCCTGCCTCACGCTCCCAGGTAGCTGGGATTACAGGTGCATGCCACCATGCCCAGATAATTTTTTTGTATTTTCAGTAGAGACAGGGTTTCACCGTGTTGACCAGGCTGGTCTCAAACTTCTGACTTCAAATGATCTGCCCACCTTGGCCTCCCAAAGTGCTGGGATTACAGGCATGAGCCACCACGCCCGGCCCATTTCCATTCTTTTGCATGTGGAAATCCAGTTTTCCCAGAACCATTTATTGAAGAGACTATCTTTTCCCCACTGTGTCCTCTTAGTGCCTTTGTCAAAAATTAGTTGGTCATATATGCTTGGGTTTGTTTCTAGGCTCTCAATTCTGATCTACTGTTTTTATACTAGCACCATACTGTTTTAATTACTATAGCTTGTAATAGAATTTGAAATCAGAAAGTGTGATGCCTCAACGTTTTCTTTCTTAGGATTGCTTGTATATTCGGGGTATTTGTGGTTACATACAAATTTTAGAATTGTTTTTTCTATTTCTGTGAAGAATGTCTTTAGAATTTGGATTGGGATTGTGTTAAATCTGCATATTGCTTTGGATAGTATGAACATTTGAACAATATTAATTTTTCCAAATCATGAACACAGGATGTCTTCCCATTTGTTTGTGTCTTCTTAATTTCTGTCATCAGTGTTTTACAGTCTTAAGTGTCCAGATCTTTCTGGTTAAGTTTATTCGTATTTTTTTCTTGAGACAGGGTCTCTGTAAGCCATGCTGGAGTGCAGTGGCACAATCACAGCTCACTGCAGCCTCGACCTCCAGGGCTCAAGCAATCCTCCCACCTCAGCCTCCCGAGTAGCTGGGACAACAGGCATGGGCTACCACGCTAGGCTAATTTATTATTTTTTATGCTACTGTAAATTGGGATTATTTTCTTGATTTTTTGGATAGGTTGTTACTGTGTACAGAAATGCAACTGACTTTTGTACACTGATTTTTTATCCTGCAACTTCACTGATGTCATTTATTAATTCTAAGTTTTTTTGTAGAGTTTTTGGGGTTATTTACATATAAGATCATGTCATCTGCAAATGGACATAACTTCTACCATTCAGCTAATTGTATGCCTTTTTTTTTCTTGTCTGCTTGCTCTTGCTAGCACTTCCATTACTATGTTGAATAGAAGTGGTGAGAGTGGTCATCCTTGCCTTGTGCCAGATCATAGAGAAAAAGTTTTCATTTTTCCACATTGATTACGACACTGGCTTTGGGTTTTTCATAAATAGTCTTTATTACGTTGAGTAAATTTCCTTCTACATCTAAAGTTGTTGCCAGTTTAAAATAAGCTTTTCTAACTATAATTTATTCTATATAAGCCTCATGGTAACCACAAAGCAAAAAACCACCCCAGATAAACAAATAATAAAGAGAAAGGAATCAAAGCTCAGCATTATAGAAAATCACCAAATCACAAAGGAAAACAAGAGTAAGAAAGGAACAAGGGCTCTACAAAACAACCAGAAAACAATTAACAAAATAGCAGAAGTAAATCTTTCCCTATCAATAATAAGCTTGAATGTAAATGGATTAAGTTCTCCAATTAGAAGACACCGAGTGGGTGAATGGATTAAAAAAAAACCAAGATCCAACCTATATGCTGCCCACAAGAGACTCATTTTAGCTTTAAGAACACATACAGGCTGAAAGTGGAAGAATTGAAAAAGATATTCCATGTAAACAGTAACCAAGAAAGAGCAGAGGTGGCTGTACTTAGACAAAATAAAGTCTAAAAACTGTCACACAAAACAAAGAAGGCCATTATTTGATGATAAAGGGGTCAAGCCATCAAGAGGACATAACAATCATAAATACATATGCACTCAACATCAGAGCACCTAAAGGTATAAACCAAATTTTAATAGACGTGAAGGGGGAAAATAGATAGCAATATAAGAATAGTAGGGGACCTCAATATCCCATTTTCACAATGGATAGATCAACTAGACAGAAAAGTAATGGAAATACTAGACTTGAACTACACTTAGGACCAAATGGGCCCAACAGACATATACAGAACTTTCCATACAACAGTAGCAGAATACACATTCTTCTCCATTGCATATGTAACATTCTCCAGAATAGATCAGATGTTAGGCCACAAAACAAGTCTTAACAAATTTATAACTGGAATCATAACAAGTATTATTTCCAACCACAATGGTGAAAAACTAGAAATCAGTAACAGAGGAAATTCAGGGAAAAATCACAAAGATGTGGAAATTAAACAACCTGCTCCTGAACAACCAATAGATTAGAGAAGAAATCAAAAGAGAAAACGTATCTTGAGACAAAACAGAATGGAAATATACTAAAACCTATGGGATGCAACGAAAGCAAAAGCAGTTCTAAGAAGAATGTTGATAGCAATAAATTCTTACATTAAAAAAGAAGAGGCCAGGCATGGTGGCTCAGGCCTGTAATCCCAGTACTTTGGGAAGCTGAGACAGGAGGATCACTTGAGTTCCTGGCTGCAGTGAGCCAAAATCATGCCACTGCACTCCAGCCTGGGTGACAGTCAGACCCAGTCTCTAAAATAATCATCACAATAATAATATCTCAAATAAATAGCCTAACATTATTCCTCTTTTTTTTTTAATGTTGCCTAGGCTGTACTCAAATTCCTGGGCTCAAGCATTCCTCCTGCCTCAGTCTCCTGAGTTGCTAGGATTCAGGTGCATGCCACCACAGCTGGCTCATTAGTTTTTAAACTGGCATACTTGACTGTGTGGATGTACACCATACTCATGTCCCTACTGATAGACATCAGGGTCATTTCCAGTCTGTTAATATTGCAAACTGTGCTACAACACCTTGTGCATATTTCATATTTTTGCTAGTGTATCTTTGGGATAGATTCCTGAGTGGAATTTCTGAACCAAATTCTCCACAAGGATCATCTATTTTACATTCACTGCATCAATATATGAGTGCCCATTTCCCCACACCTGGCACATCAGAGTATGTTGTCAAACTGTTGGAAAATTGGCAGAACTTGATATGTGAAGAATGGTATATTAATTTTAGTTTGCACTTCTCTTATCTTTTAATGCATTAGAGCACTTTTTTTTTCTTCTTTTTTTTGAGACAGGATCTTGCTCTATCACCCAGGCTGGAGTGTAGTGTTGTGATCACAGCTCACTGCAGCCTTGACCTCTAAGGCTCAAGTGTAGTTCTGAGATCACAGCTCACTGCAGCCTTAACCTCTCGAGTAGCTCCTAGCTACTCAGGAGGCTGAGGCTAGGACCACAGGCATGCATCACCACATCTGGCTAATTTTTAAATTTTTCTGTAGAGACAGGGTTTCCCTATGATGCCCAGGCTGGTCGCAAACTCCTAGGCTCAAGCAATCCTCCCACACGGGCCATTCATAGTGTTAGGATTACAGGCATAAGCCATGATTTTTTTTAAAGATGGGATCTCACTGTGTTGCCCAGGCTGGAGTCTGGTGGCATAATCAGAACTCACTGCAGCCTCAAACTCTTGGGCTCAAGTGATCCTCCTGCCTCAGCCTCCCAAGTAGCTGAGAATACAGGCACCCTCGCCACCCCCAGCTTCCATTTTGTTATTTAAGCCTTTTTTTACTTCATTTCTATAGAACAAGTCCCCAGAACTGAAAAACCTTGTCAAGGTCTACACATTAACACTTTTATACACATTGTCCAATTTCTCTCCAAAATTTACTTCTACTAGGAGTGGATATCCGAGTGTAACCATTTCCCCACATTCTCACTAACACTAGATATAATCATTCCTTATAACTGCTGCCATTCTATAGATAGAACATGATGAAACACTACTGTTTTAATCTGTCATCCTTTAATAGCTCATATGGCTGAAACAAGTTCTTTTATGCATAAAAATCAGTTGCCTTTTTTGTTGTTTAATAAGTGAATTCTGACCACACATACTACTTAACCTACCTTTTCCACTCAACAATGATATTTATCCATTTAAAGCAGCCCACTGAATCTCCTTCAGGTATCACTCTGCCAAATATTTTGCCAAAATCAAAATACACTATATATACAGCAACCACATGAAAAAGGGAAATTTGAGTTAATGACTTTGCCTAAATTCAACAGAACTTTACTGGGCCCCTGCTATATGTCAGGCAGTATATTCCATGTAGGGAATATACAGTTAAACTAGACATGATCTGTGCCCTCAAGGAACTCAGCCTAGTGAGGAAGATAAACTCATAAACAGACAGTTGTAATCTAAGTATGGTATCCTTTAGGATAGAATTATGCACTAGATGTCACAGATACACATATAGTTAACTAATTTAGGGAATAAAGGTGTCAAAGGAGGCTTCCTGAAAGAGATGACAATTGCACTGAATTCAAGAATGACCAGGACTTGGCCAAGTCAAGTGGAAAAGGGCACTGCAAGCAGAGGAGGATGAATGAACAAAACCAAAAACACAAAAAAAAACCACCATGGCAGTTCAGTGTGGCTGGAGGCCACTGCACAAATGCAGAGAGATGAGCTGAGAGCCACAGGTCCCAGTGATTTAACTTGATACTTACCAAATTCCTAGTAAGTGCCTGGCCACATCCTAGGTACTGGAGAGAATATCCAAAGCAGACATAGTTCTGGCTCTCATGATGCTTTCAATCTAGCAGGAAAAAGTGTGTGAAAGTCCTTTATCCCAAAGGTGATGAAAAATTTTAAGCTAGGAAATGACATGGTCAAATCTATATTTTTTTGGTACAATTCTATGGCAGCCATAGGTAGGATGGATTTTACGAGATCAGATAGGAGGCCTCTGCAGAAGTCCATGAGGGAGAGAAAGGACCTAACTAGTAATGAAAGACTAGAAAGGATACAATTAGAAAATAATTAGGTAGTCAAATGTGTTTTTAGTTCGCCCATGCTGGCTCCTAGTAACACTTATTTTCTTTACTTCAAATGACATATTCTACTGAAAATCTGGACCAAGTTTAATGGTCTCCAGATTCTGGATTATACTCTTTCCCTTCAGGATAACTAGATATGTCCATTTCTAGTCTCTCACATCCCTCAAAGATGGTGCACAAGTATATCTGCAGGTTATTTCAGGACCCCAGACGTAGCAGTCATCTGTCAACCTTCTGGCTTTCAAAAATACTCAACCTTTTCCTCCTTGGGGAGAACTGTCACTGACAATAGTACTCAGTGGAAGTCAAAATGGAAGATCCTTCTCTTCTCAGTACCCGGAAGTCAGGGAACAAGCACATAACCTAAAATATTCCCACCTGGAACAGGTGAAACAGGAGTGGGACAAACGAGAGACAGAATTCATCTAGTGGCAGCCAAACAGCCAAGTTGTTCTTGCTGCTTAGCCTCAGGAGTCCTCCAGCCTTCTAACAATTTGGTGAGCCTCCTTTTTCCTTCTAATAAATCCTCTTTCTGCTTAAGACAGCCAGAATTAACTTCTATGGCTTGTAAAAAGAACTCTGACCAAAATTCCTGGATAGAATTTCACTGGGTCCAGAAATCTGAACTGAATTAAAGTACCTAGCTATTCTATCTTTATTCTGATCATCTTTGTTATTATAACCAAGACTCAGTGGTCACTTACTATATGTCAATTATTTTCTAAGTTTTTTGTAGGCATCATCATATTGAATAGTCACTGAATTGCACTGAATTATAGAACCACTGAAGTTGATACTACTATTACTCCCTTTCTATAGTTTAAGAAATTGAAGCTTGGAGAAATCAAGATGCCCAAGATGACCAGCAAATACAAATAGAACTGATATGCACTCAGGCAATCCAAGACCAAAGTCAGCACTCTTACTAACTACATTATACACTGACTCTTTTAAAAACCTTTTGTAGGCTGGGCGCAGTGACTCACGCCTGTAACTCCAGCACTTTGGGAGCCCGAGGCAGGCAGATGGCTTGAGGTCAGGAGTTCCAGAGCAGCCTGGCCAACATGGTGAAACCCTATCTCTACTAAAAATACAAAATTAGCTGGGCATGGTGGTGTGTGTCTGTAATCTAAGCTACTTGGGAGGCTGGGGCAGGAGAATCACTTGAACCTGGGAGGCAGAGGTTGCAGTGAGCCCAGATCACGCCACTGCACTTCAGCCTGGGTGACAGAGCAAGACTCTGTCTAAAAAAAAAAAAAAAAAAAAATTAAATCTTTTCTATTGTGAAATATAATAGAATGTAGAAGAGTACACAAAAGTGTATACCTCAATAAATTACCACAAACACCACCCAGGCCAAGAAATAGAACATTTCTAACACTCCAGAAGCCCCACTCATGACCTTCCCAATCATTACCTGATCCTTTCCTCCTTAAGGTAAGAAAACCACTATCCCAATTATGGACATTATTTCCTTGCTTTCTTTATAGCTGGGCCACCTAAGTAAGCATTCCTAAACAGTATTGCTTCACTGGGCCTGCTTTCTGAATTCTGTATAAAGGGAAATGAAAAAGAATGTTCTCTTTTGGGTGTTGCTTATTTCAGTCATTATTTTGATGCATCCACCAAAATATGCATCAAAAGATGCACCCATGTAATCGTAGGTAGGTTTGTTAACTTTCTTTCTTTCTTTTTTTTTTTTTTTTCCTGAGACAGAATCTCGCTCTTGTTCCCCAGGCTGGAGTGCAATGGTGCAATCTCGGCTCACTGCAACCTCCACCTCCTGGCTTCAAGCGATTCTCCTACCTCAGCCTCCTGAGCAGCTGGGACTACAGGCACCCACCACCACACCCAGCTAATTTTTGTATTTTTAGTAGAGACGGGGGTTTCACCACGTTGGCTGGATTGGTCTCGAAATCCTAAGCTCAGGTGATCTGCCCGCCTCAGCCACCCAAAGTACTGGGATTACAGGCATGAGCCACTGCACCCAGTCAGTTTGTTCACTTTCATTGCTGTACATTATTCCACGAATCCACCATGAGCTATCTATCTATTGTTGATGATAATTAGGTTAACCCCAGTTTGGGGCTATTATGAATAATGCTGCTATGAATATTCTTGTGTCTTGGCTACAGGGCATGCATTTATGTTGGATATAAATGTCAGAATGGAAATGGTTAAGTCATAGAAATTTGAATGTTAAATTTCAGTAGATAATGCCGAACTATTTTCTAAAGGGGTTGTACCAAATACAATGCTACCAGCATTGTAGCATCATTTTCATTACTCTGGACTTTCTCTGACACTTGGTCATGTTAAAATTTTTTTGGGGGGCCATTCTGGTAGACGTATGCTAATTTAGTTTGTATTTCACTGATGACTCGTATTTCTTGGCCATTTAAAAATCTTCTTTTGTGAGGTGCCTCTCCAAGTCTCTTGCCAATTTTATTACTGGATTGTCCTTTTTATTATTATTATTTTTTGTTTTTTGAGACCGAGTCTCACTCTGTCATCCAAGTTGGAGTGCAGTGGCATGGTCTCGGCTCACTGCAACTTCCACCTCCTGGGTTCAAGAGATTCTTCGGCCTCAGCCTCCCTAGTAGCTGGGACTACAGGCATGTGCCACCACACCCAGTTAATTTTTGTATTTTAGTAGAGACAGGGTTTCACCATATTGGCCAGGCTGTTCTCGAACTCCTGACCTCATGATCCGCCCACCTCGACCTCCCAAAGTGCTGGGATTACAGGCATGAGCCACCACACCCAGTCCCTTTTTATTATTTATAGGAGTTTTAGATACAAACCTTTTGTCAGGTATATGTATTATAATTACCTGCTTCCACTCTGTGACATGACTTTTCCCATTTAATGCTGGCCTTTGATGAACCAAAGTACTTTTGTGTACTCAAAATTTATCAAATCTGCCTTTGTGTGTCCTGTCTAAGATGTCTTTCACTGTATTGAGATCCAAAAATATTCTCCCGTATCCTATAGGTAGGTGCTTACGTACTACCTTCCACATACTGTTCTATAATCTACCGAGTTGATTTTTTGTGTATGATGTGTGAGGTAAAGATTACGTTTCTTTACTTTCCTTTCTCTTAGAATATTCAATTGTCCCAGAAACATTTACCTTCCCTTACCCACTGCTCTATGTTAACAATCTTTGTTGCAAAGCAAGTGTCCATATAAACATGTTTCTAAGCTTTTGATTCTATTCCTAGAGCCTGACTACTCTTTAAAAACTTTAAAATAAGTCTTGATGTTGGATGGAACAAATCTTTCCCTGTTGTTGTTCTTATTCAAGAGTGTCTTTGCTATTTGTGGCCTTCTATTTCTATACGTATTTTAGAACCAGCTTGTCAAAGCCACCCAAAAATCCCAATTCATGAACTTAGCTGTTTCTGAAGCTGAGCTGCACTCCCTGCAACGACCTACTTTTACGGCATGGCCTTTCATGGCCCTAACCCAAAGGAAATGGAGTTCACCAGGCTCCCCCTTACTTGATGGGTCCTGAACACTAATCCATTTCCTGTTACTTTAGTTCAAAGAGGCACTTTTCATGACCTTGTCACTGAGCTTCCCCACTCAGAATCCAGCATGTACCCTCAGGGGACAAAAGAGCCCCAAAATAGACTCTTGTCCTTGGATCTCTACAGCTCTCACATGGATCACAGCTAGGTAATTCTTCATGATCCTTCTATCTCTCCAGTATCTTCCAGCAGATGTTTATATTTCACCCATATTTTCTAATTGTCCCCGATGAGAGATAATTACCTAGTCTGCTATTACTGAAAACAGAAATCCATATTGCCTATTTACCTGTATCAATCTGAATATACCTTAGTGAAAAAAATAGAAACAAAAATAGTTCTGCCCTCTGACGGGCATGGTGGCTCATGCCTGTAAGGGAGGCTGAGGCGGGAGGGCCGAGGCTGGCAGATCACAAGGTCAGGAGTTCGAGACCAACCTGGCCAGCGTGGTGAAACCCCATCTCTACTAAAAATACAAAAATTAGCCGGGCATGGTGGCACATGCCAGTAATCCCAGCTACTCAGGAGGCTGAGGCAGGAGAATCGCTTGAACCCAGAAGGTGGAGGTTGCAGTGAGCCGAGATCACACCACTGCACTCCAGTCTAGGTGACAGAGCGAGACTCCATCTCAAAAAAAAAAAAAATTCTGCTCTCTCTCTGTCATTGATTAATAATATTAGTTTATCTACTTTGTCTATCCCCCTTTGGCTTATCCTGTCCTTTGGATCATAATGAAGACTTCAAAAAGGTTAAATTTTTAGACAGAAATGAAACTAGCACAAAAATAATGAAAGACAGTAGTGGATTTAAAGAATAACAAAATTAATCTCTAAGGAGACTTATAACCTTTATTTTATAAAAAATTCACTGAGAGAAAAAGGTCTAGAAAATGACAGTTCCTGATGAGCAGAAACAGAATACAGACTTATAGAAAGGTCTTATTTAGGATATAAACATAGTGAAGTATCATGCCAAGCTTGTGTGTGTGTATATCTATGTACACATACATTTACATATTTTAAAGACTATTTTTATTAACTATTTCTGAATAGTTAATTTATCCGCATTATTCAAAATTCAAAAAGCATATAAGTATACAGTGAAAAATTTCTTCCCATGTCAGTCTCTACCTCCAAGAGCAATCAATGTTATTTGGTTTTGTGTAGTCTTCCAAAGATGTTTTATGCATATAAAAAAAAAGTATGTGTGTCTGTGTGTGTGTGTGTGTGTGTGTATATATATATACCTTTTCACTTTTTTACACAAAAAATGGGCATGCTCAGGCGTGGTGGTGTGTGCCTGTAATCCCAGCTACTCAAGAGGCTGATGCAGGAGAATCGCTTGAATCTGGGAGGTGGAGGTTGCAGTGAGCCAAGATCACACCATTGCACTCCAGCCTGGGCAACAGAGCGAGACTCCGTCTCAAAAAAAAAAAAAAAGGGTGGGGGGGGCCATGCTGAACATACTACTGTGTACTTTGTTCTTTCCACTGATATCTCAAAGACCTTTCCATAACTGCACATGAAAAGCTTCCTCATTCTTTTCTACAGCTGATTAATATTTCATTGGGTGAATATTCCATAATGTATTACCATTACAAACAATGCCATAATAACCTTGTATCTATGTCATTAAACAGGAGAATAAATAAATCTATAATTCCTGGAAAGAATGAGTCAAAGGGGCATATATTGTAATTTTGATGGATATTGACAAGTTGCCCTCCATAGAATCTGTACCAATTTACAATCTCATCAGCAATGCATGAGAGTGTCTGCTTCTGCACACCGACCAATAAAGTGAGTTAGCAAACTACCAAGTGTAGTTAGGATTTCCAATTACCTTATTAAGAGTTAGGTGGAGCATTTTTCACATGGTAAGCACCACTTCTCATAGCATTTTAACAAGTTAATGTATACTAGAAAAAATATGCTTTGGATTTTTTTTCTTTCCATCCCATAAGGAGTTGAGCTTTTGATTTTTAATTTTCAAGGAATGCCCTAAATTATTTTTAATTTTAAAGAATGCCCTAAATTACATAAGAACTACTGGTAAAACAACTTATAATTGGATTCAGAGAGGCAGGAAGTAAGAAAAGGAGAAAGAAAAACATAACTTTATTTCTAGAAGTATAAAGTGTGGGAGATGCAGCCCTGTTTCAGTGAGAGAGAATTATGAGCACAGTCTTTTAGGTTTCCTGAAGTTATTCAGTGAAATTTAAGCCACTATGCAGAAGAAAAAGCCAATTTTCCTATAGTATAGCTTTTATTATATTAGCCAAATATAAGCCAATTCTGAAAGTATTCCTAGAAGAGATAAGAGAAATCAGGCCAGACTTTGCAAATTTAGATGGTATGTGGGGAAATGTTTTTTATTTTTAAAAATATGTATTCTAGTATATATTAAGAAAAATGGATATCTCAAACTAGTAATATCATAGGTATTATTTAGAATGGAACTTTTAAGTGTCAATTAAAATGTCAATTAAATGTCAATGTCAAGAAAAAACAGTAAATAATTAATACTGTAACAGTGTTCTCCAGTGTGGCAAAGTCATTACCATGGTTCCTCAGTGGCCAAAATCTCAGAAACAATGAACGGAGGCGGAAAAATGGAAGCTTAACAATAACTTAATTTATCATTGATGGCCACTAAAGCAAAGGTGAGACAGAAAAAAGGAACTTCCTTAAAATAACTTATTTTATATTTGACAACTTTTTAAATGTGCATTTTCTTTCTACATTACCAAAGGGCCTGGTTTCAGACATTCTGATCACGCTAGGGATTCAAACTTACTGTGTACTTCATACTTTCCCTACAAGGAGAACCAAAAAGCAGGTTTTTTTCAAAAGCATTTGAATATCAGGTCAGGGTTCTTTAGAACAGGCCTCAGAGGATTTCCCCCTCAGTAAACAGGCTGCAAAGAGATAATTAGCCTGTCATTTTAGATTCCAGTGCAGAGGAACTAAAAGCAGGCTATGTGGTTACAGACTCAAGAGGCTTAAACGAAAACAAATTAAGTGAGTTTATGTTCCAACCAAATCTAGTGACCATGTGATCCAATTTCTCTTCAGCCCTTGAGTGGGACATGCTCCTGAGAGGTCACTCAGATTGTGCACCTTTGGTTATACTGTTTAGACTGAATCACGACATGAATAATCAACTATCTGACTAATCGACTATCTGGACACTAAAAACACAACCACTGTAAGAAAAAGAAAGCCACAGGCAGACAAAATGTTAACATTTTGACATAAAACCACAATAGAAAACTAAAAAACATCAAGGCTGTTTGTCACAGACTCCCTATTATTCTTACCATTCAACATGATAGCCACCAAATTTTGAATTTTAATTCATGTACATTGAAGTAGCCACAGATATTTTTTATATATATATATATATATATATTTTTTTTTTTTTTTTTTTTTTTTTTTTTTTTGAGACAGCATCTCCCTCTGTCGCCCAGGCTGGAGTGCAGTGGTGCAATCTCGGCTCACTGCAACCTCCGCCTCCTGGGTTCAAACGATTCTCCTGCCTCAGCCTCCTGAATAGCAGGGACAGATATGAAATATTTTCATCACTGCAAAAAGACTTATTGTAATATTCTAACTCCTACCTTAGAACCATGAACAAGTTTACCTGACCTGTTTCCATCCTCAACATCTAAATGTATTGATAGCTCTGGGGGACATACACACCAAACTAAGTTCTACTGCTGACTTCAGGATCACAATAGAGTTTTATTTTCCTTTAAACTTAAAACAAAAACAAAAACAAAAACAAAAAAACCTGCCTTTAAGTGATGCAACAAGTATGCCTCAGAGTTTCATAATTAAAGAATGATTTACCTCTCCTCTGGGGCACTGAAGAACCCAGGTGCCTCAAATAAAAGACTATTAAAAACAATTACAATGCATAAAACAATAAGAACACCATGACCACTGGAGAGCTTAGTTCATAAGAACATAAATCCTTTTCTTCCTTTTCACCAAAACCTCAGCTAACAAACAGGAAGACACTCAATAGGTATTCTCTGCAGAGAACACTTTTAAAAAACAAGTTATGGTTATTCTGGATAATGACACATTCCTGCTTTGAAGGAATAAGACACACCGAAAAACCAAAACCCTTAATTCAACAATACCTGATATGGCTTGGATGTTTGTCCCCTCCAAATCTCACGCTGAAATGTGATTTCCAGTGTTAGAGGTGAGGTCTGGTGGGAGGTGACTGGATCATGGAGATGAATCCCTCATGAATGATTTGGCATCATCCTCTTGATGATAAGTGAGTACTCACTCAGTTAGTTCACTTGAGATATGGTTGTTTAAAAGAGTCTGGGACCTCCTCCCGTCTCTCTCTCACTCCCAACTCTCGCCATGTGACATACCTGCTCCCCCTTTCAGTATGATTGTAAGCTTCTTGAGGCCCTCACCAGAAGCAGATACCAACACCACACTTCCTGTACACCCTGCAATACCATGAGCCAATTAAAACTCTTTTCTTATAAATTACTCAGTCTCAGGTATTCCAAATGGACTAACAGAACACCTGAATATCCAATTCCATTTCTTACTGCTGTTTTCTCTCTGAAAGGCTGAGAGAAATCTCATTAAATTTCATTCTTTCTTAGAGCTCTATTGCTTACTCATTGTATCATTTTCTAGAGGAAGATGGCAGAAGGATCCAATCAAACAAATTCCAAGTTTAAAGCAGTTTTTTGGGGTTTACGCCCAAGCCTCTGGTCCAGGCCAAATATAATATTTCCACACTGCTTTGGAAGCCCAACTTAACTCTAACACAGGGTTCCCAAAAGCAGCACCACTGACATCTGGAGCCAGATACCTCCTTGTTATGGGGATTGCCCTGTGCCTTGCAGGATGTTTAGCAAACATCCCTAGCCTATCCTCACTAGATGTCAGCAATAGCTGCCACCAGCTGTGACGAGCAAAAATGTTTCCAAACATTGCCATGCCCTCAGGATACAAAATCGTACCTGGTTGAGAACCACTGCTCTAACCCAAGAAACATTCTTGGTTATCTCAACCCTAATTCTTCACATTCATTAGATGCTCATCCAAATCTCTGCATTCAGACTTTCTCTCACCATGAAACTCAGCAAATATTTGTGAAACCTCTAAAACACAACATCAAGGGCTCCAGATAAATAAACAAGCAAGAGAGATTCCGTTCCTAACTCCAAGCAGGTTTCTTAGTAGATAAAGAATTGTAATAAAAGACGCCCAATTATATAATGTTTTGAATTGTTCATTGTTTCTCCCTGAAATCTCTCTCTCATCTCATCAAACTGAAAACACCTTGAGGACAAAGACCATAATCTGTCTGTGAGTACCAATACTTGATTCATGGCCAATAAAAACAAACAATTATAGACTTCCTCATAACAAGATGACAATTTCATACAGACAGTAAAAACTTGCGCTAACTTGAACAGGTAAGTTAACCTTTCTCAGCTGTAGTTTGTTCCTCTGTAAAATGGGAAGAAAACGATTGTTGACATGACTAAATCAGAAAATATAAGTAAATTTTTTTCCACCTGACACAGAATAAGCATTCAATACCTGTAGGTTATCATTACTATTATTTATTAGCAACAAATCCTACCTCAAGAGGAAGAGCTTGCTCTGGGCTACTATAATAAACCCCTACATGACATTAAAAACAAACAAACAAAAAAAAACTATCACCCTGCATTCTGAGGGTAAGAGGAAGGAAAGTAAACACATCTCTACCAATGTCCTGGGAGGAAGTGAATGCAGGAATGAATTAGATGTCAGGGGGGAAAAGAAACACACTCATCTATCTAAAACGCGTGGGTATGTTCGCCATAAACACATGAGAACCTAAAGGGGAAGTAAAAACATGCTTAATTTGTAAATACTGGCGCATGCAAGGGACAAGCGTTATAAGACTTACCTTTCTGTGTTTACTTGCTTAGTCTTTTAGACATTATGCTTAGAATTTCTACTGCTATGTTAAATACATGCCAACGATTTTTAATTTAATACAAAGCAGAGTTCGTAAGAAAAAAAGGCAAAATTTGTTAGGTGTTTTAAAGTAAAAGAATATAAAGTCATGGGAAAGAGCTGGGTGAGTTGTGTGTGTGTTTGAGTAAGGCAGCATTATGAGAGGGAAGATACTTGGGATCGGAGTAGAAGACAGAAAAAGGCACCATGTTGGAAGCCATACATCCAGGAACACCTCTGGCAGCACAGGAAGTTCAACTGAACAAAAAGTGACCTTACTGTCACAATGGATGAGACGAGTATAGTGTCTACCATGGGCTACACACCAAATGCCTTAGACAAAGCAGCTCAAGTAATCCTCACAATAATCCTGTGAGGCAGATATTTTTAGTAATCACATTTTACAGATGCGGAAACAGGTTTCAGCCTCCAATCCAGGCACCCTGGCTCCACAGTAGTGCCGCAACCATTATACTTTATGGTGTCTATTTTAATTTCAGACCTAGAAAATTAATTTATATTTGGTACTTAATAAGACCAGTTCTCTCCCCTCTACCCTTTCGTATTTCAAAAGAGCATCCTTTCAGTTGCATCGTGTGTAGTGTTCAGGAGGCTGAAAGAAGAAAGTGTGATGGATGGACTCTTTTGTCTTTGGACACTGAAATAATATACACGGAGGAACTCGCGTTGGTAGAAATGGAGACGTCGTCCTGGACAAGAAGAGGGTGAGGGTCTTGAGAATGAGGGAAGTCGCCCAAATTTTTAATTCCTGCTCTTGCTTTGGCTACTGTATTCAAGCAAAAGACCCCAAAGACTACCTATTTCAACTCTGCTTTTCATTTTTCCCACTCTGAGCGACGGAGAGGATGGTAGCAAGGCCAGGAGGCCTATGTGCAGGGAGGCTAGGGCGAAGTGGGTTTCTGGCAGAGGAAGGCAAGGTTGCCAACCCGGATGGGGGCCGAGAGGCGCGTGGGAAGGCTGGGGCAGGGGACTGAGGTGGGGATAGGGTGGGGAGCGAGAAGTAGGGGGCGGCGAGGCCAGTAGGGTTCTGGTCGGCAGTCTAGATGTGATCAGCAGACGGAGGTGGGACCCGAACCCCGGCTGAAGCTGAAACTGAAGCTGAAGAGGCACCAGGGGCAGAGCCACCCTGTCACTACCATTTGGGCAGATCTCAGAAAGGAAGCGGGGCAGGAATCAAGGCATTTCGAAACAGAAGTAGAAAATAACCTCGAGCCCAGGGCCCGGGTGGTGGCAGCGGCGGGGAAGAGGCCCCGCGCGCGAAGGGGCTGCCGAGGTGGGTCCGCTCCGCCGGGGAGCCCAGGACAGAGCGCGGCGGAGGCTCGCGCCGTGGTGCGAGGCCCGGAGGCCGGGCGGCACCCACCCGCCAGCGCCCCGGCCTTGCGTACCTGAGGCGGCCGCCTGGCTCCCCTCCACTCCCTGGCAGTCCCCGACGCCGCCAGCCGACCCTGGGCGGGCTGTGGGGCTCCAGGAGCCCGGCCCCTCAGCCGCCTGCAGGTCAGACATCTGCAGCCCGCGCACGGAGCTCTCCGCTGCCAGCCGCCAGTGGCTCCGGAAACAGCCGAAGGCCGAGCGAGCGCCGAGCACAGCCGAGCGCAGCCTGCAGGCCGGAAGAAGCGGCGCGGCGGTCGCTTGAAAAGCTAGCTGACCCAGGGGTGGCCACAGGAGCTCTGGCCCGCTGAGGCTGGCGATGCGGCCGCGGGGAGGGTTACTGCGTGCCTCTGACAGAGGATTTTTAAAGTCAGGGCTTGAAAGAACAAACAAAACCTGGGGAAAAGTCAGGAAGACACTGCCGGAAATCGTGGTATCCATAGAGACGCTATCGGAAGTTGGGGTTGCTAGGAAGCCGCGGCGCGTCTGCTAAGCTGCAAATGGCTGAAGTCCCGGAGGATTATGATTCCGGCCCAGATGAAGATGGAGAGCCGGAGCCTGAGAGGCCTGAACTGCTTGGACTTAATAAATTGTATGAAAATGCCGAACCAGACACCATGGCAAAGGCAGACTCGAAGCTACCAGCAGAGATTTACCAAGAGCCACAGCCAGAGACCGAGGAAGAGGACTTCAAAGAGGGGGAGCCAGACAGTGCTAAGAACGTGCAGCTGAAACCTGGCGGGACGTCCCAGGAAGGAATTGCCAGGAAATCGAAGAGAGACATACCAAGCGAAACTCAAGCAGGGATACCCCAAAAGGTAAAGTGGGAAACATCCAGAGAGATGGGAGAGTTTTTCAAAGATTTGGAGGCCCCTATGGATGAAACGCATGAAGAGTCAGACCTAGAGCCACCAGTGGAGGCTAAACCAAATGTTACAGAGGATGTGTTCCTAGAGTCAGCTATGGAAACAGATCCAGATCCAGTGCCACCAACGGAAACCATGTCTGAGGTTTTGGGAGCCACGGTCAGAGAGATAAATTTAGAATTACTAGAGGAGGAGACTGAACCGGGGGTTCCAGAGGAATCACTTAGAGTGCAACATGAAGAGACAGGTCTGGAGGCTCCAGAGCAGACCAAACCAGATTTTCCAAGTGAGAAACCAGGAGAATCCCTTGAAGAGACAGATCTTCAGCCACCAAAGATGACCAAACCAGAGATTCCAGAGGAGACACAAAGAGAGTCAACTGAGAAGAAAAGGACAGAGCCACCCGAGCAGGCTAGACCGGAATTTCCAGAGAAGGAACCAAGAAAGTCTAGTGAGGAGGCAAGTCTAGAGCCTCCAGAAGAGACTCAACCAGAGGTTCCAGAGGAGATGCAAAGAAAGGCAACTGAGGAGAAAGGGACAGAACTACCTGAGCAGACTAAACCAGACTTTCCAGACCACAAGCCAAGAAAGTCTACTGATGAGAACGTTCCTGAGCCACTAGAAGAGATCAAATTAGAGTTTCCTGAGGAAGAATCAAGAAAACCAAATGAGGAAACAATTCTAGAACAATCAGAAATGATGAAACCAGAAAGTCCAGAAGAGATAAAAAAGTCAAATGAGGAAAAAAATCCACAGCCACCAGAGGAGACTGGTCTAGTGCTACCACAGGAGATCAACCCACAAGTTGAAGAGAAAACACAAATAAAGCCAACTGAGGAGAAAATTCTAGAGTTACCAGATGAAACCAAACCAAGAGAGACACATGTAGAATTTTCCAAGGAAGACAGGCCAGAACCAATAAAGTCTAAGTATTCTGTAGGAAACGATGAGCTAGAGCACCATGAGCCTAAAAGAGGAAAGTTGTCACTAAGTGACGAATTTAGAAAAGAATATTACGCATTAGGATCTATCAGAGAAAGTGAAGAATCAATTGGTACACATTATGAGTTTTTGCAACCACTCCAAAAATTGCTTAATGTCAGTGAAGAATGCTCATACTCAGATCCCTCAGAGTCTCAGACAGAATTAAGTGAGTTCGTTCGTGAAAAGGAAGTTGTAGATTTGTCCCACGAGTTGAAGGAACTGGTCTCTGAAGATGACAAAACCCAGCCAGAAAAAGGGACTGAGTTACAATTTGAGCATCTTAATTGGGATCCAGAGGAAGTTGCAGAGTGGATTAGCCAGCTAGGCTTCCCTCAATACAAGGTATACAAAAATAAGATGTTTTGAAATCACATGCTGTCATCCGTCTACCTCTTATTCCTTCTAACTTGGCCTGAGCTCTTAACTCTTTACCTGAAGGAGGATCAAAAAGTCCTGGACTGTGGTAGAGGTAACTTGGATTTTAATTTTGGCCTTGCCACTGATGTATATTTGTATTTTGGGAGAGGAAGGGAGGGTCACATCAGTTTGTTTTTCCTCTTCCAGTGATTACACTTCTCTGCAATCCTTGAGTAAAAGACCAAGAAGAGTATATAGATCTCCTTTCTTTTTTTTTTTTTTTTTTTGAGACACAATCTCACTCTTGCCAAGGTTGGAGTGCAGTAGCACGATCTCGGCTCACTGCAAGCTCCACCTTCCCCAGGTTCACGCCATTCTCCTGCCTCAACCTCCTGAGTAGCTGGGACTGGGACTACAGGCGCCTGCCACCATGCCCGGCTAATTTTTTGTATTTTTAGTAGAGACGGGGTTTCACTGTGTTAGCCAGGATGGTCTCCATCTCCTGACCTCGTGATCCACCAGCCTCAGCCTCCCAAAGTGCTGGGATTACAGGCGTGAGCCACCGTGCCTGGCCTTCGACCTCCTTTCATAGAAAACTGTATTTTTAAGTAGATTTTGTTCAGGGTAGGCTTTTTGGTACTTTGTCAAGTTATTTTAGTGGCAGCTCCCTTGCTTTCAACTTGTGCTATTACTTTTTAAAGTGCCCCAAATATGTCACATGTATCATGAGCACTTAAGTGTATTAATTCAAGTTAGCCAGTTAACCAAAACTAGTTTTAGTAAAAAAACAGTGTAAACCTCTTCTTTCACTGATGCCAACTAGGTTTAAGGCTACCACAAAACAATACAAGATCTGAAACCTTTTGTACCTACTATACTTACAAATGTAATTGAGACATGAAGAAGCACTTGTTGTACCATGCCCAAAAAACAGTTAAAGAGCAGTGTAAAATTTAATAAAGAGCTTACATGGAAAAATTGTGCCATTATTGGGATAGAAAGTAAATTTAAGCTACTCAGGAGGCTGGGGCGGGAGGACTGCTTAAGTCCAGGAGTTCGAGGCTGCAGTGAGCTATGACTGTGGCACTGCACTCGAGCCTGGATGACAGAGCAAGACCCTGTCTCTAAAAAAGAAAAAAACAAAAGAAAATAATACTTTTTTCTCAGGGTACAACAAACATGACTTCTTCCCTTCCTCCCCCTTCTCTCCCTTTCTTCCTTCTATTTGCAGTACATTTTTTAAGTAATGTCCTTGTTGTATTGACAGGAGTGTTTTATTACAAACTTCATCAGTGGCCGAAAACTCATTCACGTCAACTGCTCAAACCTCCCTCAGATGGGGATAACAAACTTTGAGGACATGAAGGTGAGTTGTGTCCAAAGTTTCCCTACAGAGCACTGTTAACAGCGCCACCATCTGTCTCAAACCAACCTTTTTTTCCTCCAACCTGGCCTCCCACTTCTGTCAATGGTGTCATCATAATTCCAGTCCCTCAGGCTCACGTTGGTCGCCTCCTCTTTCTCCTTTGATCCCCATAAATATTCCAAGAACTGTCCATTGCTCCTGTGGCACTTACACCGTCTGGCTTTCTTCATTCCCACTTTTCAGACCTTATGGCTTCATGGCCTAGAACACCACAGTGGCCTCCCGCTTTTAGCCTGTCTCCATGGACCCTTTGGATTCAAGGGCCCTGCTTTTATGCTCTCACTTTCCACCTACTTATGTACTATTCAGAAACCTTCTTTGGATCCCTTCTGCTTACTAAGATAGTCTCAGCTCCCTAGTGTAGAATTTAAGGCCCTCCACAAGTTCTCTCCCCTATCACTCCTCCACATGAATTTTGTGCTCCAGCCTACCACCAGGTCTAACTCACACCTTCACAAACCTGCCTGGTGCATTCTTCTCTCTATGTCTTTGCTCAGTTCCCCCATCCTCTGTATTACTAATATGAATCTTAATCATCCTTCAAGACCAATTCCTCATTTGCATCTCCCCAAGAAGTCTTTCATAACATTCCCAGCCCACAGTAGCCCCCATCCCAAGTTCTCATGACATTTCGTGTCTCTGACACCCATTTGGCACTTATATAACACCATATGTATTTTGCCTGCTTTGCTGCTAACTTTGAAACAAGCTACATTAACCACTCTGAGCATCAATTTTCTAAAATCTCCAGCACCAACAGTTCATGATTATTCTCCTTTGCATAACAGTATCCTCCATTTGTAGTGCTTTGCAATTTACAAAGCGTCACAAACAATCTCACATGTAATGTCTCCTTTAGCACCCCACCCCAATAACCCTCCAAGAATGGACAGTTCTTGGCATAACCATGGTTTTGCTCAGCACACCCATGCCCAGAAATGTACCACCTCAGTGTTTTCCAAACTTGGGTCATCTTCAGAATCAAATGAGATTTTTTGAAAAAGATACATTCCTAGGCTTCATCCTCCAGAGATTTTGATTCATTAGGGCTGGGTAGGCCCTGGAATCTCTTCCCTAGATGACTCTTCAACAGGCCTTATAACCCTATAATTACATAAGTCATATGGTTTAGAAATAAGAAAACTACACTTGTGAATACCTGAGTCCTTTTACTAGCAACAAGATATAACGAAACTTTTTAAATTATTAAACATATAGTCCTAACTGAGCGTTTACTTTCTTGAATTCTGCTAATAGCTATGCTTTGCTGAGAGCTTACTGTGTTTGGGGCCTCTTATATGTATTATTTCACTAATTCCCATTTTATAGAAGAGAAAACTGGGGCCCAGAAAGGTGAAACAACTTAACAAGCTATTCAGATAATACGTTTTTTCTGTTTTTTGTCTTTGTTTTTGTTTTTTTTGAGACAGGGTCTCGCTCTGTCACCCAGGCTGGAGTGCAGTGGTGTAACCTCGGCTCACTTCAACCTCCGTCTCCTGGGTTTAAGCGATTCTCCTGCCTCAGCCTCCCAAGTAGCTGGGACTACAGGTGTGCACCACCATGCCCAGCTAATTTTTTCTTCTTGTTGTTTTCTTGGGGTTTTTTTTTGAGACAGAGTCTCACTCTGTTGCCCAGGCTGGAGTGCAGTGGTGCGATCTCAGCTCATTGCAACCTCCACCTCCCGGGTTCAAGCGATTTTCCTGTCTCAGCCTCCCGAGTAGCTGGACCTACAGGCACGTGCCACCACGCCCAGCTAATTTTTGTATTTTTAGTAGAGATGGGGTTTCACCGTGTTGGCCAGGATGGTCTTGATCTCTTGACCTCGTGCCCTGCCCGCCTCGGCCTCTCAAAGTGCTGGGACTACAGGCGTGAGCCACCGCGCCTGGCCTAATTTTTGTATTTTTAATAGAGACAGGGTTTCATGATATTGGCCAGGCTGGTCTCAAACTCCTGACCTTAAGTGATCTTCCGGCCTTGGCCTCCCAGAAGTGCTGGGATTACAGGCATGAGCCACCATGCCCGACTTATATTCAGATAACAAGTTTAAGAGCCAGGATTTAAGTCCATCTTGTGTGACTTCCCAATCCATGTTCTGTTTAACTGTATTGCCTCTCTAAGTGAACATTTTTGTTACCATAAACTTCCATGTACTATAAACATTATGATGGGGAAATGATCATTTATTTATTTTATTTATTTTTTTTGAGACAGAGTCTTGCTCTATCACCCAGCCTGGAGTGCAGTGGCTCGATTTCAGCTCACAGCAACCTCCACCTCCCAGGTTCAAATAATCCTCCTGCCTCAGCCTCCCAAGTAGCTGGGATTACAGGCACGTGCCACCATGTCTGGCTAATTTTTGTATTTTTAGTGGAGACGGGGTTTCACCATGTTGGCCATGCTGGTCTCGACCTCCTGACCTTAGGTGATCCACCTGCCTCAGCCTCCCAAAGTGCTGGGATTATAGGCATGAACCATGCCCGCCTGGATCATTTATTATATACTTGTATTTCCAACCATGCCCTCACTTAACTACCAAGTACTGCCAGATAAATATCGTGTTCTTTTTATGTTCAAAGATGATACAGCTGTTTTTATGAACTCTAATTTCTACTTAAGGTATAAGAATTTTCTAGATAAAAATAATGAACAGGCTGCTCTGCCTATGGAGCAGCCATAGTCCTTGACTTTCTTAATAAACTTGCTTTCGCTTAAGAAAATAATAATAATAAGGAACAGAATTAGCAAAATAGTAACCTGTCAAATTCCTGGAACATTTAAGTACCAAGAATTTCAGCTTTTTATCATGAGAAGGCATTTTTAAGAGTCAGACAATTCATTCAGCTCCCTTGGCATTCTAATTCCAAAAGCACAACATAAACAGGCAGTAATAAAAATTCTAATTATAGTTTTTCTTATCTTGTGAGACACAAGAGGTTTTAAAAATCTTCTGAAATCCTCAAGAGTAAATGAGGAACCCAGTGGTCTGTCCTTTTATCTAAGAAATTTGAATAAGCAGACTTTGAGATACTCATTATCACAGTCACCTCAGACAAATGTGGCCTTCCCTTGAGGTCACTAGAGTAACATAAAGACCAAGACATTCAAAGGTATGTTAGATAAGCTTTGCTTGACACTTAGGTCTCCACATGAAAAAGCTGATTATGGCCAGGCCTGGTGGCTCACCCCTGTAATCCCAGCACTTTGGGAGGCCAAGGCAGGTGGATCACCTGAGGTTGGGAGTTCGCCTGGCCAACATGGCGAAACTTCTTCTCTACTAAAAATACAAAATACAAAAATTAGCTAGGCATGTTGCATGCCTGTAGTCCTAGCTACTTGGGAGGCTGAAGCAGGCGAATAGCTTGAACCCGGGAGGCGGAGGTTATAGTGAGCCAAGATCATGCTCTCCACGAACTGCATTCCAGCCTGGGTGACAGAGCAAGACTCAGTCTCCAAAAAAAAAAAAAAAAAAACTAGATTATGCTCTAAGACACAGGGTAACTTCTAGGAGGTCATACATGCTGTGGCTGTCTTCCTTACTGATATACACAGCTTTTAAAACATCTCCATTGTACTTATAGCACCTAGTACACCCACAATTTATCCCATAACAACAGTTAAATACTATAGTTATCTTTTTCATGCTGAGTCTCCCATATCATCATTTATGGACTTTTGGGAGAATAGAAGGAAGGAAGGAAGAGCAGATTGCTTTAGAGTACGGAATTCTGGACATGCTGCTAAGAATCCGAAGAACATTGCCACTGTGCACCTCCTATACAAGCCTTGCAGTTAATTTATGGCCATTTTCTGTTATCTTCTCAGCCCTTCTATGTTTAATTGGAACTCTTCTGTAAGGAATTCTTCTACATTTAATTGTCCCCTCTCCCATTTTTTAATCCATTCAGTCATTGATATTAGTATGGACTTATGGATATTTATTTTTAGGGTTATAACCCAGTACTATTGCTATTTATTTTGTTGCTCAAATTGTGCCATCTTTCACCACTGGGAGCTCTTTTAAATTGGCTCCTGTGGCCTTTTGACATGTCCTCCCCTTTTTTTTAAAGCATCTCCTTACCTTCTGGCAATATAAGTTGCTTCAGGCTCATCTTATATTTTTCCTCCTACAGCCCCAGAATCAGCCATGTTTCTAAGGAGCCCTAGTTGATTTTATCAGAGGATGGTATTTAGAAACCAAGACGTGGACACTAGTTGTGCTCGTTGCTACTGAGTGTCACTGCTTCTGTGCACTCTTAACAGAAAGATCTAGGAAATAAATGTATATATACTAACCCATGTGTACACAAATATCTTATTTCTGTGTCTATCTCTGTATATACATATGTATTAAAATAAGCATGGGGGCCAGGCGTGGTGGCTCATGCCTCTAATGCCAGCACTTTGGGAGGCTCAGGCGGGTGGATCACATGAGGTCAGGAGTTCAAGACCAGCCTGACCAACATGGTGAAACCCCGTCTCTACTAAAAATACAAAAAATTAGCCGGGCCTGGTTGTGCGCACCTGTAATCCCAGCTACTAGGGAGGCTGAGGCAGGAGAATCGCTTGAACCTGGAAGGCAGAGGTTGCAGTGAGCTGAGATCATACCACTGCACTCTAGCCTGGATAACGGAGTGAAACTCCATCTCAAAAAAAAGATTGATCTCTCTGATATCTCTAGTCTAACATCACAGAGTTCATTCTAGCCTTCCTTCCCATCCTTCCTATCCCCAACCCCACTTGCCTTTTTTTTTCTTTTTTCTTTTTTTTTTTTTGAAATGGAGTCTCACTCTGTCACCCAGGCTGGAGTGCAATGGCGTGATCTCGGCTCATTGCAACCTCTGCCTCCCAGGTTCAAGCAATTCTTCTGCCTCAGCCTCCCGAGTAGCTGGGATTACAGGCGCCCACCACCGCACCTGGCCAATTTTTTTGTATTTTTAGTAGAGACGGGGTTTTGCCATGTTGGCCAGGCTGGTTTCAAACTCCTGACCTCAGGTGATCCGCCCCCCTTGGCCTCCCAAAGTGCTGGGATTATACTCCCTTGCCTGTTTATAACTGCTTTTTCTGACATTGAGAAACTTGGCTCTCCTTATATGTAAATATGTTTCCCTATGAAAAACAGATTTACCAAATAGAGTTCAGTGTTTGTGTACAGCTGTTTCTGTCTTTAGCCTTACAGTATCTAGACAAAGCACTGTTTTCTTAAAGTTACAGGTCAGCACCTTTCTTCCCCACCCGCTTCAGTGAGATTATGTCTTACTCTATAATACAGTTAGATTCATTTGTCCACAGCCTTTATTCCATCCCAACATCCTGGATTTTTTTTTTTTTTTTTTTTTTTTTTTTTTTTTTTTTTTGAGGCAAGGTCTTGCTCTGTCACCCAGGATGGCGTGCAGTGGTGCAATCTCAGCTCAGTGCAACCTCCACCTCCCGGGCTCAAATAATCCTCCCACTTCAGCCTCCCGGGTAGCTGGGACTACAGCCACATGCCACCACACCCGTCTAATTTTTTGTACTTTTTTGAGGGGGTAGAGATGGGGTTTCGCCGTATTGCCCAGGCTGGTCTTAAACTCCTGAGCTCAAGCAATCCACCCGCCTTGGCCTCTCAAAGTGCTGGGATTACAGCCCGGCCTCTCTTCCTGGCTTTTTAAAAGTTTGCATGCAGTAAAACCATTCTTTGTTGTCTGTAGTTCTGTGGGTTTTGACAAATGCATGCAGTCATGTATCCGCCACCAAAGAACCATACAGAACAATTCTGTCACTCTAGAATTTCCCTCTGCAGTCAGCCCATCCCTTTACCATAATCCCTAATCTGTTTTTGATGTCACATAAGTGGAATCAAATAATGCACATTCTTTGGGTCCAGCTTCCTTTCCTTAGCAAAATGCATTTAAGATTAATCCATGTTGTTAGATGAATCAACAAGGAGATGTTAAGGAGACTATACATCTGCTTTAATAATGCTGGTATAGGCTGGCTGCAGTGGCTCGGACCTGTAATCTCAGCTACTCCAGAGGCTGAGGTGGGAGGAATGCCTGAGCCCAGGAGTTTGAGGCTGCAGTGAGCTATGGTCATGCCGCTGCACTCCAGCCTGGGCAACAGAGGGAGACCTCATCTCTGAAATAATAATAATAATAATAATAATAATAGTATAGATGGTTCATATTTTAACCACAACAATTATGTCTTTGTCTTTAGGTTTAGATCATATAAATTATAGATTCCAATTATACAAATATGCATAGTTACATACTATGAGGTAATAACCAATACACAATAAATTGGTGATGAAGCAAAACCATCAGTAGTTTACAAATAAAAGAACAGCAGCCTTTGAAAACAATGATCAACACAAGTTAGAATGATAATATAGTAATAATTGTCTTCTTGAAAACTACAGGCATTGCAGGTAACTGGTTGAGGCCATGTGAAGTAGGTGTTCTGCCGTGATGCCACGCACTGAGTATAAGCTACCACCTTAGAATGTAGAATTACGAATCCTTAGAAAACTAATCATCCTCACAAATACCTATTTCCAATAATCCTTACTAACTCAAGTAATTTACCAGTAAGTTGCTCTAAGTCTTAGGCAAAAATAAAGTCTACTGCTTATTGTTTGTTCATCAGAACTAAAGAGGCCTGGCACAGTAGCTCACGCCTATAATCCCGGCACTTTGGGAGGCTGAGGTAGGAGGATCGCTTGAGCCTAGGAATTCGAGACCAGCCTGGGCAATATAGTGAAACCCCAGCTCTATAAAAAATATTTTAAAAGTTAGCCAGGTGTGGTGGCACATGCTTGTAGTCCCAGCTACTCAGCATGCTGAGGTGGGAGGATCACTTGAACCCGGGAGGTCAAGGCTGCAGTGAGCTATGATCATGCCACTGCACACCAGCCTGATTGACAGAGCGAGACCCTGTCTCAAAAAAAAAAAAAAAAAACTAAAGAAAGAAATTGCAGTTTTAGTTCAATCTGTCACCCGTCAGAGGACTTCTTGTTTCATTGATGAACTTCAGACACACTTTTAAAAATCACTGAATAGGAGGAGAGATAGTCAGATTGTATTTATTGATTTCAGTGCTAAGTGTAATGAATAGCTTTCTAACACTTTTTTTTATGAAATTATTATTTTATTAAGAAACCCCTAAGCACCAAGAGCCATAAAAAAACCCACATCATTTGCTGTTATAGCCCACAAAGGGAATATGAGTAGATTATGTATATATACTCCCTTCCCAAAACACAGAAAAATTCCAAAAACACATGAATGTGGCTGAGCGGCTGGCTCACACCTGCAATCTTAGCACTTTGGAGGCAGAGGTAGGAGGATCACTTGAATCCAGGAGTTTGAGACCAGCTGGGAACCATGGCAAAACCCCATCTCCACCAAAAAAAAAAAAAAAAAAAAAAAAAAAAAAAAAGCAGGGTATGTTGTCATGCATCTGTCGTCCCAGCTACTTGGGAGGCTGAGGCGGGAAGATGGCTTGAGCCTAGGAGTTCAAGGCTACAGAGAGCTATGATCACACCACTGTACTCCAGCCTGCATGACAGAGCAAGACCTTCCTGTCTTGATAAATAAATACACACGAATGTGTAGGGAACACTTTTAATTTCTGCATTACAATACTGTGCAAAACAGTAGTGAACCCTTTCAGCCCACAGTGGGCACATAGCTCTTTTTGTTAATAATGTGTATATGACTGCAGTGTACCTCCTGGGAATACAATCTGTGAACCTTAGGGAATTTGTGAAATAACCTTTTCTGTTCGGGGCACTGGAAAGGAGAATCAGGGTACTTGCTTTGGCAGCACATATACTAAAAAAGAATCAGGGTGAGATGCCTACCAAACAAGGTGCACACGTAGAAGCATGCATCACAAACAAGAAGTCTTAGAAGCCACCTGTTCGTGTGTGTGTGTGTGTGTGTGTGTGTGTGTGTGTGTGTTTGTTTGCTTTTGGAGACAGGTCTGTTACCCAGGCCGCAGTGCAGTGGCATGATCATGGCTCCTCATTGCAGTCTCAAACTCCTGGGCTCAAAGGATCTTCCTACTTCAGCCTCCCAAGTAGCTGGGACTACAGGCATGCAACTTCACGACTGGCTTTTTTTTTTTTCTGTAGCAATTTGTTTTGTTTGTTTGTTTGTTTTTTGAGATGGAATCTCTCTGCATCACCTAGATTGGAGTGCAGTGGTGCGATCTCAGCTCACTGGAACCTCTGCCTCCCAGGTTCAAGCGACTCTCCTGCCTCAGCCTCCCGAGTAGCTGGGACTACAGGCGTGAACCACCACGTCCAGCTAATTTTTGTAATTTTAGTAGAGACAGGATTTCACCATGTTGGCCAGGTTGGTCTCGAACTCCTGACCTCAGGTGATCCACCTGCCTCGGTCTCCCAGAGACATAAGCCACCTCACCTGGCCTTTGTAGTAACTTGTCTCAGTTCTTAGAAGCCCCAACTGATAAAGATCTCAATTAGAATTCTCACTGGACAACTCAGGAGGCTGAGGCAGGAGGATGGCTTGAACCCAGTTGTTCAAAGCTATAGTACACTATAATTGTGCTTTTGCATATCCACTGCACTCCAGCCTGGGTAACACAGCAAGACCCCATCTCTAAAAAAAAAAAAAAAAAAAAAAACAGAATCCTTACTCGGAATGCCAAGGCAACTATACCCATGAATCATCTCTAGAGTCAACAAAACCAGTTCAAGTAAAATCTGAGAAACACGGCATCTTGCCTATCTAAAAGGCATTGCTAATGGGCAGTTTTATATCAGGTTTAGCATTGTCTGTGGCACAAGTTTTACAGTCTTATAACTCTGGCCAGTAGCTTTAAATTAAAAAAAAAAAAAAAAAGTCCATTCTAAATACCCTTTGGCTGTGTTCTAGCAGCAATTTCATGGACTGTCATCTCATCCAGAGGCAGAATATGAATTCAAACAGTGGTGTTATAACTGACTTAGGATTGAAACTAGAATTTGAAAAGGCAATCACAATTTTTTTTTTTTTTTTTTTTTTGAGACAGAGTCTCTCTTGTCACCTAGGCGGGAGTACAGTGGTGTGATCTTGGCTCACTGCAGCCTCTGCCTCCCAGGTTCAAGTGATTCTCCTGCCTCAGCCTCCCAAGTAGCTAGCATTACAGGGGCATGCCACCACACCCAGCTAATTTTTGTATTTTTAGTAGAGATGGGGTTTTACAATGTTAGCAAGGATGGTCTTGATCTCCTGACCTCGTGATCTGCCTGCCTCGGCCTCCCAAAGTGCTGGGATTACAGGCGTGAGCCACGGCCCAGCCAGCAATCACAATTTAAGCTAGGATGTCAAGTGGCATGGTGCTCAATGAATACGAATTTTGTTTTACCGATGCTGAAAATTGTGGCAAAAGATATTTTAGAATACACAAGTATAAGTACTAATAAAACAGCTCAAATTTTAATGTCTGCTTTTTAGTGTTTGAGATTTTTTAGTTAAACAAATGAGGTAACTATTTGTTATGATTTTTTTTTTTTTTGATGGAGTTTCACTCTTGTTGCCCAGGCTGGAGTGCAATGGCATGATCTTGGCTCACTGCAACCTCCATCTCCCAGGTTCAAGCGATTCTCCTGCCTCGGTCTCCTGGGTAGCTGGGATCACAGGCGTCTGCCTCCACTCCTGGCTAATGTTTGTATTTTTAGTAGAGACGGGGTTTCACCATGTTGGCCAGGCTGGTCTTGAACTCCTGACTTCAGGTGATCTGCCCGCCTTGGCCTCCCAAAGTGCTGGGATTACAGGCTTGAGCCACCATGCTCGGCCCTGAGTTATAATTTTTTTTCTTAGTTGCACATTAACTGAGCCCCTTATAGACAAGTTATTTAATAACCTTCCCAGAGATAGTCATGGCTCCTAATCTGAACATATTATCTGCTCTTATGCTTGGTCAGATTGCTCAGCAAAAACAAAGAAATGAACTCATCCATGGCCATCTGATGCAAGGTCCTAGAAATGTCTTAAATGGTACTTTGAAAAGGATAATAAATCATGACATTTAAGAAATTGGTTTTGGTAAGGTTAGGCTAGCAAGCCTGTGAATTTATTTCACTATTTTATTTCCCCATAGAAACAAGGAATTGGCAGGGCGCAGTGGCTCACGCCTGCAATCCCAGCACTTTGGGAGGCCAAGGTGGGCGGATCACCTGAAGTCAAAAGTTCGAGACCAGCCTGGCCAACATGGTGGAACCCCATCTCTACTAAAAATACAAAAATTAGCCAGGCGTGGTGGTGCGTGCCTGTAATCCCAGCTACTCAGGAGGCTGAAGCAGGAGAATTGCTTGAATCCAGGAGGCAGAGGTTGCAGTGAGCTGAGATCGCGCCACTGCACTCCAGCCTGGGCGAAAGAGCAAGACTTCGTCTCAAAAAAAAAGAAAGAAATAAGGATTAACATTCAAGAGGCTTAGAAAACTAAATAAACCTTCTTTGATTTGGTTGTGTTTTCAGGTTAGTCTAATTAAAAAATTATCCTTGCATTTCAGGCAATTTCTCGGCATACGCGGGAGCTCCTGGAAATTGAAGAGCCATTATTCAAACGCTCCATCAGCCTTCCCTATAGGGATATTATCGGCTTATATTTAGAGCAAAAAGGTCATACTGGGATAAAATCTGATTCCTTGACTTTATCTGAATTTGTCAAAGCAGCAGGATTACAGGATTATGCTCCAGAAATAACTGCCCCTGAAGAGAATGAGGAATTACCTTGCACTGAACCATAGGGGAAAGCCACTTCACAGAGCTTGAAAGATCAAACTAAATTACTTGAGGGAAGACGTATGGTCTTTTTTGGTTTTCTTTTTCTCCTCTTTTTTTTATTTTATTTTTTTTGAGACAGAGTCTTGCTCTGTCACCCAGGCCGGAGTGCAATGGCACAGTCTCAGCTCACTGCAACCTCCGGGTTCAAGCGATTGTCCTGCCTCAGCCTCCCGAGTAGCTGGGATTACAGGCATCCGCCATCATGCCCAGCTAATTTTTGTATTTTTAGTAGAGATGATGTTTCACCATGTTGGCCAGGCTGGTCTGAAACTCCTAACAGTTGATCTGCCCGCCGTGGCCTCCCAAAGTGCCGGGATTACAAGCGTGACCTACTGCACCTGGCCCTTTTTCTCCTTTTCATTAAGGATCAGAGTTAGAACTGCTGGCTTCATTCCTAGTTGTGTCTCTGACTTATGGTACCTTCCCTTTGTTTTTGCAATTTAACCCCTTGTTAAAACAAAGATAGTCACGCTTATCTTTCTGGGTAATTTTAAGAATTCCTGAGCTTGGCAAGGTGGCTCACACCTGTAATCCTAGCTCTTTGGGTGGCTGAGGCGGGCAGATCACCTGAGGTCAGGAGTTCAAGACCAGCCTGGCCAACAAGGTGAAACCCTGTCTCTACTAAAAATACAAAAATTAGCTGGGCATGGTGGCACATGCCTGTAGTCCCAGCTATTCAGGAGGCTGAGGCAGAAGAATCATTTGAACCCAGGAAGCAGAGGTTGTCGTGAGCTGAGATGGTGCCACTGCACTCCAGCCTGGGTGACAGAGCGAGACTCTGTCTAAAACAAACAAACAAAACAAAGCAAAACAAAATTCCTGAAAAATTCTAGTAATGCACCTTGTAGTAGGAACATGTTGGGGAAATATAATTAAAAATAAAATCTCCTGCCAACTCCGGAGAGATAATTCTCTCCACAAATGCAGAAGAGAAACATTTTTATTCTTGAATAAGCATTAAACTGTGATGCACATCACAGGCAAGCTGCTAAAGAGATTGCAAAGACAAATCTCACCCTTGTACATGGCAGAGCAGATACAATACATGACATACATGTTAATTATCTGTGTCCAAAGGAAAAATAAAACTTCTGTCTTGACAACAGACAGAAGTTACTACTTGGAGCCAGGTACTTAGGCTAAACTCCCACAGAGACAGGGAGACAAGGTACCAGCCTCCTCAGTGCTCACATTTCAAAGAGATGTCTCCAAGGCCTCCGAAAAAGAGACTATCCTGAGGTATAAAATGGCTAGAGACTTACTCAGCTCTTTAAAAGATTTACATACATCTCAAGGACATAGTAAAAGGATTTACAGTGACAAGTTCTTTAAAGGAAATGGTAGGTTTTTGTTTATTTTTTTAAGATGGAGTCTCACTCTGTTGCCCAGGCTGGAGTGTAATGGTGTGATCTCAGCTCACTGCAACCTCCACCTCCCGGGTTCAAGTGATTCTCCTGCCTCAGCCTCCTGAGTAGCTGGGATTACAGGCATAAGCCACCACACCCAGCTAATTTTTTTGTATTTTTAGTAGAGACGAGGTTTCACCATGTTGGCCAGGCTGGTCTCAAACTCCTGGCCTCAAGAGATCTGCCTGCCTTGGCCTCCCACAGTGTGGAGATTACAGGTGTGAGCCACTGCGCCCAGCCTAAAGGAAATGTTTTACAAAAAAAAAAAAAGTGGGGAAGTTCTCTCTTCCTTTTGGCGTCAGGGAAAATTTAAAAGAAAAAAATTTTTTTAGAATGTGTGTATCTAAATATGTAAATATCTAAACATGGCTTACCACTATGAAATAGGTTCTGTGGTTTGCTTACAGGCTTTTTTATGTGGTACTTTCCAGGTCTTTATAATACAAAATTTAGGCTAGAGTCTACCCATGACTGCACTTCTCAAAAGAAATTATAGGCCGGGTGCAGTGGATCACGCCTGTAATTCCAGCACTTTGGGAGGCCGAGGCTGGCAGATCACTTGAGGTCAGGAGTTTGAAACCAGCCTGGCCAATGTGATGAAACTCCGTCTCTACTAAAAATACAAAAATCAGCCAGGTGTGGTGGTGTGCGCCTGTAATCCCAGCTATTCAGAAGGCTGAGGCAGGATAATCACTTGAACCCGGGAGGTGGAGGTTGCAGTGAGCCAAGATTGCGCCATTGCACTCCAGCCTGGGCAACAGAGCGAGACTCCATCTCAAAATAAATAAATCAATAAAAATAAAAAAAGAAATTATAAAATATTTCTCGTTACCTGAATGGCTCCAGTTCTCCTCTAGTTTTACAGATTTAACTGCTCATTCTCTTCCTGAACTCACATTTTAATCCTGAAAACAACCATGGGCTAACACAGTCCTGAAGGACAGTGATGAACCTCCAGTTCCCTATACCTGAATGAATAGTAAAAGATAGGTTTTTCTGTTTTTCCACTGAGAGAAGCAAGAGTGCCTCAAATGAACATTCATGCCAAGTGTTAATATTTGATGATGAACCTAATATTTTCCCAAATTGGACTAACAAAATTTTATCAGAAACCATTCTAACACCATACCATTGCATTTGCCTGGCTCATGATTATGTAAAAAAACAAAATGTAAATGATTAACCTAAGACCATAGTGATTTACATATATAGTGAATGGTTTTGTTCAAAAGCCCTTTAGCATTTAGCAAACAGTGGTTATGTTCTATGACAGAGCATAGTGACATCCCTGTTGTTTTCAACTCTTATAATTGACAAAAAGTATTTGCAAAACATAAAGGAAAGACCCAACAAATTTGCAGTATAGATCTATATTTTGCAAAATTAGTTTTAGCCATTAAATACCAGTTTTTTTAAATGGTTTAAATGGGAACAGCTGTAAATAAGATAGTACCAGAAGAGTCATATATAGTCAAAATAAGCATGATACAAGCCATAATTTAATTAAGATGGTTTACCATACCTTCACTTCTCTATCCAAAATTGTGAGAAAATCAAACTGTATCTTTTTCCAGCTACCTACTGCTGGCAAATGGATTGAAACTTGATTTATTGGAAAAGAAGCTGCAGTATGTAATTGTCTAAAACTTATAACATTATAACTTCTTGAATTTTAGAAGAGAAATAATTTGTATTAACAAGACTTTTCTGCGGGAGCAGCTTACTTAAGTTAGGTTGTGTAGTTTCACTAGTTGCTTCTGAAAGCCAGACACATATTGATGGATAGGACCACTTGTTTTATTCTACATTTTAAAGAGTCATCAATACAGTTTTATAATTCCTGATGTCTATCATGTGGCAAACACAATACAGTCACAAGACTCCCACAGTCAATTGTGATAATCAGGGCACAACTATTATAGGGAAAATCTGTGAGTGGGAAAAAATCCTGATTCCTGAGTTCTCTTATTGGGATGGAGAGCCTGTGGAAATGACTGGCTGTTCTTTGGTTAGGGAGATGCCAAATGAAGCACAGTATAGATGGGTAAGGTGGTCTTGGAGAACAGGACTGCTTGAGAGATGCTGGCTAAACGGAGTTTCCTTGAGTTGCACATCAGTCAGATCAAACCAGGGGAAAGGCCTGAGGTGAAAAAAAATATTGTTACTTTTTTATGTCTGTTCAGTATATCTGATTTGGCTGTTAAACACATCTTTTGAAGAAAGTTTTCCTCATTGCCTTTTCATAAACTAGAAATATTAATACCTTTTCATAAACTAGAAATTCAGCTAGAACTAGTCAATGTGTAGATGTAAGTGTACTTAATGGTGATTTCTCACACTTACTTATGTACATTTCTCTAAGCGCATTTGGAGAGGAATTCATTGTTAAAGAATTATTATAATATTGACATTGACACCCTTTGCAGAGTATTTTTCTTTTTCTCTCTCTCTCTTTTTTTTTTTTTTTTTTTTGAGACGGAGTCTTGCTCTGTCGCCCAGGCTGGAGTGCAGTGGCACGATCTCAGCTAACTGCAAGCTCTACCTCCCAGGTTCACGCCATTCTCCTGCCTCAGCCTCCCGAGTAGCTGGGACTACAGGCGCCCGCCACTATGCCCAGCCAATTTTTTTGTATTTTTAGTAGAGACAGGGTTTCACCGTGTTAGCCAGGAGGGTCTCGATCTCCTGACCTTGTGATCCGCCCGTCTCGGCCTCCCAAAGTGCTGGGATTACAGGTGTGAGCTACCGCGCCCGGCTGCAGAATATTTTTCTCGAATTTAGAAAGAACATACATAAGATCATGGACATTAAGCAAGGAAGAAGTCTAATTGCTTTTAAGATATCCTCTTTCGCTGTATAGATTAAAAAGTAGGTCGGGTGCAGTAGCTCATGCCTGTAATCCTAGCACTTTGGGAGGCCAAGGCAGCAGGATCACTTGAAGTCAGGCGTTTGAGACCAGCCTGGACAACATAGTGAGACCCCATCTGTACAAATTTAAAAAAAAATTAGCTGGATGTGGAGGGACACACCTGTAGTCCCAGCTACTCAGGAGGCTGAGGTGGGAAATTGCTTGAGCCCAGCAGGTCAAGGCTGCAGTGAGCTATGATCACACCACTGCACTCTAGCCTGGGCTACAGAGTGAGACCCCCATCTCTAAAAAAGAGAGAGAGGAAAGTTAATATGCAAATGAATACCTAACGGGGCAACGTTAAGTATTAGTCTATAGTGTAATTCAAGTTAAAAAGCCTTAAGACATAGGGTTTTGATATTTTTCAAAAGATCAGGAGAGACAGGCATGATGGTGCGCACCTGTAGTCCCAGCTACTCAGGAGGCTGAGAGAAGAGGATTGCTTGAGCCCAGGAGTTCAGGGCCAGCCTGGGCAACATAGTGAGACCCTGTCTGTTAAAAAAAAAAAAATCAAGAGTAAGGCTAAGGCAAAGATACCTGCTCTCACCAGTCTTATACAGAATAGTACTAGAAGTTCTAGGCAATGCAATAAGGCAAGAAAAGGAAATTAGAAGGCATGGACATTGGAAAGGAAGAAATGAAACTGTCTCTATTTATACATGACATTATTATCTATGTAGAAAACTCCAAGGAATCTTTTTTTTTTTTTTGAAACGGAGTTTCGCTCTTGTTGCCCAGGCTGCAGTGCAATGGTGCGATCTCAGCTCACCACAACCTCCACCTCTGGGTTCAAGTGATTCTCCTTCCTCAGCCTCCCAAGTAGCTGGGATTACAGGCATGCATCACCATGCCTGGCTAATTTTGTATTTTTAATAGAGACGGGGTTTCTCCATGTTCGTCAGGCTAGTCTGGAACTCCCGACCTCAGGTGATCCACCTGCCTCGGCCTCCCGAAGTGTTGGGATTACAGGCATGAGCCACCGCACCCAGCCGAAGGAATCTATTTTTAAAACCTCCTAGAACTAATGAATTTAGCAAGGTTGCAGGATACAAAATAAACATACAAATATCAATTGTATTTATATATAATAGTGATAAACATGTGGACACCAAAATTGAAAATGTTTTTTCATTTATTGTCACTCCAAAAAATGACATACTTAGATGTTAATCCAATAAAACATGTAAAAGACTTGCATAATAAAAACTATAAAATGCTGATGAAAGCAAAGAATATGTAGAGAGACATACTATATTAATGAGTGGGAAAACTCAACAAAATTAATATGTCAGTTTTCCAAAAATTGATCTATAGATGTAATCATAAAATAAAAATTATTGACAACACCAGTTGCTGGTGAGGATGCAGAGAAACTGGATTATACATTGCTAATGATAATATAAACTGGTACTACTGTGAAAAACAATTTGGCAGTGTCTTAAAAAAATAAATATGGAACTACCAAATGACAATAATTACACTCCTGGTCATTCATTTCAGGTAAGTGGACACTTATGTTCACACAAAAGCCTGTACATGAATGTTCATAACACCCTTATTCATAATAGCCAAAAACTGGAATCAACCCAGATATCCTTCAACAGGTGAATGGTTAAACAAATTGTGATACAGCCATGCCGTGGAATATTATTCAGCAATAAAAGTCAACTATTAATACACATAACAACTTGGATGAATCTCCAGAGACTTGCTGAATGAAAAAAGCCAGTTTCAAAAGGTGGCGTACATATGATTCCATTTATATAACATTCTTGAAATGACAAAATTATAGGAATGAAGAACACATTAGTGGTTACCAAGTTTGCAGCTGTGAGGGGGCAACATGAAGAATTAGTTAGTGAAAGAACTGTTCTATATCTTAACTGTATCAATGTCAATTTTGCAATATCTATTTGCATTGATGGAAAATGGGTAAATGGGTACATGGGATTTCACTATTATTTCGTAACAATTTCATGTGACTCCGTATTTATCTCAAAATAAAAAAAAAATTATCTTGGCTGGGTGCGGTGGCTCACACCTGTAATCCCAGCACTTTGGGAGGCCGAGGCAGGCGGATCATTTGCGGTCAGGAGTTCAAGACCAGCCTGGCCAACATGGTGAAACCCTGTCTCTACTAAAAATACAAAAAAATCAGCCAGGCTTACTGGCTGTAATCCCAGCTACTCAGGAGGCGGAGGCAGGAGAATTGTTTGAACCTGGGAAGCAGAGGTTGCAGTTAGCTGAGATTGCGCCACTCACTCCAGCCTGGGTGACAGAGCTAAACTCCGTCTCAAAAAAAAAAAAAAAAAAAAAACTTGAATTCCAGTTTCTGGTCTGATGTGTAAGAAGCTAGAAGTTGCCACTCTATCCTAACAATAATTAAAAAGCTGAACTAAAAAATCAATAACTCCTTTAGATATGTAAGAGAGGTAGGGTCAAGGGCAAACTACTCTCCCTAAGACTGCAGGGACCAGAATGCAAATGCTCAGAAGTAGCTTGCTGGAGGAGAAACCCATGAGCTGAAACCTCTATGGGAACCCAGTGCCAAGATAGGGAACCCGGAACTGTAACTGACAAATTGCTGGAGGTTCAGAGTGGACAAGTCTGAGAATAAAAATGTCAGGGGGACCCAATCACTGAGGACCCTCACACTTATGATTTTTACCTCTAGGAGCTCAACCAGGTTCTCAGTGATATCTGAGAAAAATCCCCTTGTGCTTCCATCAGAGGGAGAGGAAAAGGAACCATTTTGAAATATGCCAGAGCATTCTGTTCTTAGCAAGGTCTGCCCTTGGGAGAAACTATTTAACCAGAGCCAAACCTTCTGGGGTTTTATCTGAGCCTAACTGACCTGGGGGAAGAGAAATAGCCAGTTCCAGTCAGGTCTACCCTTCCACGTGGAAGGAGGAGTGGGCTTCTCAACTCCAGCCCACTTTAGCCATCCTGTTCCACTGAGGGAGAAAAATCCTGAGAAACACTTGTGAAGTTCACAGTCCAGAGCACAGGCTCACTCAAAGACTGAGACCTACTCATAGGACTATAGAACACTTCCCCTCCTCAACTCCTTACTACATTATTAAAGGCCTATTTACAGGCTGGGTACGATGGCTCATGCCTGTAATCCCAGCATTTTGGGAGGCCGAGGCGGGCAGATCATGGTGTCAGGAGTTCGAGACCAGCCTGGCCAACATGGTGAAACCCCATCTCTACTAAAAACACAAAAATTAGCTGGGTGTGGTGGTGGGCACCTGTAATCCAGCTACTCAGGAGGCTGAGGCAGGAGAATCGTTTGAACTCAGGAGGCGGAGGTTGCAGTGAGCCAAGATCGTGCTATTGCATTCCCACCTGAGCGACAGGGCAAGACTCTGTCTCAGAAACAAACAAACAAAAGCCTATTTACAGCAGTTCTTTTTACCTGGTACATCATGTCTGACTATCCAGAAAAAGTTAACAGGTATACTAAAAGCCAAAAAACAAAAAACCACCAAAACCCACAATTTGAAAAGGTAGAACAAGCAACAGAACCATATATGAGAGGAATACTGGAATAATCAGACTGGGAATTTAAAATAACTATGACTGAGGCCAGGCGAGGTGACTCACTCCTGTAATCCCAGCAATCTGGGAGGCCGAGGTGGGAGGATTGCTTGAGCCCAGGAATTCAAGCTTGGGCAACAAAGTGAGACCTTAGTCTCTACAAATAATAAAAAAAACTATCCAGGCATGGTGGCATGCGCCTGTGGTCCAGCTACTCGGGAGAGGCGGGAGGATCACTTGAGCTTGGGAGATTGTAGCTGCAGTGAGCAGTGATCATGCCACTGCACTCCGGCCTGGATAACAGAGCAAGACCTTGTCTCAAAAAATAAAATAACTATGACTAATATGCTAAAGGATCTAATGGATAAAGTAGACGGCAAGAACAGCCAGACTACGGAAGCAGAAAGATGGAAGTTCCAGGAACCAAAAATAAATACTACTCATTAAAAACACTGTGACAGATATGAAGAATGTCTTTGAGGCCCCTATTAGTAGACTGTACATGGCCGAGGAAATAATCTCTGAATCTGAGGATATCTCAACAGAAACCTCCAAAACTGAAAAGCAAAGAAAACAAGGACTGAAAAATAAAGAACAAAATATCCAAGGACTGTGGGACAACTACAAAAGATGTAACATGCACATAATGAGACTAGAAGGAGGAGAGAAAGGAACACAAGAAATATTTGAAACAATAATGACTGAGAATTTCTGCCAAATTATTGTCAGACACCAAACCACAGATCTAAGAAGCTCAAGAAGACACCAAGCAGGATAAATAACAAAAACAAACAAAAAACTATACCTAAACATATCATTTTGAGACTACAGAAAAACAAAAATAAAAAATCTTGAGATAAGCCAGAGGGAAAAAAACACTGTACCCATAGAAAAACAAAGATAAGAAAGCTGATTTTTAGGATCATGCAAGCAAGGAGAGAGTGCAGTGAAATATTTAAAGTGCAGGAAGAAAAAAAATCACTAACCTAGAACTCTGTGCAAAGTTATCCTTCGAAAGTGAAGGAGAAATAAAGATTTTACCAAACAAAAATTGAGGGAATTTGTTGCCAGTAGACCTGTCTTGCAAGAAATGTTCAAAGAAGTTCCTTAGGAGGAAAATGATATAGGTCAGAAACACGGATCTACATAAAGAAAAGAAGAGCACTAAAGAAGGAACAAGTGAAGATAACTTTAGTTTTTCTTACTCCTAATTGATCTAACAGATAACACTGTAAACCAGAAAGTATCTGAGACAAGCATCAGTCAATTTAGAAAGTTTATTTTGCGGAGGTTGTGGCTATGTGCCCGTGACACAGCCTCAGGAGGTTCTGATGACATGTGCCCAAGGTAGTCGGGGCACAGCATGGTTTTATACATTTTAGGAATACAGGAGACATCAATCACTATATGTAAGATGTACATTGGTTTGGTCTGGAAAGGTGGGACAACTTCAAGTGGGGCGGGGGTTTCCAGGTCATAGGTAGATAAGAGACAAACGGTTTTATTCTTTTGAGTTTTTGATGAGCCTTTCACTGAATACACAATTTACAGGAATAGTCTCTTATGACTTAGAATGACTTAGTGAAGCAATAGGGCAAATGTTTAAATGTATGTTGCAAAGTTGTAGGATACAAGATTAATATGCAAAAGTCAGTCTCTTTTCTATATACCAGCAATGAACAAGTGGAATTTGAAATTAAAAACACATTACCATTTATATTAGCACCCCCAAAATGAAATACTTAGGTATAAATCAAACAAAATATGTGCAAGATCTATATAAGGAAAACTATGAAACTGATGAGAGAAGTCAAAAAACAACAAAATAAATATAGAGATTTCATGTTCATGGAGAAGAAGACTCAATACTATAAAGATGTCAGTTCTTCCCAACTGAACTACACATTCAACACAATGCCAATCAAAATCGCAGGAAATTATTTTGTGGATATTGAAAATTTGACTATAGTTTAAATGGGGCCAGGTGCAGCAGCTCACGCCTGTAATCCCAGCACTTTGGGAGGCCAAGGTGGGTGGATCGCAAGGTCAGGAGTTTGAGACCAGCCTGGCCAACATGGTGAAACCCCATCTCTACTAAAATACAAAAATTAGCTGGGCATGGTGGCAGGTGTCTGTAATCCCAGCTACTAGGGAGGCTGAGGCAGGAGAATTGCTTGAACACAGGAAGCAGAAGTTGCAGTGAGCCAAGATGGCGCCACTGCACTCCAGCATGGGCAACAGAACAAGACTCCGTCTCAAAAAAAAAAAGTTCAGGCTGGGCACGGTGGCTCACGCCTGTAATCCCAGCACTTTGGGAGGCCCAGGCGGGTGGATCATGAGGTCAGGAGATTGAGACCATCCTGGCTAACATGGTGAAACCCCATCTCTACTAAAAATACAAAAAATTAGCTGGGCATGGTGGCGGGCACCTGTAGTCCCAGCTACTCGGGAGGCTGAGGCAGAAGAATGGCGTGAACCCGGGAGGCGGAGCTTGCAGTGAGCCGAGATTGTGTCACTGCACTCCAGCCTGGGCAACAGAGCAAGACTCCATCTCTAAAAAAAAAAAAAAAAAGTTTAAATGGAAGAGCAAAAGACTCAGAACAGGCTGGGTGTGATGGCTCATACCTGTAATTCCAGCACTTTGGGAGGCTGAGGCAGGTGGATCACTTGAGGCCAGGAGATTGAGACCAGCCTGGGCAACATAGCAAGATCCCATCTCTACAAAAAAATATAAAAAATCAGCTGGGCACAATGGTGTGCACCTGTAGTTCTGTAGTTCTAGCTACTCAGGAAGCTGAAGTGGGAGGATTGCTTGAGCCCAGAAGGTTGAAGCTGCAGTGAGCCATGATCGTGCCACTGCACCCCAGCCTGGGCAACAGAGCAAGACCTTGTCTCAACAACAAAAAAGACTCAGAATAGCCAACTCAGTATTGAAATGGAAGAACAAAGTCAGAGGAGTAACACTACCCAACTTCAAGACATCCTTTAAAGCTACAATAATCAAGACAGTGCGGTATTGGTGAAAGACAAACAGAGTGGAATAGAATAGAAAGCCCAGAAATAGACCCGCATAAATATAGTTAACTGCTCTTTGACAAAGGAGCAAAAGCAATATAATGGAGAAAAGACAGTCTCTTCACAAATGGTACTGAAGCACTTGGACATCCACATGCAAAAAAGAAAAAATGAATCTAGACACAAACCTTACACCCTTCACAGAAGTTAAGTCAAAATGTGTCACATGCAGAACTATAAAACTCCTGGAAGATAACGTAGGAGAAAATCTAGATGATCTTGGGTTTGGCAGTGACTTTATAGTTGTTAACACCAAAGGCATGATCCATGAAAAAAACAATTGACAAGCTGGACATAATTAAAGAATTTAAATTAAATAACTAAAACTAAAAGCCTCTGCTTTGTGAAAGACACTGTCAAGAGAATGAAAACACAAGCCACAGACTAGAGAAAATATTTGCAGAAGACAGATAAAGGACTGTTTTCCAAAACATACAAAGAACTCTTAAAATTCAACAATAGGAGCCAGGCGCGGTGGCTCATGCCTGTAATCCCAGCACTTTGGGAGGTCGAGGTGCACGGATCACCTGAGATGGGGAGTTCAAGACCAGCCTGACTAACATGGAGAAACCTCATCTCTACTAAAAAAAAAAAAAAAATACAAAAATTAGCCGGGCATGGTGGTGCATGCCTGTAATCTCAGCTACTCGGGGGTCTGAGGCAGGAGAATCGCTTGAACCCAGGAGGCAGAGGTTGCGGTGAGCTGAGATTGTGCCATTGCACTCCAGCCTGGGCAACAAGAGCGAAACTCCGTCTCAAAAAAAAAAAAAAAAAATTCAACAATAGGAACACAACCCAATTTAAAAATGGGCCAGAGACCTTAACAGACACCTCACCAAAGACAATATACAAATGGTCAATGAGCATATGAAAAGATGCTACACATCAGGCCAGGCATGGTGGCTCATGCCTGTAATCCCAGTATTTTGGGAGGCCAAGACAGGCATCACCTGAGGTCAGGAGTTCAAGACCAGCCTGCTAACATGGTGAAACCCCATTTCTACTAAAAATACAAAAAATTAGCCGGGTGTGGTGGCGCACGCCTGTAATCCCAGCTACTTGGGAGGCTGAGGCAGGAGAATCGCTTGAACCAGGGAGGCAGAAGTTGCAGTGAGCCGAGATCACACCATTGCACTCCAGCTTGGGCAACAAAAGTGAAACTCCATCTCAAAAAAAAAAAAGAATACAAGGAAAATTTGACAGGAAAACTATATAGTTTACAACATTAATTAAATATTACAATCTTAAAGGAGAGGAGAAACAAAAATCTCATTAAATGCTTAAAAGGGAAACTGAAAAAATTTGAAATAGATTTTCTTAAAACTTAAGAAGACTAAAATTAGGATGAGTAAATTAGGGTTGACAAACTACTAGAAGGAAACTTTTTGTTTTTATTATGGAAATCTTAAAACAAAATAGAATGAAACATAGAATAGTATTAAGTAAAAAAGGATATAACAAAAAATAGTATAACAAAACTCCGTGTGCCTATCACTCAGATTTAACAATTATCAATTTATAGCTAATCTTTTCTCATCCAAAACCCCACCCCTACTCCTTTACCCGAATCTATTGGATTATTTTGAAGGCAATCCCAGACACTATATCACTTGATAGACTTATCACAAAAATACAAAAATTAGCCAGGCGTGGTGGTGTGTGCCCGTAGTCCCAGCTACTCGGGAAGCTGAGGTGGGAAGATCACGTGAGCCCAGGAGGTGGAGGTTGCTGTGAGCCAACATTACACACCACTGCATTCCAGCCTGGGCAGCAGAGTAAGACCCTCTATCAAAAAAATTAAAATAAAAACAAAAAAGTTAATGGAAATAAAAGGCCCACCAAGTGCTCAACATTTAATTAAAATAGACCTACAGCATGGCACGTCGTAAAATTTCAAGATACTGAGGTCAAAAGATCTCACAAGCTTCCAGAAAGGAAAGAAACAGGTTTCAGACAAAGGATTAAGAATTAGAATGACACTGTAACTCTCATTAGCAACTTTAGAAGCTGAAAGACAATGAAGCAATGCCTCAAAATTCTCCCATCCAAGTACTAACCAGGCCCGACCCTGCTTAGCTTCCGAGATCAGATGATATCAGGCACATTCAGGGTGGTATGGCTGTAGATGCAATGCCTCAAAATTCTAAGGGAAAATTATTTCCAACCTGCAATTCTATACCTGGCTATGTTCTCAGTAAAATAGAAGGCTAGAATAAAAACATCTCAAAGAGTCTCTGAAGATTATTTCAATGCACCCTTTCTCAGGAAGGTACTGCAGGACATGTTCCTCCCAAATTAAGAAGTAATTCATGAGAGAGAAACAAGAGATGCTTCCATGACAGGAAACAAGAGATCCAATACAACAGAAAAGTGAGGGGAATCCCTGGGATAATGAAGAAGAAAAATCTCCAAACCAAAAGTGACTCACAGGCATAGAGAATAAACTGTCCATTGATGATTGATTGGAATACAAAAGATAAGAGAGGAAGAAGAATCTAGAATTACTTCTAGGGTTCTGACTTGAGCAACTTGGTGAAGCAGCATGTAATTAGGTAAGAAACATCAGAAGGCCGGGTGCGGTGGCTCACGCCTGTAATCCCAGCACTTTGGGGAGGCCGAGGCGGGAGGATCACAAGGTCAGGAGTTCGAGACCATCCTGGCTAACACAGTGAAACCCCATCTCTACTGAAAATAGAAAAAAATTAGCCGGGCGTGGTGGCAGGCGCCTGTAGTCCCAGCTACTCGGGAGGCTGAGGCAGGAGAATGGCGTGAACCCCGGGAGGCAGAGGTTGCAGACTCCGTCTCAAAAAAAAAAAAAAAAGAAAGAAAGAAACATCAGAAGAGCAGGTATAAGAGCAGGTATATTTTTGGACGTGGTGAGTTTTAGTGGAGATGGTGAATACACAGTTACCTAGGCACAGCATTGACATTTAGGCTACAGATACAGAGTTACATGCTGTCAGTGTAAAGATGGGAACCTAAGTCCCCAAAGTGGAAAAGATCACCAGGAACAAAGTATAGAATGAAAAGAAGTATAGCATGAAAAGAAAAGGGCCTAGGATAGAGCCCTGAAAACACCCAGATTTAAGGGTGAGGCAGAGGAGGAGCTAGCAAAGGAGGGGCCGGGGAGTCAGGAAGAAAATGAGGAGAACGGGAGGGATCATGACAGCCTAGGGAAGAGACTGCTTCAAGAAGGATGGCATGTTCAATAATTAAGGAAGAAAAAGAGTTTAAAGCATCCAGTGGATCTAGTGACACGGAAGTCACTAGTAATAAGAGCAATAATCTGTGCATATTAGATTATCAAAGATCAAAAATATTTATTTGATAGTTATCAGATAACAAAGAAGTGGCACCCTCATATGTTGTTGGTAGAAATGTAAACAAGTACCACATTTTTTATAAGCAATTTGGGAATATCTATCAAATATAAAATATGTATAAACTTTGACCTAGAGATTCTTTCACATATGCCACCGAAATACTGGTACAAGTGCACAAAGTACAAGAATGTTCAAAGCAGGCCGGGCGCACTGGCTCACACCTGTAATCCCAGCACTTTGGTAGGCCAAGGCAGGTGGATCACTTGAGGTCAGGAGTTGGAGACCAGCCTGGCCAACATGGCGAAACCCTGTATCTACTAAAAATACAAAAATTAGCCAGGGATGGTGGCACACACCTGTAATCCCAGCTACTCGGGAGGCTGAGGCACTTGAATCACTTAAACCCAAGAGGCAGAGGTTGCAGTGAGCCGAGATTGTGCCACTGCACTCCAGCCTGGGTGACAGAGCAAGACTGTCTCAAAAATAAAAAAAAATTAAAAAAAAAAAAAAAAAGAATGTCAAAGCAGCCTGTAATGCAAAATTGGGGATGGGAGGAGGAACTACATCTCTATCAAGTGGAGACAGGGTGAATAAATTTAATGAAATAAATGTGTCCAGTGTACACCTAGGTAGCTGCTCATAAATGAAGTAGCTATGATTGTACTAACAGAATGGTAGCTGTGATACAGTAAGTAAAAAAGCAGAATATATAGTTCCCATGTGTCTAACACTGTATATATAGGAACAGATATGCATATACATTATAATATAACAATATAAATGTTTGTAAATGCATAGATAAAAATATAAAAACTGTTAGAGGTGAAATCTATGAAACGGGATTTGGAAGGCAAAGGATGGCATTTACTTTTCCACTAGTTGAAATTCTTTACAAAAAGGTATGATTTTTATCAATGTTTAAAGAGAACATGAAAGGATAAAAGAAAAAAAGCATTAACTAAGAGAAGAGTCTGGGAGAAATGAGAATGGCCATTTGTCTGATGCCCTTACCTTTCCTGAGACAAGTTCTTGCCATAGGCTTTGCTGACAAAATCTGTTAATTGAAACTTTGGGCAAGATGCTGTGTCTTTCCCACAGTCTTCAAAGTGCACGGAGAGAAAGAGTTCACTCAGAAGCTGCAGCACTTGGGAGTGGGCCATGTTTCTTGCTGTGCATATGTTTAGGGCCGCATAGAACACTCCCTCCAACCACTTGATATTGAGGATTATTCCTCCTACACATCAATGAGAAGGTAAATACCAGTTAGCACCACCAAAAATGAGTTGCAGAGAACCTAGAATAAACCCCTGACAGTGAATAGCCACCTTTTTTCCAAGACAGATGGGTAATATGAACCACGAGATAAGCAAACATTCCTTCCTGAGTCACAAGCGCTACTTGTGCCCTTTGTAACACATCATGTGTTGACCATCCCAAAGGTGGACAGATACGACTACTGTAGACATTGCTAATGGCAAAAAGTGTCTCTGGAATAGTCGTTGCTAATATGGAGAAGGAACTAGGGAAAACTGCAAGTTTAGAACAGGGAAAAGCCATTTTAGTCCAACATTACATCCTCCTATTGAAATAAGCTATCTCCTCTTTTGGTTTTAGTTTGTCCTTAAGAAGTCCAAATAATCAAGCTTCTCAGCTCTTCCTAAGTAGCTCTCCTGCAATACCTTGTGCCTTACACACACACACACACACACACACACACACACACACAGAGATTGATTTAATAAGATAGCAATGGGCCAACAGGAAAGTAATTTTCAAAAGAATGCCAGAAATATGTTGAGCCATGACCAGCAGGACTGTAGGGACAGGTAGCTTGAAGAATCGTAGGATCTTGGAGAGCAGCTACGACTCCCTTATTGGCCCCCCAGACGCTGACAGAATCTTCACCATACTGATACTGAGGCCGCAAAATATTGGTGTGGTTCAACAGTAGTTTCAGCCTGGAAGTAAAGCCAAGACAGGGAGTGCAATGCGAGGACTGGAATAAATGACGACATAACCCACTGTGTTTACATCCAACCCCATCAACAGACTCCCCCGCACAGCTCAGAGATAAATGCGGGTCTGGGTCTGTGCTGAGAGCACTAATTAACTGGACTGTTCATCCACCTAACAAATCCTTACTTATTGAATGTTATGTGCCAGGCACTGGGCTAGAAACTAAGTGTGCAGAAATAATATTTGACACATACTTTCAGTAACTTTTCATGTTATTGACCGATGGTTTCTCTTCTCATTGATGCATAAGGAGAATACTTCAGTGTTCAAGTAATGGGAATAAATGTTCTATTGCAATTTTAAACCTTTGTACAACAACAAAAATGGTTTGTGGGTACTATTTGTGGGTAAGTAGGGAAGTTATGAGAAAGATTGGCTAACTATGTTCTTCTACAGATAAAGCTGCTTCCTCCTTATTACTGGAAAAAACCAACTCTAAGAGATAGGGGCTACAGTGGAGGTGGGAGGCAGAAGTCAGAGATAAGGAGACAGAGTAGTTGTGCCAGTTCCATTCTCACTCTAACAAGATACCTGGGTAGTGGGATGGCAGCTATAAAGCTGTACACAATGCTGGTCTTCTCAAGGCTGGTGTGTATTTCTACACAGATATTAGGCAGCTGAGATGGCAAGCAGCAGAGGAATATCACGTTGGCCCAGCTCACCAGGTCAGCGTTATGGTAAAAGCATTTGATTCCCAGCTTCTGGAGCTCACCTGGGAGGGATAAAGGAAGACAGGAAGAGCACAGTACTAAGGAGTTTGACTTGAACATCAACTATGGGGAGAGGGTGATCATTATTTTAGCTCAGTAAATCAACCCATCTTATTGCTCCATAAATCAGAAGATATTCCTTCCTACAGACCTTCTAAAAGCCATGCAGCAATGCCCTAACTCTATTACTAAAGCAGCAGTAGTACTTTAAATTATAATCCATCTTTTTTTTTTTTTTTGAGACGGAGTCTCACTCTGATGCCCAGGCTGCAGTACACTAATGTAATCTAGGCTCACTGCAACCTCTGCCTCCCGGGTTCAAACGATTCTCCTGCCTCAGCCACTCGAGTAGCTGAGATTACAGGCATGCGCCACACACCCAGTTAGTTTTTATATTTTTAGTAGAAACGGGGTTTCACTATGTTGGCCAGGCTGGTCTTAAACTCCCAACCTCAGATGATCCACCCATCTCGTCCGCCCAAAGTGCTGGGATTACAGGCGTGAGCCACCACGCCTGGCCTATAATTCATCTTTATCTTACTTTTAGATCAAGTGCTAGAATTTTTCCAATTTTTTTTTTTTTAAGACAGGGTCTTGCTCTGTCACCTGTGGTGTGATCATGGCTTACTATAGCCTCAACTTCCTGAGCTCAAGGGATCCTCCCACCTCAGCCTCCCAAGTAGCTGGGACCACTGGTGAGTGTGACCATGCCCAAGTAATTTTTTTATTTTGTGTAGAGACAAGGTCTTACTATGTTGCCTAGGCTGGCCTCAAACCTCAGGACTCAAGTGATCCTCTCACCTCCACCTCCCAAAGTCCTGGGATTACGGGCATGAGCCATTATGTGCTGCCCAGACTTTTTTTTAGGAAGAAAAAAGTCTCAGAGAAGCCTTTTACTCCAATGTACTGCAGGATAACCATGTGTCAGATAATGTACAAAGTAATTTACAGTTTCTAAGGTGTAACCCCCACAAGGACCTTATGAAGCAGAAACGAGTAGCACTCCCATTTTACAGATGAGGAGACTGAGGATTCAAGAAGTTATATGACTTGTCCAAAGTTACAGAGCTGCTGGCTTGAGGTGGTGGAAAAGACTAGGAGAGTGGAAAGTATAAATCAGAGGCTGAGAGGAGTTTGCAAAGATTTAACAGTTTCGGTAAAGTATATACAAATTAATTTTATTAGGATATTTATAAATGAAGAAAGACTGATAACTCATGTAGTTGCATAAAAACACTCACTGGTAGTTAATATATATATATATTTTTTTTTTTGGCTAGAGACGGGATCTAACATGTTATCCAGGCCGGTTTCCAACTCCTGGCTTCAAGTGATGCCCCTGCCATAGCCTCCCAAAGTGCTGGGATTATGAGCATGAGGCAATATGGATTTTCAAAAGCATAAACCTAAAGTGTACACTCACATCTGGTGGTATGTCATAAATGTCATTGGAAAACAGAATATAACAGACATTGGAGAGTGACTTCTTATGTTAACCACTGACAGTACATGGCAAATGTTATGCTGAGGTTATCTAAATACTGATAAACCTGGAAGAAAGACAGATGATTTGGTTTGGCTCTGTGCCCCCAACCCAAATCTCATCTCGAATTGTAATCCCCACGTGTCGAGGGAGGGACCTGGTGTGAGGTGATTGGATCATGGGGGCAGTTTCCCGCATGCTGTTCTTATGATAGTGAGGGAGTTCTCATGAGAGCTGATAGTTTAAACATGGCACTCTCCCCTGTGTGCTCTCTCCTCCCGCCTTGTGAAGAAGGTACTTGCTTCTCCTTCACCTTCCACCATGATTGTAAGTTTCCTGAGGCCTCCACAGCCATGCAGAACTGTGAGTCAATTAAACCTCTTTTGTTTATAAATTACCCAGTCTCAGACAGTATCTTTATATCAGTGTGAAAACAGACTAATACAACAGGACAAAGTTTAGAAAACAGGCATATCTATCATTCTCTCCTGTGTTGTTCTCATTCTTTTCCTGTGCATAGAAGCTGATGTTGAGCATTTTGAATTCTTGTTTCCTTACACAACACGTAGTGATATTTTACAACTATAATTTTATTCTAATAAATATATTGCTTCGCAAAGAATATATGTACTTTGTTAAAATATCACATATATTAGTCCTATTGATGGGATAAAGAAATATACCTTGAGTGGTAAATTTTTTTTTTTTTTTTTTTGAGACAGAGTCTTGCTCTGTCATCCAGGCTGGAGTGCGTGGTGCAATTTTGAGTCATTGCAATTTCTGCCTCCTGGGTTCAAGCAATTCTTATTCCTCTCCCGTAGCTGGGATTCAAAGGTATGTGCCATCATGCCCGGCTAATTTTTGTATTTTTAGCAGAGATGGGGTTAAGTCATGTTGGCCAGGCTGGTCTCAAACTCCTGGCCTCAAGTGATCCACGTGACTCAGCCTCTCAAAGTGCTGGGATTACCGGCATGACTCAGCCTCTCAAAGTGCTGGGATTACCGGCATGACTCAGCCTCTCAAAGTGCTGGGATTACCGGCGTGACTCAGCCTCTCAAAGTGCTGGGATTACCGGCGTGACTCAGCCTCTCAAAGTGCTGGGATTACCGGCGTGACTCAGCCTCTCAAAGTGCTGGGATTACCGGCGTGACTCAGCCTCTCAAAGTGCTGGGATTACCGGCGTGACTCAGCCTCTCAAAGTGCTGGGATTACCGGCGTGACTCAGCCTCTCAAAGTGCTGGGATTACCGGCGTGACTCAGCCTCTCAAAGTGCTGGGATTACCGGCGTGACTCAGCCTCTCAAAGTGCTGGGATTACCGGCGTGACTCAGCCTCTCAAAGTGCTGGGATTACCGGCGTGACTCAGCCTCTCAAAGTGCTGGGATTACCGGCGTGAGCCACCACAGTCAGTTGGTAAGATTTTTTTTTAGTTTCCTTAGGAATATAGGAAAAAAAAATGGCCAGGTGTGGTGACTCACTCCTGTAATACCAGCACTTTCAGAGAGTCTCTATTGATAAACCAAAAGAAAAAAAAAAGAGAAAAAAACATTACAAATCAATAAGAAAAATAAACCTGGGAACTGTGGCTCACACCTATATCCCAGCACTTTGAGAGGCTAAGGCAAGTGGATCACTTGAGGCCAGGAGTTCGACACCAGCCTGGCCAACATGGCAAAACCCCGTCTCTACTAAAATATTATACAAAAATTAGCTGGGCATGGTGGTGTGTGCCTGTAATCCCAGGTACGTGAGGGGCTGAGGCATGAGAATCACTTGAGCTTGGGAGGCAGGGAGGTTGTAGTGAGCCGAGATCATGCCACTACACTCCAGCCTGGATGACAAAGTGAGACTCTGTCTCTAAATACATACATACATACATACATACATACATACATACATACATACATACATAAAGTAAGTAAGAAAAATACAGGCACTCCAACAGAAAAAATGGTCAGAAGCACCTCAAAAAAAATGACATAGTAATAAACCTAAGAAAATAAAACTCTTCTACTGATTAATGAAAGACATATAAAAACAAGAAAATAATTTAAAGCATATTAAAATGGTGATGTTAAAAATGATCCCAGCACTAACCAGGGTGTAGTGAAATGGGTGTTCTTATGCAATGTTAAAAAAGTATACCTGAAAACCTTTTGGGAGGTCAATTTGAAAAAATACATTAGAAGTTTCTTTAAATATTAAAGATATACCTACCACATGACCCAGCCATTTCACTGCCAGGTATTTACCCAAGAAAAATGAAAGTAGTTGCCCACATGAACACTTATATACATGTATTCATGGCAGCTTTATTTGTAATAGCCAGAAACTGGAAACAGCCTAAGTCAACCAAATAAATAAACTGTGGAATAATCATGCAGGGAAATACTACTCAGAAATAAAAAAGGATACATTAAAAACTTGGATATATTTCAGCTGGGCATGGTGGCTCACACTTGTAATCCCAGCACTTTGGGAGGCTGAGGTGGGAGGATCACTTGAGGTCAGGAGTTGGAGACCAGCCTGGCCCACATGATGAAACCCTGTCTCTATTAAAAATACAAAAAATTAGCTGGGCATGGTGGTGAGCGCATGTAATCCCAACTACTTGGGAGGCTGGGGCAGGAGAATCGCTTGAACCCGGGAGGTGGAGTTTGCAGTGAGCCGAGATCACACCACTGTACTCCAGCCTGGGCGACAGTCTCAAAAAAAAAACTTGGCTATATTTCAAACAAATTATGCAGTGTGAAAGAAGTTAGACTAAAAAAACACTACAAACTGTATGATTCCATTTAGATAAAATTCTAGAAAATGCACACTAATCTATGGTGACAGAAATCAGATTGTTGATTTCATGGGTGGAGAGCTTCAGGGAAGTGGACAGAAAGGGATTACCAAAGACAAGTGCCAACTTTTGGGGGTGATGGGATACGTTCATTACCTTGTGATGGTTTCACAGGTGTATACGTGTCAAAACATCAAATTGTACTCTTTTAACTGTGTGCCATTTATTGTATAGAAATAATATTTTAGGGCTGGGCACAGTGGCTCACGCCTGTAATCCCGGCACTTTGGGAGGCCGAGGCAGGCAGATCACCTGAGGTCAGGAGTTCAAGACCAGCCTGGCTAACATGATGAAACCCCACCTCTACTAAAAATACAAAAAAATTAGCTGGGTGTGGTGATGTACGCCTGTAATTCCAGCTACTCAGGAGGCTGAGGCGGGAGAATTGCTTGAACCCGGGAGGCGGAGGTTGTGGTGAGCCGAGATCATGCTCTCCATGATCTGCACTCCAGTCTAGGTGACAGAGCGAGACTCAGTCTACAAGAAAAAAAAATTTAATAAAGCTGTACCAATTCTTTGACCTAATAACTTTATTTGGAAAATTATGTACAAGGAAGTTCAACTAAATAAGATACAGTTACATAAATTATGGTACATCCATACTTTGGGATACTATACAACCTTAAAATCTTTTTTTTTTACATTAATCTCTTACTAATATAATTAAAATTTTAAATCCTGAGATGAAAACAGAGAAAGGATGAATGGTGTAGGGTGTCTAGTGGTCTTAGCCACTGCTGGGCACAACTACAAAGTCTGTGCATCCAAACACCAGGTACAGCAAGCACACCCTGCTAGGGATATGCAAGGGAGTGTGCTCAAAGCCTGCTGGGGTAACCTTCTACTGTGGGAAAGTGGAGGGGCTTAAAATCATTATTTCTTTTTGATTGATTGATTGAGACAAGAGTCTCACTCTGTTGCCAAGGCTGGAGTGCAATGATGCGATCTCAGCTCACTGCAAGCTCCGCCTCCTGGGTTCAAGTGATTCGCCTGCCTCAGCCGTCTGAGTAGCTGGGACTACAGGCGCCCACCACTACACCTGGCTAATTTTTGTATTTTTAGTAGATACTGGGTTTCACCATGTTGGCCAGGCTGCTCTCAACCTCCTGACCTCAGGTGATCTGTCCACCTCGGCCTCCCAAAGTGCTGGGATTACAGATGTGGGCAAATCATTATTTCAAAAAATGTTAAACGATATGAGAATATGCTCATGATACATCATGTAAAAAAAACAGAATACAAACAACTATATACAGTGTCAATTACTGATATAGTTAGAGAAAAAAAAACACGGGAAGGAAATGATAACCCGAGTAGATTATAGGTAGTTGTATCCTTCCTTATAGACAAATTTTCTACAATATGCATATTAGTTTACATTTTTTATTATTGAAGTATAATTTACATATAATGCAAAACACAGATATGAAGTGTACCGTTTGATCAGTTTTCACAAAAGCATACACTCGTTTAACCCATACCTCTCTCAAGATATAGAACATTTTCATCTCCCCAGAAAAAGTTGCTTTAGGACTTTCTCAGTCTATCTCCCCAGAAGAAATCATTGTTCTGATTTCTATCACCATAAATGGAATCATTACAAAACTTTTTTTTTTTTTTTTTTTTTTGAGACGGAGTCTCGCTCTGGGCACCAGGCTGGAGTACAGTGGTGTGATCTCAGCTCACTTCAACCTCTGCCTCCTGGGTTCAAGCGATTATCCTGCCTCAGCCTCCTGAGTAGCTGGGACTACAGGCACGCACCACCACGCCCAGCTAATTTTTGTATTTTTAGTAGAGACAGGGTTTCACTATGTTGGCCAGGATGGTCTCAATCGCTTGACCTCGTCATCTGCCCGCCTTGGCCTCCCAAAGTGCTGGGATTACAGGCATGAGCCACCGCGCCCAACCACAAAACATTTTTTTCAAGTCAGTAAATGTCATTTTTAAAAATATAAGGCCAACTGCAAATGCCTGGAACTGTATAACACCCAACCAGACCTTAACTGATTCAGTTAGAAGATCTGAACGCTGTATGGAAAGCTTCCCTGTATCAAAGATCCGGAAAGATACTTCACCACCAAGGGCAGAGGGAGGAGACATGGATATAAAACATATACATGGAGAAAAAAGTTTGCTTGAAAGAACAGGAGAGAAAGCCATGCTTCTAACCTTTCTTAGGGCTAGCAAGCTGAGAACTCCACACGCTGTATGCAAGGATTCCTCTTTGGAGGACCCTTTCAAAATGGCTTTGTTGACACCTACACAGCACAACCAAGCCCCCTTTCTACCACACACTGCTCCTCACCCAAAGTCTCTGGCCTCCGAGTGGAGATCCGCAGGCTTTCAGCAGGGATGGGGCCGAGCTGCAGCAGTGTGCCAGCCAGCTGCTTCCCAAGGTGGCCACCTCCAATGATGCCCACCTTAAACTCTTCAGGAGTGGCTGAATTAAGGGAGCCAATTGAGAGATGTCTGGAACTTTGATTCTCATTTAATGATGCTCTGGAGAATGAACACACAGACACGTACATAAATACATGCACACACTGTAGTTCTTTTTTTTTTTTTTTTTTTTTTTGAGACAGAGTCTCGCTTTGTTGCCCAGGTTAGAGTGCAATGGGGTGATCTCGGCTCACTGCAAGCTCCGCCTCCTAGGTTCATACCATTCTCCTGCCTGTCTCCCGAGTAGCTGGGACTACAGTTGCCTGCCACCACTCCCGGCTAATTTTTTGTATTTTTAGTAGAAACGGGGTTTCACCGTATTAGCCAGGATGGTCTCCATCTCCTGACCTCGTGATCCGCCTGTGTTGGCCTCCAAAGTGCTGGGATTACAGGTGAGAGCCACCGCACCTGGTCTAGTTCTTCTTAACTGTCAATCTCTGATGTTTTCTGCTTTGTCATTTAAGGTGCTTGGTGGCACATTAAGTACTTCGGAGATAAGGCATTTCAACTGTGTGTCATTTATCCAGCCTCACTAGGGAATGAAATGTTCCTCTTGAGTTAATTTTCCAGAAATAAAAGTATAACCCTTTTCAAGGGACCAAAATTTAAAATGTTTTAAATGAACATACTTTGTTACATGTATTATGCTTGCCTGGTTAAACAGTCTGAATATTTGATCATTTCACTGGCTCAGGACACCATTGTGAACAGCCACTATTATACAGCATACTGTAATGTCTATAACACATTGTGGGCCAGTCCCCTCATGTTTTGTGCAGACAGCTTTCAATTTTTTTTTTTTTTTAATCGTGGTTAAAAAACACAGGCTGGGTACGGTGGCTCACATCTGTAATCCCAGCACTTTGAGAGGCCAAGGCAGGCAGATCACTTGAGCTCAGGAGTTTGAGACCAGCCTGGGCAACATGTAAGACCTCATCTCTACAAAAAAATACAAGAATTAGCCAGGTATGGTGGTGCACACCTGTAGTCCCAGCTACCCAGGAGGCTGAGGTGGGAGGATTGCTTGAGCCCAGGAGTTTGAGGCTGCAGTGAGCTGTGCTGGTGCCACTGTACTCCAGCCTGAGTGACAGAGCAAGACCCTGTCTCAGGAAAAAAACAAAACACACACACACACACATAGCATGAACTTTACCTTCATAACCATTTTTAAAGTGCACAGTACAGTTGTGTTCATTATATGCACGTTGTGGCTAGGCATGGTGGCTGATGCCTGTAATCCCAGCACTTTGGGAGGCCAAGGCTTGTGGATCACTTGAGGTCAGAAGTTTAAGACCAGCCTGGCCAACACGGTGAAACCCCATCTCTATTAAAAATATAAAAATTAGCCCAGCATGATGGTGTAAACCTGTAGTCTCAGCTACTCAGGAGGCTGAGGCAGGAGAATCTCTTGAACCCCGGAGGTGGAGGTTGCAGTGAGCCGAGATCCACTACTGCACTCCAGCCTGGGCAACAGAGCAAGACTCAAACTCAAAAAAAAAAAAAAATACATACATACAGATAGATGACAGACAGACAGACAGACAGATAGATAGATAGAGATATAGTTGTGCAACAGCTCTTTAGAACCTTTCCGTCTTGCAAAACTGGAACTCTATATGCATTTTTTTTTTTCGAGACAGTCTCCCTTCATTACCTGAGCTGGAGTGCAGCAGCACAATCTCAGCTCACTGCAACCTCCACCTCTCACGTTCAAGCAATTCTCTGCCTCAGCCTACTGACTAGTGGGATTACAGGTGCGTGCCACCACACCCCATGCCCAGCTAATTTTTGTATTTTTAGTAGAGAAGAGGTTCTCCACATTGGCCAGGCTGGTCTCGAACTCCCCACCTCAAGTGATCCGCCCACCTCTGCCTCCCAAAGTGCTGGGATTATAGGCGTGAGCCACCGCATCCAACCTGAAACTCTATACAATTTTTCTCTCTCCCCAGCCCCTGGAAACTACCATTCTACTTTCTGTTCCACTACTTTAGATACTTCATATAAGTAGAATTATGCAGTATTGTCTTTTTGTACATGGCTAATTTCACTTAGCATAATGTCCTCAAGCTTCATCCATATCAATTTTTGGATTTTTTTCTATCTTCATGAAAAATGTCATTGGGATTTTGATAAGGATTGCAGTGCATCTGTAGATGGCTTTAGGTAGTATGGACATTTTAAAACCAAGTCTTCCAATCCATAAACATGGGATGTCTTTCCGTTTATTTGTGTCTTCCTTAATTTCTTTTAGCAATGTTTTGTAGTTTTCAGTGTAGAAATCTTTCATGCCCTTGTTAAGTTTATTACTAAGTGTTTTATTCTACTGGAGGCTATTGTAAATGTGATTTTCATAATTTCTTTTTCAGGTTGTTCATTAGTGTACAAAAATGCAACTAATTTTAGTATGTTGATTTTGTACCTGCAACTTTGCTGAATTTGTTTACCATTTCTAACAGTTTTTTTCTTAATGGAATCTTTAGGGTTTTCTACATGTAAGATCATGTCAGCCTGGGCACAGTGGCTCATGCCTGCAATCCCAGCACTTAGTCTGGGCAACATAGCAGGACACTGTCTCTACAAAAAAACTAAAAGTTAGCTGGGTGTGGTGGTGTGCACCTGTAGTCCTTGCTATTCAGGAGGCTGAGGCAGGAGAGTCACTTGAGCCCAGGAGTTCAAGGTTACAGTGAGCTATGCTCACACCATTGCACTCCAGCCTGGGTGACAGAGCAAGACTTTGTCTCAAAACAAACAAACAAACAAAACATGTCATCTGTGAACAGAGACCAATTTATTTCTTGCTTTCCAATTTGGATGTCTTTTATTTGTTTTTCTTGCCTAATTGCTCTGACTAGGACTTCCAGTACTTAAATAGAAGTGGTAAGAGAAGGCATCTTTGCCTTGTTTCTGATCTTAGAGGAAAAGCTTTTAGTTTTTTTTTTTTGAGACGGAGTCTCGCTTTGTCGCGCAGGCTGGAGTGCAGTGGTGTGATGTCGGCTCACTACAACCTCCGCCTCCCGGGTTCATGCCGTTCTCCTGCCTCAGCCTCCCGAGTAGCTGGGACTACAGGTGCCCACCACCACGCCCAGCTAACTTTTTATATTTTTAGTAGAGACGAGACCAGGATGGTCTTGATCTCCTGACCTCGTGATCCACCCGCCTTGGCCTCCCAAAGTGCTGGGATTACAGGCATGAGCCACCACGCCCGACAAGCTTTTAGTTTTGTACCATTGAATATGATGTTACCTGTGGGCCTTCCATATATAGCCTTTATTATATTAGGGTAATTTCCTTCTATTCCTAGTTTGCTGAGTGTTCTTATCATGAAAAGGTGTTGAATTTTGTCAAACACCTTTTCTGCATCAATTAAAATGATCATGTGATTTCTGTTCTTCATTTTGTTGATGTGATGTATTATGTTGATTGATTTTGCATGTTGAATCATTCCAGAAATAAATCTCACTTGGTCATGGTGTATAATCCTTTCTCTTTTTTTCTCGGACAGAGTCTTGCTTGGTCACCCAGGCTGGAGTGTGGTGGCACAATCACAGCTCACTGCAGCCTTGACCTCCCAGGATCAAGCAATCCACCCACCTGAACCTCCCAAGTAGCTGGGATTACAGGTGTACACTACCATGCCTAGCTAATGTTTAAATTTTTTTGTAGAGACAAAATCTCACCATGTTGTTGCCCAGGCTGGTCTCAAACTCCTGGGCTCAAGTGATTCTCCCACCTCACCCTCCCAAAGTGTTGGAATTCAACAGGCATGAACCATTGCACTTGCCATATAAATCTTTTAATAGGCTATCGGACTCAGTTTGGTAGTATTTTATTGAGGAATTTTGCATCTGTATTCATCATGGGTATTGGTCTGTAGTTCTATTATTTTTGTCTGGTTTTGGTATCAGGGTAATGCTGGCCTCATAAAATGAGTTCAGAAGTGTTCCTTCATCTTCAATTTTTTTTGGAAGAGTTTGAGAAGGATTAGTGTTCATTCTTCTTTAAATGTTTGGTAAGGCCAGGTATGGTGGCTCATGCCTATAATCCCAGCACTTTGGGAAGCCAAGGCAGGCAGATCATCTGAGGTCATGAGTTCGAAATCATCCTGGCCAATATGGTGAAACCTGGTCTCTATGAAAAATACAAAAATTAGCCAGGCGTGGTGGCGAGCGCATGTAATCCCAGCTACTCAGGAGACCAAGGCAGGAGACTCGCTTGAACCCGGGAGGTGGAGACTAGAGTGAGCCGAGATTGCACCACTGCACTCCAGCCTGGGTGAGAGAGTGAGACTCTGTCTAAAAATATATAAAAAATAAAAATAAATGTTCGGTAGAATTTTCCAGTCAAGTCATCAGGCCTGGGGCTTTTCTTGGGAGTTTATTATTATTATTATTGAGTCAATCTTACTAGTTATAGTTCTGTTCAGATTTTTTAAATTTCATGATTCAGTCTTTGTAGGTTGTATGTTTCTAGGAGTTTTTCTATTTCTTTGAAGTTATCCAATTTGTTGGCATATAATTGTTCATAGTAGACTCTTACTCTTAAGATCCTTTTTACTTCGATGGCATCAGTTTGTTTGTTTTTGTAGAGACAAGGCGTTGCTTTGTTTCCCAGGCTGGGATTACAGGCGTGAGCCACCACACCTGGCCTGTGGCATCAGTTTTAATGTTTCCTCTTTCATTTCTGATTTTGTTATTTGATTCTTCTCTCTTCTCTACCAGTTAGTCTAGGGAAGGGCTGTTAGCTCTTATTTTTGTTGACTTTTTTCCCCATTGTTTTTATAGTCTTATTTTGTTTATTTCTATTCTAATCTAATTATGTGCTTCCTTTTGCTTACTTTGGGTTTAGTTTGTTCTTTTTGTAGTTCTTTGAAGTATAAAAGGTTAGGTTGTTGATTTGAGATCTTTCTTATTTTTAATGTAGGCATTTACCCCTATACAGTTTGCTCATAGTACTGCTTTTGTTGCAACCCATAAGTTTTGGTATGTTGTTTTCATTTTCACTGAAGATATTTTCAAATTTTCCTTGTGATTTCCTGTTTGATCCATTGGTTGTTCAAGAGTTGTGTTGACTTCCACCTATTTGTGAATTTTCTAGTTTTTCTTCTGCTATTTCTAGTATCATTCTATTATGGTCAAAAAAAAAAAAAAAAAGACGGTTGGTATGATTTGAATCTTCTTAAATTTGTTAGGACTTGTTTTGTGACCTAACATGATCCTGGAAAATGTTCCATGTGCACTTGAAAAGAACGTGCATTCTGCTGCTGTTGAGTGGAGTGTTATGTACTTGTCTTTTAGGTTCTAATTGGTGTATCGTGTTGTTCAAGTCTTCTGTTTCCTTACTAACCTTTTGTCTGGTTCTTCTATCCATTATTGAAAGTTGGGTATTAAAATCTCCTACTATAATTGTATACCTTCAGTTCTGTCAATATTTGCCTCATATATGTGGATGTTCTGATGTTAAGTACATATATAATTGTTGTATCTTCCTGGTGAATTGGTCTTTTTATCATCATGTTGTTCTTTGTCTCTCATGACAGTTTTTGACTTAAAGTCTATTTTGTCTGATACAAGTATGACTACTCCTGTTCTTTTTTGGTTACCATTTACATGGCATTATCTTTCTCTATGCTCTTTCACCCTATGTGTGTCCTAACATCTAAAGTGAGTCTCTTGAAGACAAGATATACGTTGGATCTTATTTTTGTTTTTTATCCATTCAGCCACTTGGTATCTTTTGATTGATGGGTTTAATCCATTTACATTTAAAATAATTACTGATAGGGAAGGACTTATCACTGCCATTTTGTTTTTTTCTCTGTGTTGCAGTTTTATTCTTCTTTTCCTCTCTTGCTGCCTTCTTTTGTATTTCACTGATTTTTTTTTTTTGTAATGACATTATTTTCTTTTTTTTGTTGGTATTTTCTTTGTAGTTACCAGAGGAAATTGCATAAAAATCATAAAAATAGTTATAACAACCTCTTTTAAGATGATAATGTCAATCATATACAAAAACTCTACTTCATCTTCCCCTACCCCTGCTTTTTGTTATTTATCTCATGAATTACATCTTTTGGATATTTTGTATCCATTAGCATGGTTTTATGGTAATAGGTTTTTTTTAGTATTTTTATTTTTGAGACAGGGTCTCACCCTGTGGCCCAGGCTAGAATGCAGTGGCGTGAACACAGCTCACTTCAGCCTTGATCTCCCAGGCTCAGGTGATCCTCCCGCCTCAGCCTCCCAGGTAGCTGGGACTACAGGCACATACCACTATACTTGGCTAATTTTAGTTATTTCTAGTAGAGACAGGGTTTTACCACATTGCCTAGGTTGGTCTCGAACTTCTGGAATCAAGCGATCCGCCTGCCTCAGCCTCCCAAAGTGCTGGATTACAGTATAAGCCGCCGTGCCAAGCCTATTTTTAATTTTTATTATTTATTTATACTTACATTTATTGATATTTATAATTTTATTTTATACATTTTATTATTTCTATATTTACATTTTTATATACATTTTATTTATCTATTTATGAGAAAGGGTCTCGTTCTGTCACCCAGGTTAGAGTGCAGTGACATGATCATTGCTCACTGCAGTCTCAACTTTCCAGGCTCAAGCAATCCTCCCACATCAGACTACCATGTACCGGAGTCCACAGGTGTGTGCCACTATGCCCAGCTAATTGTTTTTTTTTTAAGAGATGTTGTCTCTTTATGTTGCCCAGGCTAGTCTCAAACACCTAAGCCCAAGCAATTCTCCTGCCTTGGCCTCCCAAAGTGCTGAGATTACAGGTGTGAGCCATCACACTTGGCCAGCTTTTATCTTTAAATCCTATACCACAATTAAAAATGATTTATGTACCACCCATCACAGTATTATGTATATGGCTATATATTCACCTTTGCCAGAGAGCTTTTTATTTTTGTGTACTTTTGTGTTGTTGACTAGCATGTTTTCATTTCAACTTAAGGATTCCCTTCAGCATTAGTTGTAAGGCAGGTCCAGGAGTGATGAGGTTTTTTATTGTTGTTTATCTGGGAAGCTCTTTCTTTCTCCTTTTTTTTTTTTCTTGAGATGGAGTTTTGCTATTGTCACGCAGGCTGAAGTGCAGTTGTGCAATCTCAGCTCACTGCAACCTCTGCCTCCCTGGGTTCAAGCAATTCTCCTGCCTCAGCCTCCCAAGTATCTGGGATTACAGGTGCCTGCCACCACGCCCAGCTAATTTTTGTGTTTTTAATAGAGACAGGGTTTCACCACGTTGTCCAGGCTGGTCTTGAACTCCTGACCTCAGGTGATCTGCCCACCTCGGCCTCCCAAAATGCTGGGGTCACAGAACTGAGCCACCATGCCCAGCTTCTCCTTAATTTTTGAAGCACAGGTTTGCAAGAGATAGTATTCTTGGTCGACAGTTTTTTTTTTTTTTTTTTTGAGACAGAGTCTCGCTCTTTCGCCCAGGCTGGACTGCAGTGGCGCAATCTTGGCTCACTGCTACCTCCGCCTCCCGGGTTCACGCCATTCTCCTGCCTCAGCCTCCCAAGTAGCTGGGACTACAGGCGCCCACCACTGCACCTGGCTAATTTTTTGTATTTTTAGTAAAGACGGGGTTTCACCATGTTAGCCAGGATGGTCTCGATCTCCTGACCTCGTGATCCACCCACCTCGGCCTCCCAAAAGTGCTGGGATTACAGGCATGAGCCACCATGCCGGACCAACAGGTTTTTTTTTTTTTCTTTCCCCTTTCAGCACTTTGAATATATCAAGCACTCCCTTCTGGCCTGTAATGTTTCTGCTGAGAAGCCACCGATAGTCTTCTGGGAACTCCCTTGTTGTGATAAGTAGCTTTTTCTTTGCAGCTTTCAGTATTCTTTGTCTTTGACTTTTGATGGTTTGATTATAACGTGTCTGTGTGGTCCTCTTTGGGTTCATCCAAATTGGAGTCCTCTGAGCTTCTTGAATTTGGATGTGCATTTCCCTCCTCAGATCTGGGATGTTTTTGGCCATTATTTCTTCAAATAAGCTCTTTGCACCTTGCTCTGCATCTCTTCTCCTTCAATATATGCCATAAGGCATATATTGACCCACTTGATAGTATCCTGTAAGTCCTCTAGATTTTCTTCACTTTTCTTAATTTTCTTTTTGCTCTTCTGATTTCATAATTTCAAATAACTGGTCTTCAAGTTTGCCGATTCTTTCTTCTGTGTGATCAAGTCTAATGTTGAACCACTCTAGTGAGTTGTTTCTATTCAATTATTGTGCTCTCCAGCTCCAAATTTTGGTTCTTAGTTTCTCTTTCTGATATTATTTTATTCATATATTGTTTTCCTGATTTCATCAGTTTTTTTTTTTTTTGTCATAGAGACAGGGTCTCACTATGTTGCCCAGGCTGGTCTCAAACTCCTGGGCTCAAATAATCCTCCCACCTCAGCATCCCAAACTGCTGGGATTACAGGCTTGTAATCTGTAATTACAAATTACAGGCCTGTAGTCTGTAATCTGTAAACTTTGCCCAGCCTAGTTATTTTTCTGTGTCTTGTAGCTCATTGAGCCTCTTTATTACTTTGAATTCTTTGTTAGGTAACTCACAGATCTGTTTCTTTAGGGCTGGTTTCTGCAGTAGTTTGTTCCTGTGGTTGAGCAATATTGCCTTTTTATTTTTTGGTGGAATTTGGGCATTTGAAAAAAGTCAGGCCTCTCCCAATCTTTACAGACTGGCACCATACAGGAAAAGATCTTTCCCAATCAGCCCAGCTAGAGATTCTGGGGCCTGTCAAATCTTTCCAGGAATGTGTCTTCTCTGGGCTCGAGTTTGGAATTTCCCAATTGAAGAGTTTTGCCGGTTTCTATTGCAGGGGCTGATAATCTTTTCCTCACTTTGGTATCTATCTGCAGTACTGCAGGTTCTCTGTACTGCAACAAGCCACTGAGTGATCCTTTGTTTTCATCCAAAATATGTTGGTTCCTCATCAGTGCTCCAAGTCATGTGAGACAGAAACCAATCCCTCAGGCAGCCCCCAAAAAGGCAGAACAGTGGACAAACATTCCATTTTTCTTTTTCCCTCCAAAGGAGACGCATTTTCTCCTGATCACCTGAGGCTGGCTTGAGGAAAGGGATATCTTAGGTGAACTGCAATGGCTTTTCTTACCCCTGTAAATGCAGCTGTTCTTGGATTTGTACCTCTCCAGGGCACTACAATTTCTTAAGTGCTTGCTGGAGTTTTCATAAAGGCTTTTTGGACCATATATTGTTGTTAAGTTAGTGTCTTGAGGTTATAAAGTCTGGAGCTTCGTATTTCTTCATCTTACTGATACCACTCTGAGATGGATGTCAATTTTTATTGCTATTAGATGTGAGTGCATTCCTTTCCTATGATACACCCACTCTTTCTAGTTTGCTATTTCAAATCTGCAGACTTCAGAAACCAGATAACTTGGCTTTTTAAGAAGGTTATGACTTATAAACATAAATGGTTTATAAAAACAAAACCGTGTTCATTCAGGGTACAACTTTAAACTACAAAAACAAAACAAAAAAGAACAGAACTGAGAAACTAAGGATGAAGATTTCAGACCACTATTTCCAGAGGTTCACTTACCGTTGGTGCTGGATGTGTTTCCTTGGCCCAAGATTAACAAAGTCAGACTTCTGAATACATAAGGTATACTTTTGTTGCTATATGACAGCCTTATATTTGTTCTGTATTTCTGTAAAAACCAGTGTCTTAAAGCTCTGGATTTTGCTTCTAAGCAACATGTCACACTCTATTTAAGCCTTCTCTCCTGGTTGAAAGAGCACTTTCTCTTAGTGCCTGATCATTCCAAATATAAAATGCCACCTGCAAGTTTCATATATTGTTTTCTCCCAGTCATATTGAGTACCACCAATAGGTTTATGCATCCTTATCAGTAAGCCAGTCAGTAAATTCACTGAGAAGCCTGCCTCCTTGGACATATGCTGTATCTATAAACATGTCCAATTCAAATCTGGTCCCACTATCTAGGAATTAATCTAACTTCAGAGAAAAACTAAGAAGTAGAGTGAGGAGGTGACATATGCTCCCAGAGTGACCTGGAGTTGCAGAATTCAGGAGCCTAATTATAGGTACCTGCTTCACACACATTTCCTATTTAAGTGTCTGAAGCCATATTGTAGAAAGATATCAGAATCAAGACTGGACTGACAGCTTTTCTGCAAATCAATATTCCTGGTTTCAAGGAAGTCATTGGCACAGGGCCTGTGAAGTCCCGGGTAGCCTTCCTGTAAGGGAGCATTCCACTATTACCTCAGCCCCAAAAGAAAGAACTGATTCCATTTGCATTCCTGGCCAATAGATAAGGAATGGCTAGACATTAGCAACTGTGGAGGGCAAGCTGGTGGTCATGATGAGTGAGTGAATGGATGAATAAATGATCATTTAATCAATCCATCCACTAAAAGGTAATCACTACTAATCCATGCTTTATTATGTAACCACAGCCAGGGGACTCTGGTATAGATTTTCCTGTACTTTTAGACCAGGAGTCATTGACTCTGGGTTGGAAAAGATAGGATGACAATCCACCAGCCAAACTTACCCTCCAATATAAAAGAAATTTAAGACATTTGAATTCTCAGCAGTGAGATTCTTGTCCATCTTCCTGGATTTGGATATTCAGCTTACCTCAAATTATATAATAGTTTGCAGAAGAAGGTTGCATGGGCACAAGCCTTGATCATCAGTCCCCGAGAACGGCCCTGCAAATACAGCCAGATACGATCTTCCTCTGGAACCCCATACTCAAACTGCAGGGACTCAAGGTCCTGGAGCATGTCCATTTCCAAGCCACTATTTCCTGCAGTGATAGACACTAATCAATTTGGCTCCCTGTGTCGGTAGAAGAGGGGTCTATGTAGGAGGTGTGTGTATGATGGTGTGTGCGCCCAGGTCACAAGCACTCATGACGGTGGGCTTCAGCACCTCTCTACTCCCAGATTCTGAACTTGGAATTCACCTCTCTTGAATTCACACTCTAGAGTGTGAGTGTTTGAGGATTCCTAGTCACTGGCTGCCCATGAATCCTGGACTCATGAAAAACCTGTACAGAAACCCAAAGTATTGTTTCTCCACACAGGTTACAGGCACTGTTTTCGGCAGATGAATTTACAACAGCAATTGAGTTTTACAGGTATTCTTGGGCCAGGACGTTTTCCCTTCCATTCCCTCCTGCGTTTTGGAAATAGGACTGAACACATAGAACCACATTTCAAAGAAATGCTTCCCTTTCACTAAACTCTGTTCTCCACAGGGTACAAAATAACCCAAACTAAATATCATTGTCCCCTGTCTAGGGCAGGGACATCTAGATTTTACAAACTAAACTCAAAGTCATATAAACCCATCTACATATATCTATCACCAAACAGAGAAGATTGGCTCTGCTCCTCAGTACTTCTGATCCTGGAAGGTAAGAACTACATTTCTAAGGAGAATTACCCAAGAAACTTGTGATTATGACTCCTTAACTACCAGATTACAGTCTCTGAGTCTTAAAGAGGCCAGCCCCACTTAGAGGTTTTCCTGAGCTGAGTATCAGGACATGAGTTCCTTCCACTATTTCTAGGAGTACTACACTAGAGCAGTATGAGACCCTCCTTTTCCCAACAGAAGATTCTGGATTTCTAGGGTTTTTTTTTTTTGTTTTTGCAGACTAGAATATCTTACAGATCTTAGCACTACTTGAGTTAGTTTACAACTCCTTCTTTTTGTGTTCAAGAAACCAATAAAATTTTTTCAGGTGAAATCCACATAACATAAAATTAGCCATTTTAAAGTGAACAATTCATCGGTACATTCAGAATGTTGTGCCACCACCTCTATCTTGTTGCAAAATACTTTCATATTCCCAAAAGGAACGCCTAAACCCATTAAGCAGTTACTCCCTATCCCTCCCCACCCTCAGCCTCTGGAACCACCAATCTGCTTTCTGTCTGAATGGATTTACCTATTCCAGATATTTTATATAAATGGAATCATACAATATGTGACCTTTTGTATCTGGCTTCTCTAATCCCTTTTATAGGAAGGCTGTTATATGACGACACTATCTCTTTAAAAGCAAAGTCTCACCCGGGCGTGGTGGCTCACGCCTGTAATCGCAGCACTTTGGGAGGCCGAGGCAGGCGGATCACTTGAGGTCAGGAGTTTGACCAGCCTAACATGGTGAAACCCCGTCTCTACTAAAAAGCTGGGCATGGTGGCAGCTACTAATTAGCTGGGCATGGTGGCATGTCTGTAATCTCGGCTACTCAGGAGGCTGAGGCAGGAGAATTGCTTGAACCTGGGAGATGGACGTTGGTTGCAGTGAGCCGAGATTGCGCCACTGTACTCCAGCCTGGGCGACAGAGGGAGACTCCATCTCAAAAAAATAAAAAATAAAATAAAATAAAATAAAATAAAATAGAAGCAAAGTCTCTGCACCTGAAATGAGGGGCATGGACGTTCTCATCAAACCTAAGAAACATTTTCTTACACTAAAATAGTCAGTAGGTCATCCTAATGTTGCCAAGTAATGCTTCCTGCTCCGAAGGAAAAAGAAGCTCAAAACCTAGATTAGCATGACCAATGCAGCATACGAGTTGTACAGACATGAATTCTAGGCCTATCCTTTACTTATGCATTCTCAAAAGTGGGGATCAGTTGTTAACGTTTTGTATTATGTCACCTTGGCTAGGCTGAACTGCAATTTCCAGAATTCCCTTCCCTGTATGTTTCCGGTTAAGGTGGACCACCAGAGACATTTCTATGCAAGATCAGGAGGGTGGAAATGAACAGCAACCAGCCTGTGTTTCAGTGTGCATAATCAGGGGAAGTACTTTTGTAGTTCACACATGTTGTTATCTGCTGAGTACTTTGTTGGTGAGGGGCAACAGTTGGGCCTGTAACTGCTACATCTTCCCTGGTTCCTTCTTCAGTTGCTCACTCCTGGGCCAGGTGTTTTTCAGTTCCATGACAAAGGCCACTAGCTTTTCCAGCAGCGGGACACCCACCTCATCAAGGTTTGAGGCTGTGAGAACTGACATGGGTCCCAGTCCCTTCTCATGGTTTCTAGCTTGTCCCTGCTCACTCACTTTATAATGATGTTCCCTTCTTCACAGCCTTCCCTATGGATTTCAAGCTCTACCACTGGACATGAAGACAACTACCTTAAACAGATCCTCTAGCTGCCATACTTGAGTGGAAGTACTCAAACAGAAAAGACAGGCTCTACTCCTCAGTACTTCTCATCCAATTTCTCTAACAGGTCAGAGAAAGGTCAAATTTCTCTAACAAGTTGCAGATATAGATTAGATTAGATAATGCATATATATGCCTAGTGGTTCTGCTTCTCTAAATGAACCCTAACCAATATACTAGTTAATAAAGCAACCACTGTTTGTTTGAAGATGAACCAATAATTTTAGTACAATCTAGCAAATTAAACTCTTGTTTCTTCAATAGCAAGAAGGATGATCAAGAAAGGAACTAAATACGAGGTTACCTGGAATTGCAAAGTGGAGGAGCAAAAGATGGAGTCTGATCCCCTTAAAGCAGTTTCTCAACACTGGTGTTACTAACATGTGGGCAGGATAATCCTTTGTTGTGGAGCTGTCCTGTGGATTGTAGGGCATTTAGCAGCATCCCTGACCTCTACCCACTGGATGCCAGTAGCACGCCTAGTGTGGCAACAGAAAGCAACTTCGAACATTGCCAAATGTCTTGAGGGGCAAAACTGCCTCCAGTTGAGAACCATATTGCCTTAAGGCATGGTATGTGCCTCTGTAGGAGAATCTTCTCTTTTCCTTCTATGACTTCACCCACTCCACAGTCACAGGAGCACAGAACTCTACAAAATGTTAGCTGGGTGTGGTGGCACGCGCCTGTAGTCCCAGCTACTCAGGAGGCTGAAGCAGGAAGATTGCTTGAGTATGGGATGTCAAGGCTGCAGTGAGCCATGAGGGTGCCACTGCACTCCAGCCTGGGTGACAGACCATGTCTATTTAAAAAAACAGGCCGGGTGCGGTGGCTCACGCCTGTAATCCCAGCACTTTGGGAGGCCAAGGCAGGCGGATCACCTGAAGTCAGGAGTTTGAGACCAGCCTGGCCAACATGGTGGAACCCTGTCTCTACTAAAAATACAAAAATTAGCTGGGCGTGGTGGCAGGCGCCTGTAATCCCAGCTACTGGGGAGGCTGAGGCAGGAGAATTGTCTGAACCTGGGAGGTGAGGTTGCAGTGAGCTGAGAGCGCCACTGCACTCCAGCCTAGGTGACAGAGCGAGACACCATCTCACAAACAAACAAACTCTACAAAATTTTAGATTATCTAATGAATCCAGAGAAAGAAAGGGACTCACCCAGCATCATATAACTAGTTAGTGGTAGAGCTGGAAAAAGTCAGGTCTTGTGTCTCCCAGCACCATGCTGTTTCTGTTAACCACACAGCCCTGCTTTGCCATAGCATTGTTACTCTATAACCTGACATGTGCTGACAGGCTGCTGAGTGCAGTCACTGAGGGAGACTTGTAACGATCCTAAGATCCTGAGCAATTATTTCATCATTATGCACAAAACCACCAGGAGCGGGAGAGAAGGCACCAAGGAAGAAATACCTTTATTAGGAGTCTAGACATGTCAGAAAAACCCAGTTCAGTCACAGAAAAGGAGGCAAATATTGGTACAGAGCAAGAATCCAAGTGTGAAAATAAAACCTGCATCTAAATATCCTAACAGAAATGCTGCTGAGTTTAACCCAGGTGAAACTTCTGAAAGCTCCTGGTGAAATGAGATTTTTGCATAAAGAGAGAGCTCTCCAGCACTGCTGCATTTGAGCTTCTTATAAAGTGACGGGTCTGGGCTAGCAGTAGAGGAAGAGATAAAGGGGATGTCTCATTACCCAAGCAAGGTCATCTGTGTTCAAGTGAGAGAAGAACCTTAGGCTTTTGGACAGAGAAAACTGGGGCAGCAGAGGGAAAATGGCTGAGGAAACACAATGTCTAGGCCATGTGTGGCATAATGTGGAGGGGTCTGTGCAGTCTGGTGTGAGTGCATCTCCAGCAGGTCTTGGGAAACACTGGCATTCCTTCCTGAGGCCATTTTGGTTCTGTTCTGACTTCATTCAGAGCAGAACTGCCAATGTCCAGCGCCAAGTCCTGGATCATATTTAGCTGAGTGGAATGGAGTAGCCACCCTATGACTCCTGTACCTCTTCCTTTCTGGAGCAGTCACTTTTCTCAGACCAAGTGAGATCTTACCCAGTAGGGGCCCAATCTAGAAATCACTCCCACCTTCATATGAGCACCAGGTGGAGAGAATCATTCTCATGAGTCAAAGCTTTAGATCTCGATCCTCAGATGATGTTCCTTGGACAGAAGATCAGTCTGAAGTTATCTGTGTCAACAGTAGCTGGCACTGCCTGTGGGTAATGGGCCCAAGCGATGTGATGCCACAGCTCTCCCAAAGAAGAGCTCTCTCTGCTTTCACAGGCAGGAGAGGAGGAAATGAGGCAGGCTTCAGGGTAGTCAATGCCACTTAATTCTTCCATCGAATTTGCTGTGGAAAGAGGAAACAATGAAAGTGTGTGATCAGTTTTCACTTATCCCTACAGCAAGGCAGAGAAAATGCAACAAAACAAGCTCAGCTAGATAATGTAAGGAAAAGAAAAAGTAGAATCAGATCGGGAGGTGGGGGATGTTGAGAAATTTTTAAAAATATGCGGAGGAGTTCATTTATTCAAAGATGCATTAAACACCTATTTTGTATTTTACAAGCCTAATTTTGGTCATTTGACCCTAAGGTAGGTCCCAAAATACCTAACAGGGAACTAACTTTCATATTAACAAAGAGCTCAGTAATTTCCTGCTGTGAGAGATGAACCAGCTGTGCTCCCCAGATAGCTAACATCTATTTCACCCACTTCTTATTTTCAACAGGTAGGTCCCATCCGACCCCATGAGACCATACAGTTTGGATATTCTGAATCTGTAACATGTTTTCATGCTTTCAATATTTAGTTTCTCCTGCCTGCTAGGTTTAACTATTATCACAGCATTACAGTTAAGTCTTAGCTTGAGGTCCCCAGATTACCCCCCTATCATACCGCATCTCAGGAGTAATTTCTGCTATTCAAAGCAGTGCTTTTGACATTGTGCCCAGAGGAGAGCCTTACATCCATGTGGCTTAGCCAACTGCAATCCTTCCAGACCTTGGGAACATACACTTGGTACTATTTTGTGAACTGTCTGTCTCCTGAGCCTGCTGGAGGGGTAAACTGTAGCTGCTCACCGAGCTGCTGAGAAGAGCATCAATCTTCTCCTCCTCTGCTGATCCTTTATCTACCTTACTCCTATATGCTAGCAACTGTTGACGATCCTTCAGGTCCCGGTAGGTCTGTGCATCAAAACAAACAATACAAACCTCCAATCAGCCTCTGTACAGGGTTCTTTTTGCCCAGGATGGTCTCAAACTCCTGGGCTCAAGCAATCCTCTCTCCTCAGGCTCCTGAGTAGCTGGAACTACTGGTGTGTGCTACTGTGCACACATGAGGGCTTATTTCTTTTTGTCATTATCACTTTGACCCAACGCTCAAGGAGAGGCTAAGAGGCTATAGTGGGATAACAGTGGGGTCCAGTGCCCACAGAACTCCATGTTGGAGAGAAGACTACACAGCTTGTATAGCTTGATTTAGTTCTATGAGTTCTCCAAGTACGACAAGTTTATAAAAACACAGAGAAAGCAGTCAGAGGGCTGGGAAAATAATACAGGAGTGCTGGTCTCCAAACGAACTCTTGCCAGATTATTCTGTCCATTCAGTCAAACGTGGTGGGAGCACCTCAGGATCTTGGACAGAGAATATTATAATCCCCACCCCGCTTCGCCACTGAGGATCTAACGGAGGACTCCCACTTCTTGGGGACTCACATCAATGACGACATCATGGCACTTGAATTTAGTGGCTAAGTTCAACTTTGTGTCCACATCTTCCACCAGATTGACATACTCCTGTAATATCTGTGGGAAGAGGTACTTCCGATTAATGATTCAAAGACCCATAAGGCACAGAGCTCTACAAGGTAGAAAAGAAAATCCTGAAGAAGGCAAAAGAGTTCAATAGCTAACGTTTCCAATTCCTGTCATCAACCATAGGACTAGTTCTGCAATGGGAATGAGGTAATGCTACACAGTACTTCCATGCTGCCTCAGTAAGCAGGAAAGAGCACACTTCTCCTGATCCTCGAGCCAGATACACATGCCAGCAATGAGTGCTCTAGCTGTGATCCAGTGCTCTGCTCATTTCTCCCTGATGTCTTTTCTCCACGAGTTCTCCTTTTCTATCATTTGAACAGTACATCAGTATTCCACTTGGGCTAACACAGTAGATGCTACTCAGAGAGGAGAGTTTGGAATTGTTTCTAAAGGGGAGAAAGGGAGAGAATTTCACTCCCTGGCCTTTTCTATCTTGAGGCCTATTGCAGCCATTGTGCTGCCTTTAAGGGAAAACAAGAGCAGATCGGGTCTCCCATCACTGACCAGTAAGAGGCTTAAAGTTAGGTCTCCGAGAATATCCTGTACCCAACTCTCTTTAGGACCCATTACCTGCACAGGGGCATTGTTCTTGTGCAAAATTTCGACAACCCGATGGAAGCCAATGGGTGCTCTCTTCTTGGTATAGCCCAGCCAGTTCTGAAAGAGGAAGATGGGGTAGCGGCACGTAGGCCAGGCACACTCAACACATTCTAGGTTAGTCTATGTTTTACGATCAGACCAGAATAACATGGTGGGTGGGTGGGGGTGCTGAGGGATACAGAAATAATGAGAAATGAATTTTTCAGAAAAATCAAGGGATTTGAGAGAGTGGAAATGAATCAGGTTTGAAATAACTTCTTAGATCTATAGAAACGAATGCAGGGAAAAGTCTTGAAATACTACTAAATGGGATAAGTAACTTACTTAATATTTGTAGTATGAACTTATCAATGTAGAAAATAATTCCATCTTCCATATCTTTATAAGTACATATGTTTATTTGCAAATTCATGAGGGAAGGTCTGGAAAGCTACCCATTAAACTTTTAACAGTGTTTGCCTTGAGAAAGGAGGTAAGATAGGAGTAGGTAGAAAATGAAAAAGGAACTTCACTCTTTCTATGCTTTAATACAGTGTTTGATTTTGACAACAGACACGTATTGCTTTGTTAGTTAATATAACTAATTAAATAATTAACAAATAGGAAAAACAGAAAATTTTTAAACCCATAATGGAAAAACAGATATTTAAAACATAAACTAATTCATATGGAACCACCAAAGATCCCGCATAGCCAAAGCAATCAATGTTAAAGAAAAACAAAATGGAGGCCAGGTGCAGTGGCTCATGTCTGTAATCCCAGCACTTTTGGAGGCCGAGGTGGGTGGATCACTTGAGGCCAGGAATTCGAGACCAGCCTGGCCAACATGGTGAAACCCCATCTTTACTAAAAATACAAAAATTAGCCGGGCAGGGTGCTGCATGCTTTTAATCCCAGCTACTCGGGAGGCTGAGGCAGGAGATTAGCTGGAACCCTGGAGGCAGAGGTTGCAGTGAGCTGAGATTGCACCACTGCACTCCAGCCTGGGTGACAGAACAAGACTCCGTCTCAAAAAAAAAAAAAAAGGGGTAGTGGTAGGAGGCAACATGCTTCATGATTTCAAATTATATTACAAAGTTATATATAGTAATCAAAACAGTACGGGGCTGGCATAAAAATAAACACATAGACCAGTGGAATAGAATAGAGAGCCTAGAAATAAACCCAAGCATATATGGTCAGCTAATTTTCAACAAAAGCACCAAGAGGACCCAATGGGGAAAGGATAGTCTCTTCAATGAGTGGTGCTGGGAAAACTGGATTTCCACATGCAAAAGAATGAAATTAGACTTTTATCTTACACCATACACAAAAATCAACTCAAAATGGATAATATACCTAAGCATAAGACCTGAAGCCATAAAACTTCTAGAAGAAAACATGGGAAAAAGCTCCTTGACATTGGCCTTGGCAATGATTTTTTTGGATATCACACCAAAGGCTCAGGCTACAAAAGCAAAAATAAATGGGATTACATCAAACTAAAAAGCGCACATGGCAAAGGAAACAATCAAAATGAAAGGCAGCCTATGGATTAGAAGAAAATATTTGTAAACCACATATCTGATAAGGGATTAGTATCTAAAACATATAAAGAACTCACACAATTCAATAGCAGAAACAAAAATTACCATATTTGAAAATGGGCAAAAGACCTGAATGGACATTTCTCCAAAGAAGACATGGAAATGGCCAAGAAGTACATGAAAAGGTGATCAGTATCACTAAACATCAGGGAAATGCAAATCAAAACTACAATAAGATATCACCTCACACCTGTTAAGATGGCTGTTATCAAAAAGACAAATGATGTGTTAGCAAGGGTGTGGGGAAAGGGAACTCCAGTACCCTGTTGATGGGAATGTAGATTGGTGTAGCCAATGTGGAAAACAGGCTGCAGTGAGCTACGGTCACGCCACTGCACTTCAGCCTGGGTGACAGAGTGAGACCCTCTCTCAAAAAAAAAAAAAAAATTAAAAATAGAACTATCATATGACCCAGTAATCAATCCTTCTTTTGGGTATATGCCCAAAATAAATGAAATCATTACCTCATAAAGATACTTGCATTTCCACATTCATTGTAACACTATTCATGAGATGTTAACTATTCATGAAATGTAACTATTATAAATTATTGCTGAGAATTTAAATATCTGTAACTTACAAAAATAATAAACAAATAAATAATTCCCTCCCCCTAAAAAATAGCCAAGATAAAGAAACAACTTAAGTGTCCATTGACAGACAAATGGATACAGAAACTATGGAACTATGGTATATATATACATACACGCTGGAATATTAGCTTTAGAGATCTAATTACAAGATGAGGACTGTAATTAATAATACTGTACTGTAATCAGCAGTTTTGCTAAATGAGTAGATTTTAGCTGTTTTTGCCACAAAAAAAATAATTTGAGATGATAGATATGTTAATTTGCTTCACTGTAGTAACCATTTTACTATCTACATGTATCTCATAACATCTTATTGTATAACTTAAATATATACAATATATAATAACATTTATCTTAAAAAAAGAAGAAAGATAACGAGTGTTGGCAAGGGTGTAGAGAAAAGGGACCCCGATACACTGTTGTTGGTGGGAATGTAAATTAGTGCAGCCATCATGAAAAACAGTATAGGCGTTCCTCAAAAATGTTTAAATAGAACTACCATATGATCCAGCAATCCCACTATTGCATATAAATCCAAAGGAAATGCAATCAGCATCTCACAGAGACATCTATACTCCCATGTTTATTGTTTATTGTTGCATTATTCACAAGAGCCAAGATACGGAAACAACCTAAGTGTCCATTGATGGATGAATGGATAAAGAAATTGTGGTACATATATACAATGGAATATATTCAGAACTTAAAAAATAAGGAGATCCTGACATGTGACAGCATGGATGAAACTGGAGGACATTATGCTAAGTGAAATAAGCCAGACACAGAAAGGAAAATAACCTCATGATCTCACTCATGTAGGATCTAAAAAAGTCAAATACATAGAAAGTAGTTTCCAGAGGGGGAAAAAAGTAGGTCAAAGGATACAAAGTTGTAGTTATGCAGGATGAATAAATCTAGAAATCTAATGTACAGCATGAGGACTACAGTTAATAATAGTGTAGTGTATACTGGAAATTTGCTAAGAGAGTGAATTTTAGGGGCTCTTACCACACTCACAAAAAATGGCTAACTGTGAGATGATGGGTTAATTGGCATGACTGTATAATCATTTCACTATGTATATGTAGATCAAAACATTATGTTGTACCTTAAATATATACAATAAAAATTAATTTTAAAAAAGGCAAATCAGTAAAGACATGACAACCAAACTCAATCCAAGGTCTTTGATTGGATCCTGATAGAAAAAAATACAGAAGCAAACCAAAACTAGCTATAAATAACTAATTTAAATATAGATCATGATTAAATATATATTATTATATTAATGTTAAATTTTTTTAGTGATAATTATATTGTGCTTCTTTTTTTTTTGAGACAGGGTTTTGCTCTTGTTGCCCAGGCTGGAGTGCAATGGTGCAATCTTGGCTCACTGCAACCTCCGCCTCCTGGATTCAAGCAATTCTCTCGCCTCAGCCTCCCGAGTAGCTGGGATTACAGGTGCACACCACCACACCCAGCTAATTTTTGTATTTTCAGTAGAGATGGGGTTTCACTATGTCGGCCAGAATGGTCTCAAACCCCTGACCTCAGGTGATCCACCCGCCTCGGCCTCCCAAAGTGCTGGGATTATAGGCGTGAGCCACCGTGCCCAGCCTAATATTGTGCTTATGTAGTATTAAAGGAGAGGTGTTAAGATGTCTACAACTTACTTTCAAATGATTCAGAAAAGAAAAACACATAGGTATAGAAAAAGAGAAAGCATACATGGCAAAACTGTTAATAAATTAGTGACGTGGATAAAGACTATTATACTATTATAGTATATATTTGATTATTATATGAACTATAAAATTCATTCTTTCAACTTTTCTTTAGGTTTGAAATTTTGGAAAATAAAAAGTTTGAGGAAAAATGTAAACTGGTAACTAGAACTTATAATATGATAGAACCCTTCTGTCTCCCAAGGCCTCAGCAGCACTACACAGTTCCAGGGCACACACCTTTGTGGTGAATAGGGCATCTACATCATTCCAGGCTCGAAGCTTGGCACGAGCAGCCAGGGCTGTCAGCACATACTGTTTATCTGGGATCTGGAAAGCAGAGACCAAGAAAAATTAAGGGGAAGTAGAAATACATCAATGGGGGTGCTTAAGAATTTTAGAAAAGACAGACATTAAATATTTCCTGATATTGACTCTGCCCCTTAAAATAAAAAAATTTCTCAGTTCAAGAACTTCTTAATTCCCAAGCCCCAGCACTGCTATAGGCCATTCAGTCTTCTCTCACTTTCCCAAACTCATTCCTTTCCACCTTTAACCTTGAATATCAAAGGACACACTGTACAGGGTTACAAAGCAACATCCACTCCATGTAGTTACCCTGATCACTACTTTCATAACACTGACCAATTTGTGTCTACCTTAAATGTCTTCTTCAGGTTGACAGGACTGCTGAATGTCCCCTAGGATGAAAGTGAAAAAGGAAGTTTAGTGATATTGACTTTCCCAAGTACCACCCAAGCTCTCATTTTCTTTCCCACTACAGAGACTTTCTACATCTTACTCTGCTGCCATTTAAACATAGAAATTAATTTCAGGGAAAAGCTCCATTGGGAATAGTCAGATACCACTATAAACTGGCTTATCAAGAACTGGATTAATAAGTATGGTGCCTTTTCCCATTTTCTGCTAATCCAAATAAGGGGAAAATGTCTGCTTGTTATCGTGGAACCCATACTTCTTTGAAAAATTTAGAAAGAAAAGAGTGGCCGGGCGCGGTAGCTCTCACCTATAATCCCAGCACTTTGGGAGGCTGAGGTGGGTGGATCACAAGGTCAGGAGTTCAAGACCAGCCTGGCCAACATGGTGAAACCCTGTCTGTACTAAAAATACAAAAAAAAAAAATTAGCGGGGAATGGTGGCGCACACCTGTAATCCCAGCTACTCAGGAGGCTGAGGCAGGAGAATTGCTTGAACCCAGGAGGCGGAGGTTACAGTGAGCCAAGATCGCACCACTGTACTCCAGCCTGGGCGACAGAGCAAGACTCCATCTCAGAAAAAAAAAAAAAAAGTATCCATAGCTACTTGCCACCCTGCTGCTTTTCTCCACATCATGCTAATCCATTTGAAATCGTGGACCTTTGAACAGAGACTTCTACAGGTAACAGCACCAGGGACAGAACTTGCTATGCTAGCATGCCAGCTCACTTGAAGCCACAAACCTTACAAACCTCTTTTCCCTCCTGGCCAGATGAGGCCCTCTTACCCCTGGTGAGGGCCAGGAAAGCTTCCAGGTGGATTTCTGAGAACTATACATACCCATTATTAATAGAGTACATAAAAGTACTGGATTTGAACTATGTTCTTTTTGTGCAATGAGAGTTTGTGGAATCTTCCATATTTTGCCTGTACCTCAGCCTCTGTGTAGTGATAGAAGCAGGAGTAGAAAAGCGTTGTCACTAGTGGCATGTTGAGGATGGAGGCTTTGCGGGGGTGCTTTCGGAAGATCTCAGTCTGTCCTGCTGATTCTAGATGGCGATCAATTGCCTGTGGTGGAGTGAGCCAAGTGAAAAAAAAAAAAACAATGTCCATGGAGTAGAGGCAGGAGAAAAATCTTTTAATACTACAGCAGTTGTGTTTCCCACCCTAGCAGTGAAACAAAGAACAGAAAAAGAAAGAAATTGCCTAGGATATCCCCAGAGTAGTTTAAAATCCATAAAATGATCATGGCTCCACGCTGGATGGAAACAAATAGAAGTGGGGATGACATGGGAGATTCGGGATGAAGAAGAAATACTTCCAGGTTAACAGCTGGTAAGAGGAAAAAGGATCCTAAAAACAATGGAGGAAGGGGGCTATTGTGTACAGGCAGAAAATGAAAGGCTTTTAGAAACCAGTAAGAAATGACCCACGTGCAGAGCATAGAAATCTCCTAGATGCTGAACGGCACTGAGCCTTGGCACTGAAGCAAAAGATGTGGAGATGAGGAGTCTAACCTCAATAATGATCTGACGTTCCAGGAGCATGTAATGGTCCTGTATGTGTGCGGAATCTTCTGCTGAAAATGGCAAACTGGTAGAGTGCCAGAAGGTTAGTACCTTTCTTTATTCAAACAAGGAAACAAACCCAACTAAACCAAATTGCCAGCCTAAATATAAGAGGCTCGTGGTACCTCACAAATCTGATCTCAGTTCACCTTTAGAGCGTCCCTTAAAGGAAGACATAGCATGAATGGCGTGAATTTCATATTAAAGGTTTTGCCAATTCAAGAGGGATCCTGAGAGTCCACAAAATACTTATAGTCACTCATAATTTTGCTGATAAATGAATTAGAATCCTCTCATTTTGGGAGGTGGAATATTTGGTGAATGAGTCACAAAGCTAATGAGTGAGCTTAGGCAACTGTCCATCATCCACATCCCAGTGAAATTCTGTGACTTGTGCTTAACTTACTGAGGGGACACCTAGATTTGTTAGCCATTTTTTTATGGCAGAGTACAAAAGGTAAATTAAATTACATGCCATGGTGGTATGTTTATAGATTGGCAAATATCACAAATGTCAAGGGTCCCATCTTCAACACTGCATTATGTTTTTTTGTTTGTCTGCTTGTTTTGAGATGGAGTCTCTCTGTGTCACCCAGGCTGGAGTGCAGTGGCTTGATCTTGGCTCACTACAACCTCCACCTCCTGAGTTCAAGCAATTCTCCTGCCTCAGCCTCCAGAGTAGCTGGGACTACAGGCGTATGCTGCCACGCCCACCTTATTTTTGTATTTTTAGTAGAGACGGGGTTTCACCATGTTGACCAGGATGGTCTTAATCTCCTAACCTCGTGATCCACTTGCCTTAACCTCCCAAAGCGCTGGGATTACAGGCGTGAGCCGCTGCGCCCGGCTGCATTATTGTTATACATGAAGATGCTGAGGGACAGCGTCTTGCCAAAAAGTCATGTGGTCAATGGGGAAGGCCAAGAATAGAAGCCAGATTTTAAATGCCCAGTTCACAGATCTATCTTTTAGAAAGTGCTGCATTATTCCCCATACTCTGCTCACTCCAGGAAGAATTCTGAGTTTTAATTAGACTATTCCAGATAAGTTTTAGCCATAGTGAATTTTTAGAAGAGATAAAGAGAGATGCTATAAATTCTAGTTACTTCACTATTTTAACTTTTCTCCTTGTTTTCCAGAGGCAATATAACATATCTCAGTATTTGGTAACATTAAATGGATTTCACTGATATAATCAAATTTCTAAACATGAAGCCAGGAAATCATGTCACATGAGGAATGGTTGAAACAACCATGAGCACTGAACCTGAAGAAGCAAGGACTGCTGGGTAGACTCTACACCTGTCTTGAAAGATACAGGGAAGCAAGTTTCAGCTTAACATAAAGAAGCACTTTCCAATAATGAAGGTTGTTCAAAAACAAACTGAGCTGTTTCAAGAGCAACAGGCACCCTGTCACAGGAATATGTGGAGCTGGGTTTTGTAATAAGTTAAATTCTGGATGAAAGCTTGCCCTGGATCACTGGTTCTTGGACTTTGGGGCTTCAAGGACCAGTAACACTGAAAAAAATGCATCAGGTCCCTAAAGTATTGCTATCTTTTTATTACCTAAGGTCATAAAAAAAGGTACAGCTCATTTTAGTACCAAATAAGAAGAGAAGAGTGAGGACAAAATCCTACAATAAAAGATAACCTTTCAAATTAAATAAATTTAGCTTTAGGAAAAAAATCTCTCTACATTTGTCTTTTTTTTTCCTCAGTTTACCATCAAGCAGTGGAAACTCTGCTGGGGACTAGTGTGTGAACACCACTGCATGAGGTGACCCTGAATGGTGCTGGTATGATTCATTGTTAGCCCTCCCCTTCCTGCCTATCCATTCCACCCTTTTTAATTTTCTTCATTCCTTCTGGGTAAAGGTATTTATACTTAAAATCATTTCTCCCCCATACTTACCCAACACAGGTTTTAAGAAATTCTTTTCGTTTGTCAGGGTCCTGAATGTTCAAATGCTCTCGATAATGAGATAGCTACAAAAAGCAAAAAAAGGCTTTGAGGTATTTTGTCTCCTTACATGAGGGAGATAGCTGAGTAACTGAACTTCCCATGCTTTAAAAAAACAAATTCTTCATTTCTGGGTATAGATGGTTATTGGAGGCAGGTGGAGGGATAGGCAAAGAGTGACTAAATATCATTAGTAGGTTTATCTATAACGGCACTGTACGATACAATAGCCACTAGCTACAACTGTTTCTTTAAATTTAAATTAATTAATGTAAAAATTCACCTCCTTAGTTAACACTAACCACTTTTAAAGAACTCAACAGCTACATGTGACTAGGAGCTACTATATTGGACAACACAAATATGGAAAATTTTTTTTTTTTTTTTTTTGAGATGAAGTCTCACTCTTGTTGCCCAGGCTGGAGTGCAATGGCACAATCTCAGCTCATTGCAACCTCTGCCTCCCAGATTCAAGCGATTCTCCTCCCTCAGCCTCCCAAGTAGCTGGGATTACAGGGGCCCACCACCATGCCTGGCTAATTTTTGTATTTTTAGTAGAGGCAGGGTTTCACCATGATGGCCAGGCTGGTCTCGAACTCCAGACCTCAGGTGACCTGCCCACCTTGGTCTCCCAGTGTGCTGGGATTACAGGCATGAGCCACCGCGCCCGGCCCAAATATGGAATATTTCTATCATTGTAGAAAGTTCTATTGGCCAGTGCTGATCTATAATAGATAGAGTACCGAGCTTTACCTTTAAGTTTCTCTTTAGCCTCAGTATTCAACCAAAAATGAATATTTTGCTTCAGCTTTAGATTTTGAAAAATCAAAGAGCTAAATACCTATTTCAGTGTTATTTTTGGCATCCTTGACCATGTACATGATCAATGGTAGTATGATCATGTAAATATCTAACAATTAACATCAGTAATATAAATAGGGCATGTCATTCTGACTCACTGTTCATAAATATTCACAGATTGAGCCAACAGATGTATATAGAAATGTAAATGTATATAAAAATGTAAACGTAAAAATGTAAATAAGACAGAATAACAGAAATTACATATCATAGTCCAATCTTTGTAAAATATTTCATATAAAATAGTAGGTATACAATCATTCCTAATATTAAAGAAAGTAACCTTTAAGAGCTATAGTTAATTTTTTGTTATTCAATTCCATTTCATCCTTAGGTCTTTCAAGAAAAGTTCTTCTTGGGAAACCTTCATATTCTGTGAGCATACACTAAAAGTGGACTATCAGCTTTGCCACTTCCAAAGCTTACAAGGTTGAAAAACTCAAAATCTATATACAACAACATGCATGATAAATCATCTTCAATTCAAACATGATGAGTATAAAGAAAATAAAGTTTTAGATAAAAATGAGTTACCCAAAACACATTTACTCTCACTAATCAAATTCAAAACAAAAAACTTTATAAGAATGCTGTAAGAAGAAAAATCCTTATAGTTTTGAACTTACAGAGATTTAAAAACATAAACAGCTTTTCAAATGATTACTATAGGCTGCCAATCATTTTCAGTTGATTAAGAAAATGGATTTTTCAGATTCTCTCATGCTTTGAATATTAAGTACAAGTTCCTTTCAGAAAACATGTTACTGAGCCAGGTGAAGTGATTCACATCTGTAATCCCAGAACTTTGGGAGGCCAAGGTGGGAGGATGGCTTGAGGTGAGGAGTTCAAGACCAGCCTGGCAAACACAGTGAGACCCCCGTCTCTACAAAAAGATTTTTAAAAATTAGTCAGGTGTGGTCGTGTGCACCTGTAGTCCCAGCTACTTGGGAGCCTGAGGCTTGAGCAAGGAATTGAGAGTCTGCAGTAAACTATATGATCACGCACCACTATACTCCAGCCTGTCTCGAAAAAAAAAAAACTATGTTTCTGAAAAGCATTTTCAGTATTATATATATAATTATGCTGTTCAAAGGTTAACAATATTTAATGTGCCAACTGAATGTAGGTATGGATATCACAAATGTGTTGTATAGTAACTAAAAAAGCAATCCTGCTATCAACAGTGCTGAGAAATTCTTTTTTTGAGACAAGGTCTCATTCTTTCACCCAGACATGACCTCCCAGACTTAAGCGATCCTCCCACCTCAGCTTCCCAGGTAGCAGGGACTACAGGCATGCGCAACCATGCTTTGCTAATTTTTAAAATTTTTTTAGAGATAGGATCTCACTATGTTGCCCAGGCTGGTCTCCAACTCCTGGACTCTAGTGTTCCTCCCAACTCAGCCTCCCAAGTGCTGGCATTACAGGCATAAGCCACCATGCTTGGCTAGAAATTCTTATTCCTGCCAAGGTTTGTTTTTTTTTTTTTTTTTTTTAACATGAATTGCTGAAGTTTTAATAATACAATTGAGTTTTTGGTAAAATTTCAGATTTATTCTTGTATTCCAGGAGTTCATTCTATGATTGTGAAAATCTGCCAAAATTCAATCTTAACGCCTGGCCATTGAATTCTCAGCCAGAACGTGTACTGGGTGTATCATCAACTTGACCTATCTTCCTTCTTGACCTATATCTGATTTCTTATCCTCTTAGCCTTCAACATTTTCTTTGTGAGAAGCCAAAACCCCAAAACTCCTACCAACCAGGACCTGAAAACAACCGAAAAACAAATTACAAATTGACCAGGCCAATTTTCACATATTTATTTTTTTAAATTTATTCATAAGCCCAACCAAAACAGCATATAAAAAGAAAGAATACATCATTTGGATTAAGTTTTCAGGTTTTCCAGGTGCCTCTCTCTTCTGTATATAACCAATATCAAAGGAAATAGTTCAATCAGTTTGGGATCTTGGAGGCTGGGGTTTGGCTTAGATTTCTGGGTTTGTTTTTTTTTTTTTTGAGACAGAGTCTCGCTCTGTTGCCCAGGCTGGGGTGCAATGGCGCGATCTCAGCTCACTGCAACCTCCCCCTCCCAGGTTCAAGCAATTCTCCTGCCTCAGCCTCCCAAGTAGCTGGGATTACAGGCACACGCCACCACACCCAGCTAATTTTTGTATTTTTAGTAGAGACAGGGTTTCACCATGTTGGCCAGGCAGGTCTTGAACTCCTGACCTCAGGTGATCCACCCACCTCGGCCTCCCAAAGTGCTGGGATTACAGGCATGAGCCACCGTGCCCAGCCTAGATTTCTGTTAAACAGGTCCCCAACTGAAACAAAGGCCACACTTACCGCAAGCTCTTCTGTTCTATCTAGGAACCTGGGAAGAAGCAGAAGGGAGCAGGGCATTTGTATCTATTGATGTGTGGCAGTATAACCTCACAAAATCGAGTGCCTCCTCTAGGTGAAACACAATTCAAACTCATTTCCCTCCATACACAAGATAAATGGTTGATCAGATATCATTGTTCCCCTGGTCTCTCTGGCTGAACAAAAATCAAGGACAAGAAGGTACTGCAAGCAACTAATAACTTTGTTAACAGGTCTGATAGGGAGGCTCAGAGCTACCTACTCTTCCACAGAAAACTTGGTTGTTGTTTTTTTTTCCTAAGATTAAAGCACTATTCTCTGTCAATACGATCTTGAAAACAGATTTTCTATATTGTTCTTTACTGTTTTCATGGACAGAGTACAATGTGTTTTGTCTCCCCCAGACCTTGGAGCACCAGGACTTTTGTCTTCTGATTCTTCTTTACTCTGAATAGACCACCATAATTAACATTACCACTTTTGGCATGGAGGTGATGCCTGATAAAGCCTTGTTGGTTGGGAAAGAGGAAGGGAGGGAAGGAAGGAGGGAGGAAGCAGCCAGCCTCTGTGACCATGTCTTCTTTTGCAAATTCCTGGCTAACACGTGTAATCTTGACCCTAACCAGGTAACCTGCTTTTCCCCACCTCAGTCTTTTGGGGAGCTCATTGCTGTGCTGGAGTCACTGGATAATCAGAGTCACCTTGGGCCACATGTCAGTCTAAACAGAGGTTCTAACCCTTTCTCTGACACTGAAGAAAGGACATCATGTGCACATATTTTAATCCAAAGGTGGGAAATAGTCCCCACTGACTGGAATTAGAGGGAAGAAAAACATGATAGAAGACCTTAGCCCTCTTTACCCCCAGCAGACATGCCTACCTCTCACCCATCAGAATCCTACCTAGTTTCATAGGCCCATGCAAATCCTAATCACTTCCATGAGGCTTTCCTTGGGTATCCTGACTGAAAATATTTTCTTCTTTTCTTCTACTGTACTTCGCACTGGTATCACTTAGAATCAAGTAATAAAAGATTCTAGGTCTTTTATAAGAAAACACTTAATAAATACTAATACTATAAACTAGTTATTATGCTAAGTGCTGGCTCACATACTAGCCCTTCATCTTCATAATAACCCGTGGGTAGGTGTCATCATCTCCATTTGATAGATGTGAAAACCTCATGAAGAGGGTTGGTAACTTGGCCAAGGTCACTCTATGAATGATATGGGAGACCTATAATAGCATTCAACCCAAGTGCATGTGACTCCAAGGCCCGGTTCTTAACCAACTTGCACCTTATCATAAGCTATGCTGTACTGCTCCCCTCACACTTCAATAGCTTGTCTTTCAGGTACTTCCAGGAAAAGGGCAGTTGGTGTCTTCTATTCCTTTGTATCCCTCAGAGTGCTTTGAAACAAATACTTACTAAACTTTATAGACCAGATGATCAGTTCTTACCTGAAGAGGTCTAAAAGCAACTTTTGATCCCCTATTTCCTTAAGGAAGTGAATAAGATGTCTCAGGGCAACCTGTCGCACCTCCAGCTCTCGGAAGAGGATCTCTGTCAGACAGTCAGGAGTTAGGTTGAGAAAGATTAAAGCCTATTAGTCAAGTGTGAAATTGGTCTCCCTACTTACACATTCCAAACATCTCATCAAAGCCTAACAAAAGCTAAGAATGGTTTACCCCTATGTCTTAATTCACCATCAACACACTCTATGGTCTTGGGCAGCTCATAGCCATTAAATCAGCTTTCCATTTCACACCAACCCAAACAGCAGGCACTTAGCATGGACTCTGACTTCTTCAAACCAACACAGCCATCTGAGGGGGCTCTGTGGTTAATGTAGTCATCACCCTAAAGGACGCCCTCAGAGATGTGATGTGTGCTCTGAAGTCTCAGGCCACCCCAGTTGTCTCTGAAATAGACTTGACTAATGAATTCTGGTATGAAAGGCACATGGCCTTCTCCCCTCGAATGTGGCAGACACCTTGCTGACTGAAGATTTCCTGCAAGCCATTCTCACCTTTGCTCAGTGTCCTCTTCAGGAAAATCAGAACCTACAGGAAAAAAGAACAAAGACCGTGCAAACTTTCCAACAGAGTCATGCCCTAAGCACTACAGACACGGGGCCAGCAACTCATTAGCAATCTCTGCAGGTACAGCCAACAGCTCTGTATGTGATGCAAGGAAAGCCAATGGCTATCTGGAACTGAGCTGTGTCTTGAGAGTCCACACACCCATGCCCATGCTGCTGAGAGACACCTCCCTCTGAAAGAGGATACTCTCACATCTCTTCTCCCTCAGATTGTTTTATATAACACATAGTAGCCAACCTTCTGTGTCTTGGTTACAATCAAGGGTTTCACATAGGCTGGGCACGGTGACTCATGCCCATAATTCCAACACTTTGGGAGGCTAAGGCAGGGAGATTACTTGAGCCCAGGAGTGTGAGATCAGCTTGGGCAACATAGCGAGACCCTGTCTCTACAAAAAAATTTAAAAATTAGCCAGGCAAGGCCAAGTGTGGTGGCTCACGCCTGTAATCCCAGCTCTTTGGGAGGCCGAGGCTCGTGGATCACCTGAGGTCAGGAGTTTGAGACCAGCCCAGCCAATGCGGTGAAACCCCGTATCTACTAAAAATACAAAAATTAGCTGGGCATGGTGGCCCACTCCTGCAATCCCAGCTACTTGGGAGGCTGAGGCAGGAGTATCACACAGTGAGTCGAGATTGTGCTACTGCACACTAGCCTGGGTGACAGAGTGAGACTCCATCTCAAAAAAAAAAAAAAAAAAAAAACTAGCCAGGCATGGTGGTATGCACCTGTGGTCCCAGCTACTGGGGGAGCTGAGGTGAGAGGATCACTTAAGCTCAGGAGGTCGAGGCTACAGCGAGCCATGATCACACCACTGCACTTCAACCTGGGCGACAGAGCAAGACCCTGTCTCCAAAAAAACACAGGGTTCCACGCTTAGTGCATGTGGCACCAGCTAAGCCCTTAAAGCACAGATTACTTAGAATCCTACACCTCCAAGGGGAATCCAGAATCTTTACTTAACATTTAACACAAAATGTTAGTCTATTTGATTGGATTTTTAGAAACTAGTGAAAACAATAATTAAACAAAAAACAACAAATCCGACAACTCACTGCAGTAATGACGTTTCCATCATGCATGCTTACTGCCTCTTCTAGGAGTTGTAGTTTGTCTTGTAAGGAGCGGAATCTCTCTAGTGAGCAAACCTGGCAGAATAACACTAGAATTAGTACATAAGAAGACAGTTTTCTTTATTCCTTTGTTGCTGGATACTAAAGAATGAGCAATAATGAAACAAAATGTCCCCAAGGAGAGTCTCTTTATTTTTACACTATGGTCCCCAGCACTTATAAAACAGTAGGCTCCCACCACCCTCTCTAGTTCAGCCTGCTGCCCTATAAGATGCTAACATCCTGAAGTCTTGATAAAGTCAACAGAAATCACTTGTTCTTTTTGAGACGGAGTCTTGCTCTGTTGCCCAGGCTGGAGTGCAGTGGCACAATCTCGGCTCACTGCAAGCTCCGCCTCCTGGGTTCACGCCATTCTCCTGCCTCAGCCTCCTGAGTAGCTGGGACTAGAGGTGCCCACCACCACGCCCGGCTAATTTTTTTTTTTTAGTAATTTAATTTTTAGTAGAGACAGGGTTTCACTGTGTTAGCCAGGATGGTCTCGATCTCCTGATCTCGTGATCCGCCTGCCTCGGCCTCCCAAAGTGCTGGGATTACAGGCATGAGCCACCGCACCCAGCCAATCACTTGTTCTTTTTTAAGAACCCTTATTCATAATTTGCATACAATAAAACACACCCTATTTAAGTATATACTTTAGTGATTTTTTTTTTTTTTTTGAGACGGAGTCTCACTCTGTTGCCCAGGTTGGAGTGCAGTGGCGCAATCTTGGCTCACTGCAAGCCCTGCTTCCTGGGTTCACACCATTTTCCTGCCTCAGCCTCCCGAGTAGCTGGGACTACAGGCACCCGCCACCACACTCAGCTAATTTTCTTGTATTTTTAGTAGAGACAGTGCTTCACCATGTTAGCCAGGATGGTCTTGATCTCCTGACCTTGTGATCCGCCTGCCTCGGCCTCCCAAGGTGCTGGGATTACAGGCGTGAGCCACCATGCCCAGCCAGTATCTCATAGTTTTAATTCACATTTTCTTGATAACTATAATTTTAAGTATCTTTTAAAGTGATTATCGGTCATTCGTGTATCTTCTTTTGTGATGTGTCTGGTCAACTCTTGTGCCAATTTTTTTATCAGACTGTCTACTTATCACTGAGCTAAGAGTTTTGTTGTTGTTGTTGTTGTTTTTGAGACAGGGTCTCACTGTATTGCCCAGGCTGGAGTGCAGTGGCATGATCATGGCTCAGTGCAGCCTCGACTTCCTGGGCTCAAGCACTCCTCCCACCTCAAGCCTCCTGAGTGGCTGGGACCATAGGTGAGTGCCATCACACCTGGCTAATTTTTATTTTGTAGAGATGGGGTCTTGCTATATTGCCAGGTTTAATAAGAGTTTTATATATATTCTGGCCAAGTACAGTGGCTCACGCATATAATCCCCGCACTTTGGGAGGCCAAGGCAGGCAGATCACCTGAGATCAGGAGTTTGAGACCAGTCTGGCCAACATGGTGAAACCTCCTCTACTAAAAATACAAAAATTAGCCAGGCATGGTGGCACACACCTGTAATTCCAGCTACTCAGGAGGCTGAAGCAGGAGAATCACTTGAACCTGGGAGGCGGAGGTTGCAGTGAGCTGAGATCGCGCCACTGCACTCCAGCCTGGGCGACAGAGGGAGACTCCATCTCAAAAAAAAAAAAAAAAAAGTTTTATATATATTCTGGATGAAAGTCCTTTATAATACACGTGTTTTGAAACTACCTTCTCTGAGCTATGGTGGTCTTTTCATGGTTTTAACAGTGGTTTCTAAAAAAAAAATAAAAGTTTTAAATTTTGATGAAGTCCATTTTATCAATTTTTTCATTTATAGTTCATGCTTTTTGTGTCCTAGGTAATAAATCTTTGCCTAAGTCAAGATCATAAACATTTTCATCTATATTTTCTTCTAGAAGTTTTATAGCTTTAACACTTAATTTACATTTAGGTCTATGATCCATTTTATTTATTTATTTTTTCATTCCCAATCCTTAGAACCTGTGAAGTATAATCCATTTTATCTGCTTTTTTTTTAGAGAGAGGGTCTCGCTCTCTCGCCCAGGTTGGAATGCAGTGATGCAATCACAGCTCATCGCAGCCTCAACCTCCAGGGCTCAATTGATCTTCCTGCCTAAGCCTCCTGAGTAGCTGGGATTACAGGCACAAGCCACCACACCTGGCATTATGATCCATTTTGATCCATTAATTATTATGATCATTGCCAATTCTACCAAAATTCGTCTGTACATTCAAGGCAATCCCAATAAAAATCTCAGCAACTCTTTTGTAGACACTGCCAAGCTGCTACTAAAATCGACATGGAAGTATAAAGGATCTAGAATAGCCAAAACAATTTTGGAAGAGAAGAACAACATTGAAGGTTGAAAGCTTCAACATAGTTGAAGTATCTTGATTTCAAGATTTATATAATAATCAAGACTGTAGTATTAGCTTAAGGATAAATAATCCAATGAACTAGAATAAAGAGTCCAGAAATAGGCCTACACATATATGATCATTAATTTTCTTCTTATTTTTTTCTTCTTGAGACAGGGTCTTGCTCTGTTGCCTAAGCTGGAATGGAGTGGCACAATCTCGGCTCATTGCAGCCTCAACCTTCAGGGCTCAAGCAATTCTTCCATCTCAGCCTCTCAAGCAACTGTGACTAAAAACATATCCTGCTATAAGATTATAAGTTACATTTATATATTTATAATTATAAATTATAATATACATTTATATTATAAATTAGCCACACCTGGCTTTTTTTTTTTTTTTTTTTTTTTTTTAAGATGGAGTCTCGTTCTTGTTGCCCAGGCTGGAGTGCAACTGCACAATCTCGGCTCACCAGGTTCAAACGATTCTCTTGCCTCAGTCTCCTGAGAAGCTGGGATTACAGGCATGTGCCACCACGCCCAGCTAATTTTGTATTTTTAGTAGAGACGGGGTTTCTCCATGTTGGTCAGGCTGGTCTCAAACACCCAACCTCAGGTGATCTGCCTGCCTTGGCCTTTCAAAGTGCTGGGATTACAGGCATGAGTCACCGCGCCTGGCCGCACACCTGGCTAATTATTTTTTTTATCATTTGTAGAGACATGGTCTCACTATGTTGCCCAGCCTAGTCTTGAACTCCTGGGCTCAACATATCCTCCCACCTTGGCCTCCCCAAGTTCTGGGATTACAGGCATGAGCCACTGTGACTGGCCCGATTTTCAACAAAGGCATCAGCAGGATAATTCAATGGGGAAAGGATAGTTTTTTCAACAAATAGTGCTGGAACAAATGGAGAACTACATGGGGAAAACAATGAAACTCAAACCCTTACATCACACCATATGCAAAAATGAACTCAATGAATCACAGATCTAACATAAAAGATTGTTCTCACTCTTTTTTTTTGGGGGCAGGGGGGTGGAGTTTCACTCTTGTTGCCCAGGCTGGAGTGCAGTGGCACGATCTCAGCTCACTACAACCTCCACCTCCCAGATTCAAGTGATTCTCCTGCCTCAGCCTCCCGAGTAGCTGGGATTACAGGTGCACGCCACCACGCCCACCTAATTTTTTGTATTTTTAGTAGAGATGGGGTTTCACCATGTTGGCCAGGCTGGTCTAGAACTCCTGACCTCAGGTGATCTGCCTGCCTTGGCCTCCCAAAGTGCTGGGATTACAGGCGTAAGCCACCACGCCCGGCTTTTTTTTTTTGAGACAGAGTCTTACTCGCCAGGCTGAAATGCAGTGGTGCAATCTCAGCTCACTGCAACTTCCACCTCCTGGGTTCAAGTGATTCTCCTGCCTCAGCCTCCCAAGTAGCAGGGACTACAGGTGCCTGCCACCACGCCCAGCTAATTTTTTATATTTTTAGTACAGATGGGGTTTCACCATGTTGGCCAGGACGGTCTTGATCTCTTGACCTCGTGATCCACCCGCCTTGGCCTCCCAAAGTGCTGGGATTACAGGCGTGAGCCACCACCCCTGGCCCCGGCCTCTCACTCTTAAATGTATTTCTTCCTCTCATCCGTCACTCTTTCCCCACTACCCCATCAAAGCAACAGTAAGGAGAATCAGAAATTTTGCCACTGACTTTCAACCTTAGTGGATTTATTTTCCCCCTGAAATTCACTGAACAAATTAGAACTGAAGAGAGGTCGTCAAGAAATCTTCCCTGTGTGAACAAGCTGCCCAGCTTCCCAAAGAACCTCACAAAAATTCTCTGTCCTTACCTTGCCCTTCCGGAGGCGTCGCACTGTATCACTGGGGCTCCAGTCATTGCTGTAATCCTGGAATATTAGCAATACGTGAATCCCAGGAAGTTAAGGAATCAAATTTATCAGTGTACCCACTCCTCAACTCAAACTCAGTCTTAGTGTCTAAGGGGGAAATACTTTGTGGGAGGGAATGGATGTGAAAAAAATGAAGAAATGGGACGGTTTTGTTTTGAGTTTCTGAAGGAACTAGAGCAGAGGCAATATAGATAGGAGGAGATGGATCAAAGAGGGAGGAGCCAATTGACAAAGCCAGTAGCCCCATGCCTACCAGTTCAGGACTGCAACCTCTAGATGAATTAGAATCATGTTTTAGGATTCTAACAATTAATGCCTTTGGTCAACAGAAGGAAAGAGAGAGCCGTTGGAGACATGTTCCTTTTCTGACCTTAGGATATGGTTTCTTCCTTATGAATCAATTTGCTTTATTTGCTTCATGGGAATATGAGCTCTACCAAGCTTCCAGACTGCAGTGATGATCACTGGGTTTCAAAGTACAGCCTTCAAGTGGGAGCATAATGAGTAAGCAAAGTATGGCAGAACTGAGTCAGAATATAGAGATTATAAGTCTAAGTTGCACCCTTTCCTAGCTCTGAGACCCCAGGTAAGCCTTAATGTTTAGAAACCCAGTTTTCTTATCTATAAAACAGGGTTAAAAAAATATCTACTCAAATAGTTGGGAGAATCAAGCCAGGTAACATATGTCAAGGTACTTTATACTGTGGAAAGTGTCACACCAGTGTATGCTGTAACTCACCCTATACTCCCCTTTGGGTCTCCCCAGCTCTGGAGCATAGCTTTTGGCAGGTGTGTCTGACAGAGCTGAAAAAGAACAAGCAGCTGGTTCAGAAGGGCACCATGAATCCTGCTTGTCATTCCCTCCCTCTACTGCTTCCTTCTCACATTTTTTTGACTTGTGGGCTCCCAATGTTAACTTTATGGCCAAAAGCAGATCTCCGTTCTTCCCCAAAGACAGCATTCCTGGAAGTCACCTTTGCCCCTGTAGCTAGAATGATTTCTACCTCCTTAGTCAGTATCAGAAAATTCCTCTAATAATGACAGTAGATGCAGAAAAAAGTTCATCTGATCATCTAATTACTACCTGTCCCCATAACTCCCCAGACTGTACCAGATCAGTAACATTTCCCACAGCAATTAAAAGAGGGTTCAATGCCTACCATCAGAAAGGGACTGGAAACTTCCAGGTCTAGTTCTACCTAAAGGTAAAGAACACAAGAGGGAAAAGGTCAACAGTTTAAATCAGAGCCATCCAGACTTGGTTAAAGACACAATGTGTACAGAACTCTATAATGCAATACAGGAACTTAAGGCTTAAAGGTTTTATTCATCTGTAGAAATCTGAAGTGCCATCAAAAAATGGAGCAGGGAGAAAATTTTTTTTAATTATGGTAAAATATACATAACAAAATTTATCATTTTAACCATTTTTAAGTGTATAAGTCAGTAGCATTAAGTACATTCACACTGTTGTACAACCATCACCACTATCCATCTCCAGAACTTTTTCATCATCCCAAACTGAGACTCTCTACCCTTTAACCAACTCTATACCCTTTAAACAATAACTCTCCATTCCCTCCGCCCCAGCTCTTGGTAACCACCATTCTACTTTCTGTCTCTATGAATCTGACTATTCTAGGTCATACATAAATGGAGTCATACAATATTTGTCCCTTTGTGCCTTATTTTATTTAGCATCACATCCTCAAGGATCATCCATGTTGCAGCATGTATGGGAATGTCGTTTTTCTTTAATGCTGAGTAACATTCCACTGCATGTATATGGCACATTTTGTTTATCCATTCATCCATCAATGGACATTTGGGTTGTTTCCATTTTTGGCTATTGTGAATAATGCTACTATAACATGGAGGTGCAAATATCTATTCAAGCCCCTGCTTTCCATTCTTTTTGATATATACCTAGAAGTAAAATTGCTAGATCATATGTTATTTATTTATTTATTGAGACGGAGTTTTGCTCTGTCACCCAGGCTAGACTGCAGTAGTGCAATCTCGGTTCACTACAACCTTTGCCTCCCAGGTTCTAGCAATCTGCCTCCCTCAGCCTCCTGAGCAGCTGGGATTACAGGCGCCCCCCACCATGCCCAGCTAATTTTTGTATTTTTAGTAGAGACGGGGTTTCACCATATTGGTAGGCTGGTCTAGAACTCCTGACCTCAAGTGATCCACCCGCCTCAGCCTCCCAAAAGTGCTGGGATTACAGGCGTGAGCCACCCACCATGCCTGGCCAGTTATACGTTTACTGTTTAATTTTTTTAAAAAAACCACCATACTGTCTTCCACGGTGGCTGCACCATTTGGCATTCCCACCAACAAGGTTTTCCAACAGCAATGCACAAGGTGTAGGGAGGAATTCTGATCTAGGCAAATTTCTTCAGTACTAGTCACAGGGTTAATGTCAATTTCGTTCATCGTGTTCTAGAAAACCAGTCCTACTCCTCTGAATTTCTCTCATTTCCCTCGCTCCTAACACCCAGCTGCCAGCTCCAATGAGAATGCTTTATCCTTCAATAATCTTTTTTTTTTTACAAACTAAATGAAAATTATGGCCCAAGATTTTTCTGAAAAATGAGAAGGAGGACTTCCCTATCCATTTAAGCATCTCTCTTTACCTCTAAAAAAGCTGCTCAGGGAGTAGGTAGAAGTAGGCTTGGGTAGTTGTGCATAGGAGGAGAAGCTGTTTCGGCTCTTCAGCTGTTCACGCCCCTCGTGGGTTGAGCCGCTGTTACCAGCAGTCTCTTTAATGGACCATGAGATACCTGCAAGATAGCAAGAACCACATCAGCAATTCTCATCCACAATAAAGCCTTGACCTCCAACATTCCACAAACTCTAGAAGCTTTTCACCAGAAGCCCTGGTCCCTTGGCCAACTTGGGGCAGGGAGAAAAGATAGAATCAAATAGACTAATCAGCAGAAAAATGGACCAAGGACATGAATAAGTGGATCACAGAAAATTCAAATGGCTCTTAAACATATGAAAAGATGCTCAACCTTACTCTTTTTTACTTTTTTTTCTTTTTTTTTTTTTTTAAGAGACAGGGCCTCACTACGTTGCCGGAGCTCTGGAGTACAGTGGCTATCCATAATCATATCTCACAATCATGTCTCATGTCAGCCTCAACTCCTGGCCTCAAGTCATCCATCACCACTACCCTCCAAGAGGCACACACCACCTGCCCCCAGCTTTGCTAAGAGTACTACAAATTAAAAATATAATGAGAAACCATTAGTCCCCATAAGATGGGGAAAGATCCAAAAGCTTGATAATACCCTGTGTTGGCCAGGCTATCGGGAAACTGGAACTCTCCTCTATTGCTGGTGATAGTATGAATTGGTACAACCCCCGTGGAGGTCAATTTGGCAATATCTACCCAATACAGATGCAAACATCCTATGTGAGTAATTCCACTCTAAGAATTGCTCTTTCATTTATGCATCTAGGGTCAGAATATAAAGTCAATGATAGAAATATAAAGAGCAAAAGATTGAAAAATCTAAAATTCAACAGTGGGCTGGCTAAATAAATGATGGTAAATCCATACAATTTAATACTATGCTGCTATTTAAAAAAAGAAAGAGAAAATGAGAACACTCTTTATATACTGACATGGAAAGATCTCCAAGCTATAGTAACACATAAAAAGAGCAAGGTATGAAGTATGCTACTGCTTGTGTAAAAAAGGGATAAGAATACATGTTTCTATATACATTTCCAAATGCAAAAAGAGTCTTTAGATGAATACACAGGAACCAAGCAACAACGATTGTTTTCTTGGGAGGACAGGAACTGAAAACTGAGAAGATACATAACAATATGGAATGGAAACTTTTCACTGTAGACCTTTAATTTTTTTTTAATCTTTAGTCACATTATAGTATGGCCTATTTTTAAAAAACTTTCAATTAAAAATATTTCTTAAAAATCAGATGGGGGCCAGGGACAGCGGCTCATACCTATAACCCCAGCACTTTAGGAGGCCAAGGCAGGCGGATCACTTGAGGTCAGGAGTTCGAGACCAGCCTGGCCAACATGGTAAAACTCCATCTCTACTAAAAATACAAAAATTAGCCAGGCATGGTGGTTGGTGCCTTTAATCCCAGCTACTAGGGAGGCTGAAGCATGAGAATCGCTTGAACCTGGGAGGCGGAGGTTGCAGTGAGTCAAGATCACACCATTGCACTGCAGACTAGGCAACAGAGTAAGACTCCATCTCAAAAAAAAAAAAAAAAATCAAATGGACTCTGAAAAAGTATTAAGTGGTATCATATACAGCTAAGCAGTGAGACTTGGTGGGTAAGGAAGTCCATTCTGTCAATCAGTTATGAGTATACTGAGTTAAGTCAGTAGTTCTCAAATATGGCTACGTATCAGAATCACCTGCAGTATTTATTAAAATTTGAAATCCCCTCTACTCCACAGAAGACCTAATGAACAGAATCTCTGGGATAAAGCCTAGGAGTATGTCATTTTAACAAGCACCCCAAATGAGAATGAAATAGCCAGCCAAGCGTCAACCCCTGAAGAGCAGACCTATATAGCCATGTGGGAACTCCTGCTGGATTTCCCAAGTATCTTCTCCTGGAGTTAAGTTTCCAGATGTATGCTCATCTGAAAATAGTCTTATCCTAGTCCCTCTCCTAACTAGCATTGAAGAGACAAACAAGTAGAGCCTTCATCAGTGATAAGAATTCTGAACATCTATCCCCGCCTAGGGACTCTTCTACTTACTTCCCACAGGTTCCCCACTCCAGCTGACTCGCTCCAGGTCATCATCGTCATCATCATCCACGAAGTCTCGGAGGCTGTTCACTGCCCGCTTGGACTCCTTTAACTGCAGAGGGACACAAGGCTAGGGTTCTCAGGCAAATCATCATTTCCCACCTCTCTTCTGACAATCAAGAAGGCTGAGGAATTGGGGCCTGAAGGTGGCCAACACTCGCCCTGTGCAATCGAAAGCCTAGCATACTAGATATTTGCCAAGAAAACAAACTGATTTTTAGCCAACGCTACAGTCCAGTAGTAAAAGAGTTAGGAGGAATCAAAGTCACTTTTGAATTCTCATCATATTCCTGGCAGTGACTTGCTATGTAAACCTGAGTGAATTTATTCACCTCTCTAAAAATAAATGATTCCTCAATTGCAAAATAGACACAACAAAGATAAATCTTCCAATCCAGTTCATCTTTCAAAAATTAAAAAAAAAAATCACATGAATAAAAGACTTGGGGTTCTTTAAAAAGAAAAAAAAAACTGAAAGGAATAAATCATCTTAAAAAGGTAAAGTAAGAAAGGCAGTGAGCTGGATTTTACAATCCTTCTGGCTCTTTCCTGAGCCTAATGAAGACATGGTCAAAAGCCTAGTTACCCAGAATGCAAGAGGAAGGAATTTTAGACTGGCACTATGGAGAAGAGTACAAACTTCAGCAGTTGACCTACCTGTGAAAGCTCATCATCTTCATCGTCAAAGGTAAAAGCCTTGAACTTGGAGCTGTTCCAATACTCCTCCTCATCACCCTTTGTCCGATTCATCTACAGTGACAGGAAGACATACATTGTCCCTTTCTGGGTCTCTCCCTAAAGAGTTCCAAAAGCTTTAGTTTCCTGTGCCACTAACTGCTCCCAAAAATCAAGGATGCAGAAAAGAATCTGGTAAAACAAATATTGAACCTGCCATATAAAACCAGATTCTTGGGTCTCCAACTGATCAAATCATACTTCTAATCTTCTAATTACCCAGAAGTAGTCATCCATTCTTAGGGCATCTACTTTGTCCAGGGCACTCTCTCAGGTGTTGTAAGGTATATAAAAAAGTGTCAGAGGCTGGGTGCAGTGGCTCAGGCCTTTAATCCCAGCACTTTGGGAGGCCGGGGCGGGCAGAACACCTCAGGTCAGGAGTTCGAGACCAGCCTGACCAACATGGAGAAACCCTGTCTCTACTAAAAATACAGAATTAGCCGGGCATGGTGGCGCATGCCTGTAATCCCAGCTACTCAGGAGGCTGAGGCAGGAGAATTGCTTGAACCCGGGAGGCAGAGGTTGCGGTGAGCCGAGACAGCACCATTGCGCTCCAGCCTGGGCAACAAGAGCGAAACTCCGTCCCAAAAAAAAAAATGTGTCAGACGTGGAGACCCTACAACGAGCTAGGGCATTCAGCATAGGTATGTATTAAAAGCAACAGTACAAGGCAGGCAAATGCTATAAGAATCTATCACAAAACTTTGCTGAATACACAAGGAAGAGCAATCAGAACATGCACAAAACAGACAAAAATTGCATTCACATTTTCAACAAATACTTATTGAGCACGATCTCTGAGGCACTGTTCTAGGCTCTGGGAATACTACAGTGAATGAAACCGACAAATATTCCACCCTCATGTATGCTTTTTAAATGCCTGAAAGAACGGAAAGCAAAGCAATTAAAAGAAGCAGAACTGTCTCACCTAAATCTTCAAATTATGACTATTTTATTAACAACTGTTAGCCAAAATTTGAGAAATGAGGGGATGGCCAAGAAAAGCAAGTATATAAAGAAGTAGTCAAAAGACCACAAGTCCCTGTTATAACTACTATAAAATTCAATTTTGCCCTGCAAAAACAAGTTTTGCCCTAGAATTACAAACTAGGCAGGACACAGTGGCTCATATCTGTAATCTCAGCACTTTGGGAGACTGAGGTGGGAGGATCGCCTGAGCCCAATTCAAGACTAGCCTGGGCAACACAGTAAAACTGTCTCTACAAAAAAATTTAAAAAACAAAACAAAAAACTAGCTGGACATGGTGATGTAGTCCCAGCTACTTGGGAGGCTAAAGTGGGAGGATCACCTGAGCTTGGGAGGTCGAGGCTGCCATGAGCTGAGATTACACCACTGCACTCCAGCCTGGGAGACACAGTGAGAGCCTCCCTATCTCCAAATAAGGAAACAGAATTACAAACTAAATTATCAACGCCAACTGGATTAGAATGAAAACTATGATTTAAGCCAAGGACTGGGTATAAAACTCCCACAGCACCAAAAATAACTGTAAAGGCTAAACAGCATCAAGTTCTAAAAGAACCATTTGCTTTTCCTTTTAATAGCACCTTCATCAATAAAAGCTTGAGAAAAGCCTTGTCACGGTAGTCCTGTTGAGACTTTTGATGGCACTTAAAGATACTCTACTGTTACTTCCTGACTCTGTTTTCAACTCAGGGGATATAGGGATAGCAAGGGTATTGTGGGAATTTTCTACTATCTGGTCCCTTCCCATGGCAGACATCACTAATTGATTTCTACTGGAACAGTGTTGTTTAAAAATCCTTTTCTGTATTTAATTTTAGGGAGATAAACCAAAAATGCTGGCAGACACCATAAAATCATCCCACACAGACACTGTAGTCAGGCAACCTTGAGTTCAAATCCTGGTTTCTCTTAATTCTGAGCAAACTGGATAAATGACTTTACTTCTAAGCCTTGGAGAAAATTATATCCTATCTCACAGGGTTGCAGGGAACATCTATAAAAGTGTCTAGCAGAAAGTAAATACTAAATGTTATTTCCTTTTAATATGGAATATCATACTGACATTTTTCTGTCTTGGTTTCCCCATCTGTAAAATGGGCGTAACAGATGACCTACCTTAGAAATGGTTATGAGGAGTAAACCAGTTAATACATGTAAAGTGCTTACTGCCTGACCCAAAATTAACACTCAATAGTAACTTTTATTATTAATACATCATCCTGCTACCTTGGGAAAAGCTAAAAAAGAAAATATTTTTTAGCAATACTAAAGATTAAAAAAAATACAAAAATTCTGAGTGGCTACAAATGCTGAAGATGTGTATAGAACATATAAATGTCTCTGGCACACATGTCATTTCATAAATCACTCTGTCATTCATTTGCTCCTCAGAACAATCTTGTAAGGTAGGCCTGGGAGATTCCATTTCCATGCTACTCATGGGGAAAGTGAGGCACAAAAGAGTTCAGTATCAAAGCCACCTTGTTAAGTGCTCCTATTTCAAATTACGATCCAGGCTTTCTGGCTCCTAGACCATTTCTAGTGTCTTGCATGGTCCTTCTACCTATTTTTCACTTTCCGGAAAACTAGAGATCATTCCTTCACTATAGTAGTCATCTACAGATAGACATAGAATGTGTCTAACAAACACAATAATCTGCCAGAGGATTTCTGGAATCTTTTTAACCATGCAATGGAAGTAGACAACCGCCATCAATTTGTATTTATAACGCCAAATGAGAAGCTAGGTTTACTTGGCAAGTATAGATAATGATCTAGTGGCTCTGGAGTTCTAAAGTAATCAGGTACAATCTTAAGAGTGACAGGTGCTTCAACACGATTTAAAATACTTCAGAGGTTTGTCTTTATCGTCTCCTGTTTACTGACAGCCCACAAGGTAGGGTGAGAGACCTCAGGGGAGAACAGGAACTTTACAAAGGAAAACAGAAGAATCAGCAAGAAAACCACAACATGCTCCCTGCCTCAGAAAACTCCAAAAACCAGCTACTGAGAAGTCAGACTTGGTTTCAATTATCTTCCGAGCCAGGAAGATACAGGTGAGGCTTGTGAACTGAGACCAGCGAACATGAGTTAAGCTAGGATGACTCTACGGGTGAACGTCCAGGAAGCCATGGATCTACCGCAGTTGTCAAAGCCCAGCAGATCTCTGGCAGAGTTAAATGCTCGTTCTGAACCAAATGTCCGCTTCCGAACCAATCGCTGGTGCTCACTCGCAGCCCCAATCCCAAGCGTACTCCAGCGCCCAAGGGTCGCCCTGACTGAAAGAAGAGAATCAGGCCTGTGGTCGTAGGGTGTAGGGATGCCTCCTAGAAGAGGGGAAAAGATCAAGATATGGAGAGGCTGGACTCAGCCAGATACGCGACTCAAGGGGCTTGGGACACCCTCACCTCTTCCGCACAGAGCCCTCCCTCTCACGACAGCGCCAGCCTCCGCCGCCGCTGGACCAGCCCTTCTATTCAGGCTGTGCAGCTTAGAGAAGGGGGCGGAAGGGAATAATCGTAGGGCGGAGAAAAAACACGAATAACGAGACCGCAGGGCATGCTGGAAGTTGTAGTTTCTTCTGCCTCTGCTGTCAGGCGCTGTCACGACGAACCACAAGGCTTCTTGACTACAGCCCCCAGAAACCCCAGCACTGCGCTAGGTCATTTCCTCTCCTTTCCGCGCGACCTTCCGCGGTTATCAAGCGGGTCACGTAACAAGACTACAATTCCCATGAGGCTCAGCAAGGGCGATTTAGGGTCCAGGGAAGCAATGAGACGTGTTCTTTATTTTCCTGTGGCTGAGGAATGGTTTTATGAGCAGTTGGGTTTCGGGACGCTTTTTGGGGAGAACCCGAGGGAGTCTGAAGGATCTCTAACTCAGGCGGAACCCACGGTGCGGCGAGTTGGGACGGAAGTAACCGGTGGGAGTGGGGAGGAGCCGGAAGTTAAGGAGGGGAGGGGGTGGAGGGAAAAGCAAGCCAGGAGGTGCTTGCGGCCGCTTCTAGTAGTTTCCAGGCGCTGCCGGGCGGCTAGCACTAAGCGGTCCTGAGGCTGTGGCTGCGGCTGCTCCGGAGCTGGTGGCGCCGCGATAGGAGAGCCGATGGCCAAGTGGGGTGAGGGAGACCCACGCTGGATCGTGGAGGAGCGGGCGGACGCCACCAACGTCAACAACTGGCACTGGTGAGGGCCAGCAAAGCAGGCCGGCCTTGGGAGACCTGCGGCCGGGCCAGGGTTTCAGGGTTCCTGGAACCTCGGCACGGACAGAGCTGGGGCTGAGGTAGCCCTGTCCGGAGATGGGGGTGGGTCCTTCCTGTGGCAGGGGTCCGTAGCCCCAGGCCTCTCCACTCCGCGGTCACCTTCTCAGTGCTTGAGGGGAGGGAGATGGACGTGGAGGGCTGCGCCCCAGAGGAGGGTTGTCAGAGAGACTAGGAGATAACGCCCTGGCTGCTGCATCCAGCCCGAGCAGGGAGGTGCTTACTACACGTGGCCAGAGGAGTCACTGAGACTGGAACCTCCTTTGATTGTGTTGGGAGATAGCTGTGAAAGGCCTAAGGCCAGGGGTCTGTAATTCCTATTTTGCGGCCTGCAGTAAAATTAAAAGTCATTCATAGAGGACCGCTGCAGCGGTCCCGCGGGAGATTGAGAACGTGTTGTGCAGGTGCTCAGAGCTCAGATAGCTGCGGCCTCTCACCCGGAACTATCAGGTCGGGTGTGTTGGAACTCCAGGTTGCCGAGCAGCCGTGGTTTTATAACCTGACCGTTCTTAAAATAACTGCCCTGCTTCATGAAATCTTCCCAAATAAATGTTTCCTTATTTTTGAATTCCACTGAACTTTGTTCGTAATGTTTGTATTGTACCGTTACTTTGTTGCAGCTTTTTTTGCTGTTGTTTTCTCTAATAGTTGATAAGTAGGAAGGCAGATAGTGATGTTTCTTTTCCATATCTCACTTTGTATTCTCTCTTGTTAACTTGACCTAATTTTTGTTGTTTGTTTTGAAGCCCTGGACTTAACGTTTTTGTGGCCATCTAGGGGGCAGCGAATGTGTAGGAAGTTTACAATACAAGTGCGAATCTGATAGGTCAGAACACTGTGCCAATGAGGTCAGGGTTATTGGTTTAATCCTTTCTGGGCCTTTTAGCCAAGTACTATTCTTCATAGTCCAGTCTGTGTTCCTGATCTCAGCAATATGTGCAGTTTTCCACTTGGTCAAATGGGGGCGCCATGTTAAAGTATCGAGTATTCCCCCGCACCATCATGCCGTGAAAGGAGAGCATAATTTTCTATTGAGTTTATACCATTTTCTACAGCAGCTGTCTTTGTTGACAGTGTGCAACCCCTTGTCTTCCTAAAAAAGAGTGACATGTTTGTGGACATACTGGAGTGGGACTGGGAGTTTTTGTGTTCTTTTCAAACTATTTATCAGGCCTCCTTTAACCTCGTATTCTCTTGCATAGAGCAGCATATCCTCCGTTTGACTGCTGGTTCATAGCTTTGTTTCTGCTTTGCAGGACGGAGAGAGATGCTTCAAATTGGTCCACGGATAAGCTGAAAACACTGTTCCTGGCAGTGCGGGTTCAAAATGAAGAAGGCAAGTGTGAGGTGACGGAAGTGAGTAAGCTTGATGGAGAGGCATCCATTAACAATCGCAAAGGGAAACTTATCTTCTTTTATGAATGGAGCGTCAAACTAAACTGGACAGGTAAGTCTAAGCTGGGCTGTCAGAGAGATTAACTGTGTTTTGTTTAACCTGTTAAGTAGCTGGAGAGAACAGTTTTGAGGAGTTACAAACCTTGAAGGGAGAAGGCAGATGTTGCTGCTTTGGAGTCCTATGTAAAGCAGTATTGAGTCCTGGAATTTCTTTGCCATTGTGGGATGCTAAATGGATTTCCTGTGTCTGGGTCTCATAAGTCCCATCCATGAAGTGGCCGGGCCGCTGCATCTTTGGGCCTTGGTCTTTGTTGGGACACCTACGGTGATATTTCTTCCGACTAGCTACATGTATCTTGTGAGTGATTTAAAAGGAGGAAGGAGGGGGTTTTTTTGGTCTTGATATTTTTTTCACTCTCTTCAGTGTGAATCTTAACAGATTAAACCACTGCGCTAATGAAGCTTGTGTGTGACAGTAATTTGGGGCTGTTTTCTCTATCTTCTAGTTTTATGTCCCTTCTGTATGACATTAGGAAAAAATTGAGGTCATGCGTATTACTGTTTTGGACAGTCCTGACTGTCGGGAGCCTGAATGTAAAAAGGCACTAAAGCTAAAGGAGTATGAGATAGCTACTGTCTGTATATGGGGCAAAGCATGAAATTTGTGCTTTGATAAACATTTCTGAAGTGAAGTTATATCATAAAGAAGGGTGAAAGTAGATCTATCTGTCCATGATTTTTGTTAATTTGTTTTTAAAGTACACTTGAAGCATAGTAGTATGGAAGAAATCTTGTTCAGACTTCTTTTTTTTTTTTTTTTTTAAGACGGAGTTTTGCTCGTCACCCAGGCTGGAGTGCAGTGGCGCGATCTTGGCTCACTGCAACCTCCACTTCCCGGGTTCAACCAGTTCTCCTGCCTCAGCCTCCCAAGTAGGATTACAGGTGCCCACCACCACGCCCGGCTAATTTTGTATTTTTATTAGAGACAGGTTTCACCATGTTGGCCAGGCTGGTCTCGAACTGTGTCTGGCCGACACTTTTTTTTTTAAATATAGGGACTAAAAATTGGTAGCATAGTTTTGTGCACATTAAATGGTAAGAAATAGATAAATATAGGCCGGGCGTGGTGGCTCACCCCTGTAATCCCAGCACTTTGGGAGGCCAAGGTGGGCGGATCACGAGGTCAGGAGATCAAGACCATCCTGGCTGACACAGTGAAACCCCGTCTCTACTAAAAATACAAAAATTAGCTAGGCATGGTGGCATGTGCCTGTAGTCCCAGCTACTCGGGAGGCTGAGGCAGGAAAATCGCTTGAACCCAGGAGGCGGAGGTTGCAGTGAGCTGAGATCGCACCATTGCACTCCAGCCTGGGCAACAGAGTGCGACTGCATCTCAAAAAAAAAAAAAAGGTAAATACTACAATAAATATGGTGCTTTACCATGAAAAAGACCTGAAGTTTATTTGTGAAAGTGGGCATCAAAGCCAGGCGCGGTGGCTCACGCCTGTAATCTCAGCCCTTTGGGAGACTGAGGCAGGTGGATCACAAGGTCAGGAATTGGAGACACACCTGGCCAACATGGTGAAACCCCGTCTCTACTGAAAAATACAAAAATTAGCCGGGCGTGGTGGCACTCACCTGTAATCCCAGCTACTTGGGAGGCTGAGGCAGAAGAATTGCTTGAACCTGGGAGGTGGAGGTTGCAGTGAGCCAAGATCGTGCCACTGCACTCCAGCCTGAGCGACAGAACAAGACTCTGTCTTGGGGGGAAGAAAAAAGTGGGCATCAGGAGGGTTGCAGCTTGAGGACTACTATGGAATGGTAGAAGGAGAGTCATCCACAATCGGAACATTACACTAGTTGAGGATGGGTATGGCTCACAACACACGCTGTAAACTGAGGTCATTGGCAGATAGGTGTTTGAGATGTGTGTGTTTTATGTATCCTATGTAGCTGGGTGAGGCTTTCCGTATTCACCTAGTGTTTCTCATGGATGGAGTCACAGATAAGCAAATGTGAACTTCTCATTATAATCAAATTGTTCCCTAATATTTCAGTTGCACTGAAATAAGTTGATACTTTCAAAACAAGTATTCTAGCAGAACTACTGGCTTTTGACCCAAGTTCTCATGGTATAACTCATGCTGGTACCAAATCTGTAGCTCTTTGTCCCACACTGTAATAACATAGTTGGTTTCCAGTAACCTGGTGAGGAAAGACATTTCTTTTGGGGGTGCGGGTGTTGACTGCATCTGGCATGTGGCATTCTCAGAATAAAGAGGATCAGTTCAGCCATCCAAAAGCAGCAGAAGTGAGGTAGCAGTTAGGACCCTGGAGCAGAGGCCTTTCCTGCCTAGGAGTGGACTAATGACATTGCATTGGTTTTGACAGGTACTTCTAAGTCAGGAGTACAGTACAAAGGACATGTGGAGATCCCCAATTTGTCTGATGAAAACAGCGTGGATGAAGTGGAGGTTTGTGCTTCATAACTCCTAATCCGACTCCTCTATATCCTCTTATTCTCAGATGAGAAAAGTGACCTGTCATTCAGGATTCATAGCCCAGGCGTGGTCCAAGCATTCAGAATCCTAGTCTGCAGATAATTTCTAGGCATATGGTGCCATTGGAAACTTCGAGAGCAATTTGCACTTCTTTAATTTCTTCACTTTAGCTAGTGACATGGGTTCTAACTAACATTAGCCACTTGACAGAGAGGACTCGAAGGAACACTAATGGGGATTGTACGAATACCACAGTACTCATGCATTTCCTTTGGAAATGTCAGCAGTTACCTGATTGCTCAGCCCCCACATTCCATAATGAGGGTGCCCCTCAAGTTATTTACCACCTACTTCTCATCTTTCACCCAGATTAGTGTGAGCCTTGCCAAAGATGAGCCTGACACAAATCTCGTGGCCTTAATGAAGGAAGAAGGGGTGAAACTTCTAAGAGAAGCAATGGGAATTTACATCAGCACCCTCAAAACAGGTATCCCTTGAGTAGTTCTGTATGCCTTAAGGAGGTAGTTTCCACCTGTTAGACTCTGGTTAAGGGCCTGGACAGTCCTTTCTTTGGCAAATGGGTAAAGATTTGGGGGGAGGGGGCTTATTTCATCTTAAAGTCAGTCCATAAGCTCGGAGTAAGGGAAAGATCTGGAGCTGTGTTGTCTAATATTGATGGTTGAACATTTTAGATGTGGCTAGACCAAACTGAGATGTGCTGTGAGGGCCCGGCGCGGTGGCTCACACTTGTAATCCCAGCACTGTTGGAGGCTGAGGTGGGCTGATTGCCTGAGCTCAGGAATTTGAGACCAGCCTGGGCAACGTGGCGAAACCCTGTCTCTACAAAAAATACAAAAATTAGCTGGATGCAGTGGCCTGTGCCTGTAATCCCAGCTACTCGGGAGGCTGAGGTGGGAGAGTGGCTTGAGCCCAGGAGGCAGGGAGGTTGCATTGAGCTGAGATCATGCCACTGCGCTCCAGCCTGGATGACCAAAAAACACAAGAGATGTGCTGTGAGTATAAATTACACTATGGGCTGGGCGCAGTGGCTCATGCCTATAATCCCAGCACTTTGGGAAGCCGAGGTGGGCAGATCACCTGAGGTCGGGAGTTCGAGACCAGCCTGACCAATGGAGAAACCCCGTCTCTACTAAAAATACAAAATTAGCTGGGCGTGGTGGCACATGCCTGTAATCCCAGCTACTCAAGAGGCTGAGGCAGGAGAATCACTTGAACCCGGGAGGTGGAGGTTGCGGTGAGCCAAGAATGTGCCATTGCACTCCAGCCTGGGTGACAGAGGGAGACTCCATCTCAAAAAAAAAAAAAACAAAACTGTATTTGAGGCTCACATTATATTTCTAATGGACAGCGCTAATCTAAAGACTTGGCATCTCTTTACTCATTACTTGAATACAGTCTGGACTATCTTTGATATGCATTCTCCAGGGATATTTAGATGGTTAGAATAGAAGTCAGCTCAGCTTTCCCCTGGGATTCCATATCTGCCAGTGTGTTCTGATCTTGGTGTTGGAATATGTATAATAACCATCAAAGAAGGTGATGGAAGGTGATAGACACCTTTTTGGGGAGGACCAGTACTCCAGTGCCATAACTAGTTGTGGCTTTTCTACAGAAGTAAGGCAGAGTGGAGGAAAGGCACTAACCATGCATCCATAGGTGCTGGGTAGATTACCCACTCTTGAAGTCATCAAAGTGCCACGGCGTTCACGCCATCCTTCCATAGTAGACCTCACATGCACTTAATATGTTATAATGTTTCCAGTTGAGTCAGGAGGATAAGCTTTTAAAAATAATCCCAGTGGCCGGGCGCAGTGGCTCACGCCTGTAATCCCAGCACTTTGGGAGGCCGAGGCCAGTGGGTTACAAGGTCAGGAGATCGAGACCATCCTGGCCAACATGGCGAAACCCCGTCTCTACTAAAAATACAAAAATTAGCTGGGCATGGTGGTGCGTGCCTATAATCCCAGCTACTCAGGAGGCTGAGGCAGGAGAATAGCTTGAACCAGGGAGTCAGAGGTTGCAGGGAGTTGGAGTGCAGGCTGCACTCCAGCCTGGCGACAGAGTGAGACTCCGTCTCAAAAAAAAAAAAAAAAAAAAAAAAGATAATCCCAGTGAACGTACTGTATTCTATAGCATATACCCAGATACCAGTCTGGCATAGACCAAAAGTAAAGATATAAAAATAGCCTCTTCCTTTTCTGGTCATAACCTCATTCTGTGGTAGGATGGCTGTGTTTGTCAAGCTGTAATGAAACTCCAAATCTCAGCTACTAAGAAGTAACTTCCATGAGCTGGAATTTTATCTTTTCAGAGTTCACCCAGGGCATGATCTTACCTACAATGAATGGAGAGTCAGTAGACCCAGTGGGGCAGCCAGCACTGAAAACCGAGGAGCGCAAGGTAAATGGTTTTCCCCCAGGGTGGGAGACTGTCTGCAAAGGAACTTGAGAGACCGCCTTCTTAATTCCACATATCAGCTGTCTGTGTCCCTAACCTCTAAGCCAGACCAGCTTGTGATCTGCTCATGGTGCTTTTTCAGAGTGCCTGCAATATGCATTCATTCACCCATCTTTAACCTGGTTTTAATTCATTTATCGCAGACCCCTAGAGCAAGCAGGAGCTATCAGACAGTTAAAATTCTGACTCTTGATTGCATTTAGCACCAGTTAGGAGATTATGAACAAAGGATGGTCTTCACCTATATAAGTCTTCAGTCTAATTGGTGTGTTAATATTTCATACTTTGATATTAGAGGTCCCATCAAGAAATGGAGTTACATCCCTGTCTTCACCCAATCTCCCCAATTTACAGGGTGAGCAAGTACTTTATCTAGAGATGGAACTTTCTGGTTCAAGCTCAGCACTTGGTTTAGAGCCCTGTTGCTCTTTTGTCAGCATAGTGAAGTGGATACTCTGGAAGTGGGGAGAAAACTGCTTCCAGCTATTTAAACATAGAAATTATTTGAGAATTACACTGAGCTCTTCAAAAATATCTCAATGATTTGATTTGTTATTTGACTATCAGGGTCTTCCTTGTAGAGTGGTTATTTTTACTGGGAATTGAGGAGGTTTCCAGAAACATTACCCTCATGACTGAAACACCTACACACTCAAATTCCCTTCAAACCCCTTGGAATAATTACCCTTGGAGGTGAACATTTTTATGATAATGAATGGTACAACTGTCTCTGAAGCCACGTTGATTGAGGTTGTATCATTACTCTGTATTGATCGTTTTCACTGCCAACTTCACAGGCTAAGCCTGCTCCTTCAAAAACCCAGGCCAAACCTGTTGGAGTCAAAATCCCCACTTGTAAGATCACTCTTAAGGAAACCTTCCTGACGTCACCAGAGGAGCTCTATAGAGTGTTTACCACCCAGGAGGTAAGTCAGTCTTGTCCTTCAGGCCTCATGCCATCTGCCCTTCTAGGTGACTTGAGTTGGGGGCATATCCTCTCAGCAGTGTACAGAACAGGTACTCACAACTGGAGCCATGAGGCCTTCATCAAAGTGAATTTTTCCCTCCCTCTATTCTCTTTTTTTTGAGACGGAGTCTCTGTCTGTCACCTGCCCAGGCTGGAGTGCAGTGGCACGACCTCGGCTCACTGCAACCTCTGCCTCCCAGGTTCAAGCGATTCTCCTGCATCAGCGTCCTGAACAGCTGGTACTACAGGCACACGCCATCACGCCTAGCTAATTTTTATATTTTTTAGTAGAGATGGGGTTTCAGCATATTTTTTAGTAGAGATGAGCTGGTCTGAAACTCCTGACCTCAAGTGATCTGCCTGCTTCAGCCTCCCAAAGTGCTGGGATTACAGGTGCAAACCAGTGTGCTCGGCCATATTTATTTATTTTAAAAACAAAAGACCTGGTCTTGCTATGTTGCCCAGACTAGCCTTGAACTTCTGGGCTCAAGCGATCCTCCTTCCTCAGCCTCCTGAGTAGCTGGGACTACAGGTGCACACTACCATGCCTGTTCTAGTTTTGGGTCATATAAGTAGAAACCACTGAGTGACTCTTACTAGAAAAGTGAATGGCCATTCTTAGTTACTCTATAGCACAGAATTATCCCTGGCTTCTTTGTGTTGCACAGCTGACTTGTGCCATTCTGCTGCTATAGTGTGGAGCTGAGAAACATGACTGTATTCAGCTGTATTATCTGATAGTAAAGGCGGTTAGGATACGTGGAAGTTCCTACATACTCTGGGACAAAATTCAAGATCTTATTTTTTAAACAAAAATGTAAATACAGCCATAAATTAAGAGGTACCATGTAGTATGTGGGTGTATGTCTATGTGCCTGCACCCAAAATACTCTCGTGATAAGTTCTGTCCCCGTTAGAAAACCAACAACTGGAGAAGCAATTAAATGGACTGGGTGTTCTAGAAATTTAAAAAGACATGTATAAACAAAATTATACTGTACTTCAGAAAGTTATCTTAGTTGACTCCAGAGATGCGTGATGACCTGGCTATGCGGAAGACTGCATTCGATGGCTAACTTGGTTCTATTCTTCTTTGTGCCTGCTGCCTTGAAGGACTTAGCAGCATAGCTGTAGTCTTCATTTGAATTGAATTTAGCACTTCAACACAGACTTCAGTTGAATCTCTGCTTCCAAACTAGCTCAAGTTTTCAGAATTTTAAACTACTTTTGTATGGGAGGATTCCTGATATTTTTAACCTTCTGTTTAATATTGTACCATGTATTTGTATTACCTACTTTAAAAAATAGTAAAGTCTTTTTAAAAGTAAAAGTGGCACTGTTGGGTAATCGAACACAGCAAAATGATACTGATTTGATATATATGGAGTAGGCCAGGCACAGTGGCTCACATCTCTAATCCCAGCACTTTGGGGGGCTGAGGCGGGTGAATTACTTGAGCCCAGGAGTTTGAGACCAGCCTGGCCAACATGGTGAAGCCCTGTCTCTACAAAAAATACAAAAATTAGCCAGGTATGGTGGTATGCGCCTGTAGTCCCAGCTCCTCAGGAGGCTGAGGTGGGAGGATCACCTAAGCTTAGGAGGTCGGGGCTGCGGTGAGCCATGATCATGCCACTGCACTTCGGCCTGGGCAAGAGTGAGACCCATCTCAAAAAAAAAAAAAAAAGGGCTGGGCGCGGTGGCTTACGCCTGTAATCCCAGCACTTTGGGAGGCCAAGGCGGGTGGATCACGAGGTCAGGAGTTCAAGACCAGCCTGGCCAAGATGGTGAAACCCCATCTCTACTAAAAATACAAAAAGTTAGCCAGGCATGGTGGCATGCGCCTGTAATCCCAGCTACTCCAGAGGCTGAAGCAGAGAATTGCTGAAAACCTGGATGGGCGGAGGTTGCAGTGAGCCGAGATTACGCCACTGCACTCCAGCCTGGGCAACAAAGCGAGACTCCATCTCAATAAATAAATAAATAAATAAATAAAAGATGGAATAGATCTATTTTGGGACACGTTCTCAGAAATGATAATAGAAGTCTCAGACATTTACTTGAGAATTTTCTTTCATAAGCTCATTCTTATATCTTTCTGAACCATATACAATTTCAAATAAATAAAAGTAAATGGGTCCAAAGTAATGGCATCATCAGATCAGAAAGAATTCCCGAAGTCAAGTCCTGGCTGGTATTAGAACAGAATAGAAGGACACCCTGGACCCGCCTGTGGGGCAGACTGATAGAAATGAGAGTTGAGGCATGCAGCCTTCAGCTGGCATTTGTCCTTGGGTCCCACTGAAAGCCACGTATCTTCTGCCTCTTTTTTTTTTTTCCCCCTGCAGCTAGTGCAGGCCTTTACCCATGCTCCTGCAACATTAGAAGCAGACAGAGGTGGAAAGTTCCACATGGTAGATGGCAACGTCTCTGGGGAATTTACTGATCTGGTGAGTACCTGCCGGCCCTAGACTCAGGTTGTTGCCTCTGGTCAGATGAGTGACATTTCTCTTTTTCTCAACTCTATAGGTAAAATTTAAGGCTTTAATCTCTTTGTTAATAAAACATTTTGTTTTTCAAAAAAAGGCTGTGATTTGAACTCTCTTGCAAGTAATATAATTGCACAGATGGTAGACTCCGTATGAAGGGCAGATGACTGATCCTAGCTAGGATTGGGTACATTGTAGTATATAATATAGACTGAGCTGTTTGATTATTTTAGGTCCCTGAAAAACATATTGTGATGAAGTGGAGGTTTAAATCTTGGCCAGAGGGTAAGTAAACATATTTATTGCCATTACCCCCAGAACTTTTTCTCTTTGCTGTATTTTTTTTTTTTTTTTTTTTTTTTTTGGAAACAGGGTCTCACTGTCACCCAGGCTAGAGTGCAGTGGCATAATCACAGCAAACTGCAGCCTTAACCTCCCAGACCCAAACGATCCTCCCACTTCAGCTTCCCAAGTAGCTGAGACTACGTGTGCCACCATGCCAGCTTTTTTTTGTTACTTTTTTACTTTTTTTGTAGAGATGGGGTCCTACTACGTTGTCCAGGCTAGTCTCAAACTCCTGGGCTCAAGTGATCCTCCTGCCTCAGCCTCCCGAAGTGCTGGGATTACAGGTGCATGCCACCATGCCCAGGTAATTTTAGTAGAGATGGAGTTTCACCATGTCAGCCAGGCTGGTCTGGAACTCCTGACCTCTGGTGATCCGCCCACCTCAGCCTCCCAAAGTGCTGGGATTACAGGTGTGAGCCACCACACCCAGCCAGGTTGCCCCAGTCTTAAACTCAGATGGAAACCCTGGATATGAAACCTCTGTCCCTTCTTGCCTTTCCCAGGGCACTTTGCCACCATCACCTTGACCTTCATCGACAAGAACGGAGAGACTGAGCTGTGCATGGAAGGTCGAGGCATCCCTGCTCCTGAGGAAGAGCGGACGCGACAGGGCTGGCAGCGGTACTACTTTGAGGGCATTAAACAGACCTTTGGCTATGGCGCACGCTTATTTTAGGGCCCGCGGCAGGGGACTCCAGCCTGCTGGACACTTCAGTCCAGCTCTCTCCTGACTGGGGCTTGCGACTCACAGGATTGCATCGTCCCAGCTGCTAACTTGGGGCCGGGGCCCCTCCCCTCCACATATACCTTGGGTTTGTGCATGTTTTCTGCTGGGTGGGTTCAGAGGGCAATTTCTCTTTTATGTGTACATATGCTAAATAAACATAATTTAAAAAACATGCGTGTCTGGAACCTATGTTGATTGAGTGGCTGGTATTGAGAGCTCCTTGAAGGTTTTGAATTCAAAAAAGAAGGACGGGGTGGACAGCCTTGTCTCTATTCTGGGTAAGTGTGGGTAATTAAGAGGCACAGAGCCTGCTTCTCACTACCAGGCATTCCTGAGCTAGTCTTTCTTACTGGTAAATAGTTTCTGCCTTTTTACCCATAAAAGTAGGGGAGGGTTGGTACTTGGGTAGAGAGTGCTAACACTATGCCTCTACTGCCAGTGCAGTTGACTTCTCACTTTGCACTGCCCATGGCCTCTTACCCTCTTGCAGAGATAAGTGATCACCAGATGCTGGTTTGGGATATGGGAAGGTGGGAGATTCCTAACTTGTGGCAACTTCTGTTACATTGCATAATTACTGAGTGCCAGACACTACACTGTTTACTTGCATTAACTCACTTGATCTCTATAACGCAGTAGGTACTGTTGTCATTTGTTTTACAAGAACTTAAGTCTTGGCTTTTAAATACATGTATTTTACATATAGCCAGGCGCAGTGGCTCAGGTCTATAATCCCAGCACTTTGGGAGGCTGAGGCAGGTAGATCACTTGAGGCCAGGAGTTTGAGACCAGCCTGGCCAACATGGCGAAACCCCATCTCTACTAAAAACACAAAAATTAACTGATGTGGTGGCGCACGCCTGTAATCCCAGCCACTCAGGAGGCTGAGGCACAAGAGTTAAGCTTGAGCCCAGAAGGTGTGAGCCAAGATTGCACCACTGCACTCAAACCTGTGTGACAAAGTAAGACTGTCTCGAAAAATTAAGAAAAGTATTTTACATACATATTTGCTACAGGTGAGCCTTGGATTTCTTAACACCCAGATCCAACAAGCAGAGTTGAGATTTGCAACAAGGACTATAATTGCAACAAGGACTGTAACTGCAGAGCCCATACTCAGGAAATTATTGTCTTTATTTAACAATATGTGGTACCATTATTAAGTCTGCTGGGTACTGACCATGAGCCAAGTGTTGGGGATATAGTGGGTTCAGACTGCCACATTGCAGGAAGAGGTAACAGTACCTGAACAGGGAGAGTCAATCCTGGACAAGCCTCGCCCTGACTTCCTGCACCCCAGCATGAGTCAGTGCCCTCTAAGCCAGACGCTGCCTCCTGCAGCTACAGCTATTTCCTTCGTCTGTTTATTGCCTTTTTTATTGGGTGGCAGCAAGACCTTGCAGGCTAAAACTGGTTAAAGCAGAGTTCAAGATCTGGTTCATTTACACTTCCCAAAGCCATCTTTGGCTTGAATTACTCACAAGAGTGCTAGGCTGAACTAATCCACATCTAGTTTGACATTACATCTGCCTCCTAGGGGTCCAAAATGACACCTTTTGATGAAGAACGTGGAGTCTAGCTTGAATCAAATCAACAGGCCCTTCCTAACAGACTCCCAACAGAGACGATTAAAAAATGAGACTTTGGGCCGGGCGCGGTGGCTCATGCCTGTAATCCCAGCACTTTGGGAGGCCGAGGCGGGCGGATCACGAGGGCAGAAGATCGAGACCATCCTGGCTAACACGGTGAAACCTCGTCTCTACTAAAAATACAAAAAATCAGCCGGGCGTGGTAGTGGGCACCTGTAGTCCCAGCTACTCGGGAGGCTGAGGCAGGAGAATGGCATGAACCCGGGAGGCGGAGCTTGCAGTGAGCCAAGATCACACCACTGCACTCCAGCCTGGGCGACAGAGTGAGACTCCGGCTCAAAAACAATAAAAAAAATAAAAAATAAATTTAAAAAAAATGAGACTTTGGCCCGGAGCGGTGGCTCACGCTTGTAATCCCAGCACTTTGGGAGGCCGAGGCAGGTGGATCACAAGGTCAGGAGTTCGAGACCAGCCTGGCCAACATGGCAAAACCCCGTCTCTACTAAAAATACAAAAATTAGCTGGGTGTAGTGGCAGGCACTTGTAATCCTAGCTACTCGGGAGGCTGAGGCAGGAGAATCGCTTGAACCTGGGAGGCAGAGGTTGCAGTGAACCGAGACCAAGCCACTGCACTCCAGCCTGGGTGACAGATGGAGATTGTCTCAAAACAAACAAACAAAAAAATGAGCCCTTTCGGCCAGGCGCGGTGGCTCACGCCTGTAATCCCAGCATTTTGGGAGGCCAAGGCGGGCAGATACCTGAGGTCAGGGATTAGAGACCAGCCTGGCCAACATGGTGAAACCCCATCTCTACTAAAAATACAAAAATTAGCTGGGCATAATGGCAGGTGCCTGTAATCCCAGCTACTCAGGAGGCTGAGTGGGAGAATTGCTTGAACCTGGGACACGGAGGTTACAGTGAGCCAAGATCACGCCATTGATTGCAGTCCAGCCTGGGTGACTGAGCGAGACTCCGTCTCAAAAAACAAAAAAAAAAAAAAGAAAAAGAAAAAATGAGCCTTTTCACACACACCTGGCTGGAAAGTTACCAGTTCCAGAATACTTAGAATCAATCAAGTAGAGATGACCAATACGTTCATTAAACCCACGGCACCAGGCTAAGTGCCTGCCATGTGACATGTGCAGTTGCATTACATGCCAGTATTGATGGCTGTTCAATTCTTACCACTGCCATTTTACTGATAACATTTTGGTTAGCCATCTGAACCTAAAAAGCAAATGGCGTAGCTAGAAATAAAACTGTAGACTTCGACTTTGTGTTTGAATAGTAAAAGTTCCACTTCCTAACAAATTGGGTGAATATCCTTATCTGTAGAATGCGCATAATAGGTGTCTCGTGAGAGCGTTCGAGATGATACATGTAGAAACGCTGGCACCTGGTGTCATTTAGCAAATAGTCCCTGCTGAATCCATTCAAAAGCCCAAGTGTTGTCCCTTAAGCCAGAATGCTATTTTGAAAAGCTGGCTAATTTTAATCCAAATTGCATATCTTGGGCTAAGAGCTCTCCATGCCTGAGAGGAAGAACAATGCACAAAAGTGGACTCCACTCCTAGAGATTCTTACTCAGTGGGTGTGGGGTGGGGCCCATAAACAGATTTTAATAAATATCCCAGGTGATTCTAATATCAGGGATGCACTTTGAGAAGCATCTCAACATGTTAACAAAACCTCATTGTAAACGAGCCACAGCAGCACATTTGGGTCCCTTTTGTGACTAATGGGGCAAAGGATCCAATCATTCTGTCTTTCTCTTGAAAGTCCTCTTGACAGAAGTCAGCAGACTCTATACTGCTGGTTACCTAAAACTCTAGGAAGAATTCAATCTGACCAGTCTTGCCTAGCCTAGGGCCATTTGTGAGGCAAACCAGAGCGGGTAAAATTGGGCAAAACCATCTTGGTTGCTGGGGTAGCTGTTAAGGTAGAAACAGTCAGTGGTATTCATGCTGGATTCATGGCCATGGATGAACTCCTGGTGTTGGGGACAGGAAGAACAGCTAGTCAAGTCGGTGATGTGACTGACACTGGAACAGAACGGAGTGGAGGGACCCTCTGGTTTCATGGGCTTCCTCTGGGCTCTGACACCAGCTGCTCTGGAAACCCTCCCTTCATCAGGCTCACTGCTCCCGCCGTTGGCGCTGCTCCTCACACACAGGTGCTGCTAAAGCCTGAAGCCACCTGCGCAGTGTCTTTCTCCTTTGCATTGCTTGAATAAACGTAATTTCACAGCCGACCCACTCCCCAGCCCCTTTTGTTTAGTTTCTCTCATCTGTGGCCTGACATGGTAGCAATTTAGCATGCCACTTTAAATGTACAGATTTAAAATGCGGTTGGCTAAATTCAGTATGGGTAATAGAAAACCATTAGATATAGATTAAGACAGTAGGTTTAAGTGCCAAAGTGAGTTATATTAGAAAGGAGGGGAATTAGCAGTTTCCTTAGAAAGCAGACTCTGGGATTACTCTGTCTTGTTACTTTTAAAAGTTTCTGTTGAAAAATAATTAGCCTCGAGCTGAGCGCAGTGGCTCATGCCTGTAATCCCAGCACTTTAGGAGGCCAAGGTGGGTGGGCTGCTTGAGCTCAGCTGTTTGAGACCATCCTGGGCAATAGGGCGAAACCCCGTCTCCACCAAAAATACAAAAAAAATTAGCTGGGTGTGGTGGCGTGGGCCTGTGGTCCCAGCTACTTGGGAGGCTGAGGTGGGAGGATCACTTGAGACCGGGAGGCAGAGGTTACAGTGAGCCGATATCGCGCCACTGCACTCCAGCCTGGGTGACAGAGGGAGACCCTGTCTCAAAAAAACAATAATAATTAGCCTGTGCTAATCTTACTGAATTCCTCAGACAAGAGAAAGGGCGTGAGCATGGCTCCTGTCTGGCGGCCTGAGACACTGCCCTCTCTAACCCTCTCATATTTCTAGTTGCAGGTACAGTATTTTTAGACTATGGTTCAGGACAGACTAATAAACTTACCTCCGAGAGTGACGGTCATTGGAAATGTCTGACTCTCCGAGTGTCTCCAGTGGCGGCTCTGGACACACCTTCCTTTACTGTGCTTCCTGATATATCCCTGTCCTTCCCCACATCAGGAGTGACAGTGGAGTGTCTAGTTGGGGTGCCACCTGAGGCAGAGCACGGATCCACCTCTCATCTTAGAGCTGTAGTTCTTTAACTCTTTGTTGGATCCCCTGACAGCAAATTACTTTCTGGTGGAGTAAATGTGATTTACCTCTCTGACAAAGCTCAGAGTGAATGTGCCCCTGAGGTCCAGCCAGCTCCTCGTCCATCTCCTAGGCAGTGTGAATAAGGAAAACTGATATTTAGAGTCTAACCCCTGCATGCCACAAGCTCTGCCTGCCCAGCTGGTCCAGGAAATGAAAAGGAGCCTGCTGTGGGTTAGGTAAATTACAAGCACACCCATGGGAGTTTGACTTGGACCATAAGCAAGGGTTCCTTACACTCCTCCGCTCTGCTGGGGCCCGAAAGTCTTCATCAGGCAGAATTTGAAAATAAAGTGCTTTATTGCTGAGGAGCCCAGAGAGCTTCAGGGCGCCCATCTGGGGGCTAGGACTGAAGTCCCCTATTTTGGTGGCTCTTGTGAACAGAGACAGTTGAGATTTCAACATTTCAACCCCATAGAAGGCAAGGAACTGTAGCCGGGGGGATGGGTAGGCAGGGAAGAGGCATGAGGTGTGCCGGGAGAGCGATTATGTGCATCTCTTCCCAACTCTGAGTTCAGTGCATTCAGTGATGCTGGGAGCATGACATGGGCCACTGCTGGGAGAATTTACACCACAGAAGCTGCCCAAATGCAACAAATCAGGGCTTTTTTCCCCTCCCAGAGAACTGGTTTACTATAGACGTGTGACACACCGTCCTGAGCTAGTGCTGAACCCACCCAAGCCTGGCTACTGTGACAAGCTGTCACCTCCCCACTCGGGGGGAGTGCCAACTCCCAGCCCTGCACATCCCTACAATCAGCAGAACAGAGAGGGCTGAGCAAAGGAAAGGGACCAGAATTGGGCAAGCCATTCCCTGCGTGGAGTCCACTTCGCCTCAGCTGGGCTGGCTTGCAGCCCAAGACGAAAGTGGTGTCCAACAGAAAGGCAGCTTGGGGCTACAGATAGCTTCCTGTGCAGTGGCTCATGAAAGGGGGTGGGGAAAGAAGGGCATGTGCACCACCCAGAGATAAGGAGGGGTGGTCACCCGGGCTGGATGCCCCCCTGGCAAAGGATGGCTGTGTTCATGAGAAGAGTGGCCCTTCCTCTGCTGGCCGTCAGGGTGGAGTGTGAGTGACTCGTGGCAGATCCCGGGAATCGGGATGTTTCTGGAGCTGCTGGCTAACACCTATGTGCAGAGCCAGGGCAGAAGAGCCCAGCTCCCAAGGAGGAGAAAAATGAGTGGCCAGGGTCCCAGCAGGCAGCAGAGGGAGGTCCCGGCAGACACAGGCACATATGCACATTTCCAGGGCTCCCACGGACACTCACCCTGGGCCCTAGATACCCTTCAACCTTCTCACTAACCCCACTGAGATATCTGCCTCGGGGTCGCCGGCAGAGGGCATGCAGCCTCCGACCAACCTCACTGGGGGAGCCCTTTCCTCACCCTATCTGGGCAGGGGCGGGTGAGGGCCCTACCAGGAAAGTTCTCCCATGCAACAGCAGCAGCCGCCTGCCCTCTCCCTGCAGTGTCTGTTCAGCAGCCCCGTCACTAGTACTCCTTGGCCTCCTGCAACTGTGCCAGGTACTCCTCCTCCAGGGGGTTGTCGGTGCAGGCCCGGCCGTTGTTGGGGGGGAGCACAGCGTGGAGGCGGCTCCAGTCCCCCTTGCACAGGATCCAGGGCGTCGTGTCAAACTTGAAGTGCAGCTTACGTGAGAAGTCGGTGCTGATGAGGTTGGGCATGCCGGCGCCCTTGCCACGGGTCAGCAGCCGGCTGTCCTCGTCATAGCAGCAGTGCTGGGCAGCCAGCGTGCTGCTCTCCCCAGACAGCATGGAACGCAGGCAGAAGCGTGCCGTGGGCTGGTAGATGTCCAGGCGCTCACGAGGGCCGCTGGCGTCCCTCCATCGGAAGCTGCGGCCCTGGTGCTCGTCCTGCAGGCTCACGGGGCTGTCCATGGCCTCCAGTGGGTAGGCACATGGGCAGCTGGGCAGGTCCCGCAGCATCTGGCTCAGGTACTTGATTAGGAAGTCGCTCTTGCAGTTCAGCCACTTCTCACAGCTGTCCACATCTGCAAAGGGCCGCGAAGTGCAGGAGGGAAGCCAGTGAGAGAGCCAGGCCCGTGTGGGGTGGGGACTGATTAAGGGCCAGTGCATGGGGAGAGAAGGCCCAGGCCCCAGCTGGTGCAAAGGCATGGCTTAGTAGGGCCTTGGGGACAGAGAGAGGCTACCCCACACCACCCAGACAACCTGAAGCAAGAAGCTCTTGCTCAGAATAGACACGGGCCAAGGGGCTGGAGCAATGACCCAGAGGTCCTCTGCGGTGCCATATATCATGTGCTGAATGGTGGGAAAGGTTTAGGTGTCACGTGCTGAATGGTGGGAAAGATCCTGAGATCTCGGAAAAGGATCCGGGGCGAGTGGAGACAGGGACAGCAACTTTTCACCAACTGGTAAGAAGGTTTCATTATTTTAGCCACTGGCCCATTCTTGTTCTGAATGCTGCCTTTCTCAGGCAGTCTGGCCTGGGGTGAGTCACTTGGCCACTTTGGGCCTCCTGTGGCCCCCTCTGTCTGTGCTGCTCTCCTCCCCATCTCCACCTCGGGAAATGTGGCCTTTTATTTTTAACTATATTTTTATTTAATTTTAAAATAAATTATATCCCTCAAAACAAAAACCTGAGGCTAAAGTACATCTGTCTGAGGTTCTCTTAAATAGAAGAGCTGGGGGGCCAGGCGCGATGGCTCATGCTTGTAATCTCAGCACTTTTGGAGGCCAAGGCAGGAGGTAGGAGTTCAAGACCAGCCTGGCCAACATGGCAAAGTCCCGTCTCTACAAAAAATACAAAAATTAGCCGGGCATGGTGGTGCATGCCTGAAATCCCAGCTACTCAGGAGGCTGAGACACAAGAATCACTTGAACCCAGGAGGTGGAGGTTGCAGTGAGCTGAGATCGCACCATTGCACTCCAGCCTGGGTGACAGAGCAAGACTCTATCTCACCATTTCACCCGGTCCCCATGGCACAGCACAGCAGAGGCCAGGAGCCTTCATAAACCAGAAAGAGGTGTCCCCCAGACTCACCAGAGCCCTGCAGCAAGCAGGGAAGGGGAAAACACTGCAGTCACCAGGGAACAGCAGAAAGAAGAAAAATGGCCTTGGGCAGCTGGCCACGTGGGAATGCGCAGAACCTTGCTCCCCACTCCCCAGAATCCACCTAAGTCGATGCTGTTAACTGGGTCTTGTTTCTCGTTTTCCCTTCTGTGCCCTCATCCTAATGGGATGAGCTGTCCAGCCCCGGACACTGGGGGACTGACTTTGATAGTTTGAGGCCCTGGACATCTCCAAGGGACTGGAACCTTCCCCACGATCCAGACACTGGGATTTGGGGTTTGACTGGGAGTGAAGGAGGAGCCTGGGAAACAGTAACACAGGACAGGGGAAGAGACACACATTTCCCAGGCCCACCCCTGCACCGGAAAACAAATTGCTCCTTCCTCTTTGCTCCCAAATCTTTAGGGTCTTCTTTGCAGTGCAGTGCTCACATGGGTTATGTATGTCTTTCCTCCATGGGACCTGAGCTCCTTGAGGACAGGGACCAGGCCTCAGACTGCTGACCTCCCCTGCCCCAGCACCGTGGCCAGGCACATGATGCAGGCTCAGTAGGCTCTTGCTGTGCTGAGTGCAACCCTTATCTGCAAGGTGGGTCTCCCTGCCTTCCTTGAAGGGTGCAAGTAAGACCAACAGACACAGACTCAAGAGTGTGCAGATGGAAGCCTGGTCCATGCCCAGCTGCCTGGAGTGACCCATTTCTGACTGCACTGCATCCCCCTCTCCAGACAGAGCCTGCCCAGGAGCCTCCCAAGAGTAACCAAGGAATGGAAGTCAGAACGTCCCCACCCCATCCTGCTGCCAGGGAGGATAGGATATGCCCCACCAGATGATCTCTAAGCTCTGCTGCTCCCATTAAGACCTTCCCAGTAGGAATACCAGGCTAAGAAAGGCCAATGGGCTGGCTCAGAAATGCCAGGGCCCCCTGTTGGGGAAGCAAACCTTCCAGATGGAAGCTGTGCTCTCTGCCTCGTGGATAGAAGCCAGGTTCCTGCTGTGGAATAATACCCCACCCTCCCCTGAGAGCTCGTTCCCCAAACCACCAGGGGCAAGCCTAGCCCCTCACTCACCTTGGTCATGCATGTCCGTAGCATTGCGGGCCAGGAGCTGCCACTCCTCACTGGGGAGGCCCAAGGTGTCCTTGTCCTCAGTGCCTTTGGGAAGAAAGGGGGCCAGGCTGGTGGCTCCACAGGCCACCTCAGTGCCCCTGATGGGGAAACCCCCCCACCTCAATAGGCTCTCAGTGCCCACAGCAGCCAAAATAGGGCTGGGACAAGGCAGGACCACCATGTTTGTGAGCTTCCTGCATCCCATCTCCCAAGCCCACCCACATTCCCAGGGGACCAAGCCTCCAGCCTAAGCCACACCAGCCACTCCTATGCAGGGGTAGGGGCTCATCTCACCAGGACAGGAGGGCAGGTCACAGGTACGGGTCTCGGTGGCACTGCAGCCATAGCCACAGGGCCGAGTCCTCTGCTGCTTGCCAGTGCTGCAGTTCCCACTGCAGGGAGACCAGGGACTCCACTCCTCCTGAGGCTCATAGTCTGGGTTAAGACAGGGAGTTGGGGGTGAGTGCCTATAGCTCACAGGGCAAATCGGTACAAATCAGCACACGGCACCCTTTCCTCAGGTGGATGCAGCCCATGCCAGGGCTTCCAGCCTCATGAATGAAGCTGGGCTGGATTTCAGCTTCCACCTGCTCCCTCAACTGGATTCCCTTCTGCAGTGAATAACCTGTGCAAATATATCAGGTGGCCCTGAAGAGACACTATAACCGCTAGCCACTTGCTCTGTGCCAACACAGCAATAAAGAGGAAATGATACCTGGGGCTGGGAGCTATCTGACCACTATTGGTGTGACCTTGGGCAAGTCGCCCTACATCTCTGAGCTATAGGTTTTTTAATTTGTTTTCTGTGTCAGGGTCTTACCCTGTTGCCCAGGCTGGAGTGCAATGGTGTGATCATGGTTCACTGCAGCCTTGACTTCCTGGGCTCAAGCATTCCTCCCACCTCAGCCTCCCTAGTAACTGGGACTACAGGCACGTGCCACTAAGCCTGGCTAATTTTTTCTTTTTTTGAGACTCTGTCACCCAGGCTGGAGTGCAGTGGCGCAATTTCGGCTCACTGTACCTCCGCCTCCCGGGTTCAAGCGATTCTCCTGCCTCAGCCTCCCATGTAGCTGGAATTACAGACATGCGCCACCACGCCTGGCTAATTTTTTCTTTTTTTTGAGACGGAGTTTTGCTCTGTCGCCCAGGCTGGAGTGCAATGGCATGATCTCGGCTCACTGCAACCTCTGCCTCCTGGGTTCAAGCAATTCTCCTGCCTCAGCCTCCTGAGTAGCTGGGATTACAGGCACCCGCCACCACACCCAGCTAATTTTTGTATTTTTAGTAGAGATGGGGTTTCACCATGTTGGTCAGGCTGGTCTCGAACCCCTGACCTCGTGATCCACCTGCCTTGGCCTCCCAAGGTGCTGGGATTACAGGCTTGAGCCACCGCGTGGCTAATTTTTGTATTTTTAGTAGAGACGGAGTTTCACCATGTTGGCCAGGCTTGTCTCGAACTCCTGACCTCAAGTGATCCGCCTGCCTTGGCCTCCCAAAGTGCTGGGATTACAGGCGTGAGCCACTGCACCCGGCTAAGCCTGGCTAATTTTTAAATTTTTTGTAGAGACGGGTTTCGCCATGTTGCTCAGGCTGGTCTTGAACTCCTGGGCTCAAGCGATCCTCCAGCCTCAGCCTCCCAAAATGCTGGGATTACAGGTGTTATCCCACCTGGCCTGAGCTATAGTTTCTATGTCAATCAAAACCAAAGGTGACAATATTTCTCTTGCACTGGAGATATTTAATAATTTCCCAGGCTGGGCATGGTGGCTCATGCCTATAATCCCAGCACTTCGGGAGGCTGAGGCAGACAGATTGCTTAAACTCAGGAGCTCGAGACCAGCCTGGGAAATATGGCAAAACCCCATCTCTACAAAAAATGTTTAAAAAGCTACTGAGGAGGCTGAGGCAGGAGGATCATCTGAGCCAGGGAGGTTGAGGCAGCAGTGAGCTGTGATCATGCCACTGCACTCCAGCCACAGCCACTGTGTCTCACTCCAGACACAGTGATACCCTGTCTCAAAAAAAAAAAAAAAAAAAAAAAAAAGAATTTCCCTGCTACCCATATTAGGGACCCACTTCTGATCTGAGGGAGCTGAAATACACTGTGGCTGGGCCCAAATCCTCAGGCTGTGCAGGGCCTGAGACCCAGTGCTTTCTGTGAAACCCCCAAAATACTGAGAGCTGGTTCCACACTTCACAGACAGGCCAGCACTGGCGCCAAGAGTTTAAAGAAAATTAATGGGAGAAAAGCTGAAAAACATTAAAATTTTTCCTTTTTTTTTTTTTAGAGACAGGGTCTCGCTCTGTCACCCAGGCTGGAGTGCAGTAATGTAATCACGGCTCACTGCAGCCTTCACCTCCCAGGCTCAAGTGATCCTTCCACTTCAGCCTCCCGAGTAGCTGGGACTACAGGCAGGCGCCGCTATGCCCAACTAATTTTTGTGTTTTTTGTAGAGATAGGGTTTCAACATGTTGCCCAGGCTGGTCGCAAACTCCTGAGCTCAAGCAGTCCACCTGCCTTGGCCTCCCAAAGTGCTGGGATTACAAGGCATGAGCCACCATGACCGGCCGTCATGAAAATTTTCTGTGAGTTTACATTATTTTAGTGAATTGGGACGAGCCTGTCACAACTTAGTCTTAACCACAGGCACCTCTGTCCATTGACAAGACACCAGGGCTCCAAGGGAAATGGCTGCAACTATGCATAAAACATGTCTGCACCCAGAGGAAACCTGAACCACAATATGCAAAAATAAAAATCATCATCATGACCGGGCACGGTGGCTCATGCCTGTAATTCCAGCACTTTGGGAGGCCAAGGCAGGCAGATCACTTGAGGTCAGGAGTTCAAGACCAGCCTGGCCAAGTTGGTGAAACCCCATCTCTACTAAAACTACAAAAATTAGCCAGGCATGGTGGTCCGCACCTGTAATCTCAGCTACTTGGGAGGCTGAGGCACGAGAATCGTCTGAACCTGGGAGGTGGAGGTTGCAGTGAGCCGAGATTGCGCCACTGCACTCCAGCCTGGGCAACAGAGTGAGACTCCACCTCAAAAAAAAAAAAAAAAAAAAAAAAAAAAATCTGTCATCGTGAGAGGCTGGTAGGCTTAAGGTAATATTTTCTGAACAGTTTGTGCTGCTGTTATGTCTTTTTCTAACAAAAATAATAAAAATAGCCAATACTTTCTTTACTCCATGCTGGCACTGTATATGTCTTAACTCACTTAATACTCTCTACAGCCAACTCCATGTAGTAAAGATTATACCATTCCCCATTCTATAGAGGAAGGAACTGAGGCACAGAGAGTTGAAGAATCTTGCCCAAGGTCATTCAGCTGGTAAGCAACACAGCCAGGAGTCAAAGTCACACACACAATCTGAAAATAAGGTCAGTCATGAGTGATGGAATTTATAATTTCTCAATCCTTGGAAACTCACAGATGTAAATAAATATAATAGTAACAAATGTCTTCTGCTTAGGGGATATCAGAGATTTTTGTGGGGGTCAAATGTTGTTTAGAAAAAAAGAAAAAAAAAAAAGGCTGGGCACAGTGGCTCATGCCTGTAATCCCAGCACTTTGGGAAGCCGAGGTGGGAGGACTGCTTGAGCCCAGGAGTTTGAGACCAGCCTGTGCAACATAGGGAGACCTCATCTCTACTAAAAATAAAAAAATTAGCCTGCCCTGGTGGTATGCACCTGTGGTTCCAGCTATTCGGGGGCTAAGGTGGGAGGGCTAAGGTGGGAGGATCGCTTGAGCCCAGGAGTTTGAGGCTGCAGTGAACCATGATCATGCCACTGCACTCCAGCCTGGGTAACAGAGCGAGACCCAATCTCAAATAAAAAAATTAAAAAAAAAAAAAGGAAAAACTCTGCAAGCTATTGGCAATGTTACTTTTGAGTTGATGATGGTGTTTGAACAAGGCCTAAGCTCCTGGCTTCCTCAGATGGTCTTGCCTGGGAAGCCTCCACCCTCTCCCCGACCCCCATTTCCACTCAGTACCTATAGGGGAGCAGCCTGCGGATGCCAAGATGGGGGTGCTCACCGTAGCTGAGAGAATCCTTGAGGACCCAATCCCCGGAGGCCAGCCGGCCCTGGTCCCAGTTGTCTGTAGTTCCCTTGAACCAGAGTGCCTGCTCTTCCTCATCTTCCTCTTTGTCCTCTTGGTCCTCACCCTCGATTTCCTCTGAAGGATAATCCTTGTCTTCCTCCTTTTCCTCCCCGTTCTCCCCTGGGGCCCTGTCTTTTTCCTCTCCTTCGTAGTCTCCCCAGAGGAAGGACCAGAGGGTGGGCAGCCAGCTAAGGGTATCCTGGGGCGGGGGATTGCTGGGCTCAGCCAACAGGTCTATCTCCACCTCGGCCTGGGGGTCCTCCACCACCTTGATGGTCACCTGCAGGAGACAGGCCAGGCCGGCCAGTGAAGGAGGTCTTAGAGCTGCATTCCAAAGAGACGGGGGATGATGGGGTCAGGGTCAGAGGTGAGAGGCCCAACCTTTCCTTCAAACCAGCTGTCTTCTCTTGGCTGACATTTTTGGCTAACCTTCCTGGTCTCTTAGAGCACAAAAATCACAGCTTACGGCCTGGAGGTGCATTAGAATCACCTGGGGACTCCTAATTCGCAGATGCCAGATATGGACTGAACTGGTCTGGGCTGGGGCCAGGTATGGCGGTTCTAACACATGCCACGGTTGACACTCACTAGCTTAAGAGAAGCTGGCTTTGAATCCCGGCTCTGCCAGCATGCATCTACTGGGCCTGGGCAGCTCTGAGCCTCCAATTCCTCATGGTAGGGCTGGAAGCTGAGTGCTCCCGACACAGCAGCCCTCGGAGGAACTCTCTTGCACCACATTAGGGATGGAAAATAAGTAAAATAAAATCATTTATGTGAAACTGAACTTCAGAAACATTATTTTTGGCTATTCAATAAAGTAACATGAGGTTCACTGAACAAAATTTGGAAAAAAACAGCAAACTATGAAGAAGAAAATGAAAATCGCCTATATTCTGGCTGGACTCTGTGGCTCACGCCTGTAATCCCAGCACTTTGGGAGGCCGAGGTGGGCAGATCACGAGGTCAAGAGTTCGAGACCAGCCTGGCCAATATGGTGAAACCCTGGCTCTACTAAAAATACAAAAATTAGCCGGGCATGTTGGTGCACCCAGCTACTTGGGAGCCTGAGGCAGGAAAATTTATTGAACCCAGGCAGCAGAGGTTGCAGTGAGCTGAGATCATGCCATTGCATTCCAGCCTATGCAACAGAGCGAGACTCCATCTCAAAAAAAAAAAAAGAAAGAAAAAAGAATATCACCTATATTCTATCGCTGACAGAAAACCTTCCAGTTTTTTGCGTGTGCGTGTGTGTGTGTGTGTGTGTGTGTGTAGGTAAGTAGAGAAGAGAGACATTTTTAAATAATTTTAGAATTGTGTTTTATACTTTTGTGGTCTTTTTTCCCCTTCTGGGGAAAGTGTTTTGTAAACTGTAGCTGCTACACAAACATGCAGAATTATTATCATGAAGGACTCACGCCAGGCAGTGGAGCCTGAAACTAGAATTCTGCCAGCCGCTCTAATTTCCTCTCCTATAAAGCCCTTCAGGTGGCTGTCCCCCATGCCACCAGCCCACTCCATTCTATACTGTACCCCTTCTTTAGGGGATCAGACCTGCAGGTCTTTTCCAGGAGGCCTCCTTAGATTCCTGGAATCCCTTGTAGCCTACAAAGCATTTCCCACTTACTGGTGCTCACATAGCCCTGCTGGGTTGGTGCTGTTTGTCTCTTGCCATGGTCTAGAGAACAAAGGCTCAAAGAGTCAAAAGACTTGCCCAAGGCCCACAGCTAGAAAGTAGAGGGGCAGGTCCTCTGCCCCCTACACCACAGGGAGAGCATGGGGAGCCTGCCCTCTGACCCCACACAGCAGCCCCACCCTCCACGGAGTCCAGGATGTAGGGTATCCTGAGCCCACCTTGTCAGCCCCGCTCCTCTCCGGGTGTCTGCAGGGCTGCTGGCCCTTCTGTAGCTCTCACCTGGATATCAGGGTTAGGGGTACTCAAGGTTGCGTGGACCAATCCCGGCAGCTTCTGCAGCTCCAGCAGCAAGGGAGTAACCTCCTGGGTCGTGGGAAGCGTGGCATTCCCTGGGGTCAGGGCTGCTGGCTCAGTGACAGTCCAACGTCCATATTGGTGTGGCTCTGCCTGCAGGTGGGTTCTGGGGAGCAGTGGTGCCTCCTCCTCTTCCCTCAGAGGCCTAGGATCTGGGGAGGCTGAAGCCTGGGGAAGAGAGAGGGAAGGTGAGGTAACAGGTCAGGGCTTACCCCATGGGGACCCGGAAAAGGCTGGCCAGGCAGATCCAGGAGCCCTGGGGTCTGACCGGGTCATAAACTCACCCTGTGACTTACACCTCTCTGGAGTGTGTATCTGTAGTGTAAAATCTCCACACCACCTGCTTTAAGGCCCTCAACGGGTAAGTGAGGGTGTAGCTGGTCAGACAGTGGACTGTGTCCACAAAGCGTTTTCACAGAGGATGCCAGTGTAAGGCATGAAAAGGAGGGTCATTTCACAGATGAAGAAACCAAAGCCCAAGAAGGGGAGAGAGTTGTTTCAGAGAGTGGTGTCCTTTGCAGACAATGTGCCTGCCACTCCCCATGGCCCTCACAGGTCAGAGCAGAAAGGCCCCCAGGGATGCACCTGGTTCTACCAGGGAGTGGGCAGCAGGCCTTGGCCTTTCCCCTCAGCCTGCTCCTGTCCACTAGGCCCCACCCAGGCCATCCAGATGAGGGCTGTGTTCCTCCGCCTGCCTGCCTGGGGCCTGGCTCCTTTTTCTATTCCAGGCTGCTGGTATGGCTGACTCAGCCAGTTCATCCCTTCCAACAGCCACTGGCCATGGTGTCCTCACCGGGACAGTCCTTGCTTCAGATCAGATGGTAAGTGAAAAGCAGATCCATGTCATCTCTGACTCCTGTTCAGCGTTCATCTGCCCAGACAGTGGGGCACTAGGGGCTCAGTGGCTGCCACCTGCCTCCAGGCTATAGCCACTGCCCAGGTCTCTATGCCAGGGCAAAAGGAGCACCTCCCAGAGCTGCCTTATGAGTCTCCGGGACCTGCCACCTGTGGACCCTGCTTCACTCAGGCCACACCCTTGCCACCCCTCCCATCTCATACCTGGGCAGTATGGTATGGCTGACAAACACTGGTTCTGAGAGCCAGATAAGCTTGGGTTCAAATCCCATCTCTGCCTCTTACTAACTTCTTCAACTTGACAATATCCTCATCTGCAGATTGAGGATAATCATTCTTCCCTGCAAGGACTGTGAGAATTTTATTATCAAACATTTCCACAGCATTTACTGCGCACCAGGCACTATTCTAAACACTTCGTCACTCATTTCATCCTCCCCGTCTTACATCCTCATTGTCATGCCTGTCTTACAATGGAAACTAAGGCACAGAGAGGGCAAGTAACCTGCCTGAGGTTGCACAGACATTTAGCGACAAAGCCAGGATTTAAACCAGGCAGTCTGGGCCTAGAGCCCATTCTCTTAACCTGCATGCTATAAAGTGATAGTATTGCATCCCCTTCAAAAATCAGGGGCTTAATCAGCCTAGTTTCTCACTCTCACTTTTTTTTCTTGAAAGTTTGGAAACAGATTCAGAATCTTCTGTCTCTCCCTCTTTGACCTCCCCTTCTGTGGTGTCCAAACACCTGGCTCCAGGGCTCCTGCACTGAACTCCTGGTCCCCGGGCAGCCGTGGGCCCAACTCGGCCCCAGCCTGGAGTCTCTTGCTGAGTCAAAGCCCTCTAGTCTAGACAGCAGGGTGGATGAGTGGAAGGTGGAAGGGTGAGTAATGGAACAACTCAGCCCCTTCACTGACCAATGAGGGAGGCCTGGAGCATCCCCAAGTGCTGGCTTCCTGGCAGCTCCCACCCACAATTCCACCAAAGCCCTGACTGTGCCTGTGACTTTGCTCAGCATCTCCACTGTCTGCAGTCTCTGGGGCATAGAGACAGGCAGTCTCGGAGCAGCAGGTGTTCAGAGTTGTGCAGCCTTTTGGCTGATTGGGACACCTTAGCCTGGTGGCGGCTGGACCTGCCTGGGCAGGTGGTACAGTGGTTATGCAGTGGTTCTTATCTGGGGACATGTGGCACTGCCTGGAGAAATTTGTGGTTGTCACAGCTAGAGGGGGTTTCTACTAGCATCTAGTAGGCACAGGCCAGGAATGCTGCCACATAGCCTGCAGTGCACAAGGCCACCCCACAAGAATCATCCAACCCACATGTGAATAGTGCTGTAGTTAAAAAAGCATGCTCTAGGCCAGGCACGGTGGCTCACGCCTGTAATCCTAGCACTTTGGGAGGCTGAGGCGGGTGGATCACTTGAGGTCGGGAGTTTGAGACCAGCCTGGCCAACATGATGAAATCCTGTCCCTACTAAAAATACAAAAAAAATTAGCTGGGCATGGTGGCAGGTGCCTGTAGTCCCAGCTACTCGGGAGGCTGAGGCAGGAGAATAGCTTGAACTGAGGCAGCGGAAGTTGCAGTGAGCCGAGATCGCACCATTGCACTCCAGCCTGGGCAACAGAGTGAGAATCCGTCTCAAAAAAAATAAATAAATAAAAAGAAAAGAAAAGAAAAGCAAGCATGCTGTAGATTGGGCTGCCTGGTCTGAGTTCTGCTGGCAGCCTGGCTTCTAACCTGTGGGGCCCTAGCAGGAGAGAAGCCTCTGTGAGTTTCTTCATCTGCAAAATGGGAATGACGACAGGACTAAGCCTAGCCCAGGCCCTGCTACCCAGTAGGTGCTCAAAATGTTCATTTCCAGCCCTCTCTACCCACTCCTCTCTCTGGTGCCCAGTCAGACCATAGGGTGGGCAAAGGCCAGAGAGGTCCTGGCCAAGTGTCACAACCACACTTGCCACCTTTCCTCTCTGGAGCTGCTCTTGGGAGTCTCCCTCTCTGTGCGTCAGCCCTTGGGGAACTCCTGGGAGTGGAAAGAGATGTGGGGAACGTCTCATCTTAGTTTGGGTTCTCTCGAAGCCCACCCCGAGACAAGGGTTCCAGTGCAGGTGGTTCCACTGGAAGGTGGCCCCAGGAGATGCCAGAAGAGGGTAGGGGAGTGAGACAGGGAAGGGGAGGCGGCAGTCAAGGATGCAGTCAAGCAGCAACCGTGATGGGCACCTGCAGCCAATCCCCCTGGGCTCCTCTGATACCCCTCGAGCAGGGACGGAGCTGGGGATTTATCTGCCAACTCCACCAGTCCTGGTTAAAGGCTCTGGACCTAGAAGGGAGGATTTGCTCTCCAGGCACTTCAAGTGAGCCACGTACAGCTCCCAGCAGGGCTGAGGGGATCAGGGCTGGGCACCCAGAGACCCAGCCCATAGCCAATCTCTGGGCACATCTTACACACCAGGCCTTCCTAGGCAATTTCCGTACCATCTGTCACTTTTTCCAACTCAAAGGTAAGTTCTGTGCAGACAGGAATTGTGTCTGCTTTGTTCACTGTGGGATACTGTGCTGAGCACAGTGCCTGATACATTAGAGGAGCTCGATAAATCACTGACATGTAAACAAATGAACACCAGCAACCCTGAGGGGCGAGTGTGATCACCTTTATGTTAAAGATGAGGCTATGGAGGCTCAGGGAGGGTAGGGGACTTACGTAAGGTCTTAAAGGTTACAATAAGAGAACTAGGAATCAGCTCAGCCCGGCCTGATCTCAACACCTGCACACTGGTGCACACTATGCATGCATGGACAGACACTGGTGACAGTAACCCCTTGTAGGCCACCACCTTCTGCCTTCACAGAGCAGTTCCACTTTCATCATCTCAGCTGAATGTGGTGGAAATGAGTTCAGGCTGGAGTCCACATGACCGGGGTTCAATCCCAACACATACACCTACTAGCTGCATGACCTCCAGCAGGTTATTTAATCTGCCTTAGTTCCTTCCTCTGTAATTTAGAGAAACACCAGCACCCGTCTCATAGGGTTGTTGAATTAGAATAGTACCTTGTAGGTGGTAAGCATGCAATGAACATTACCCAGAGGTGGCGATAGATGGTACTCAGACGGCAGACAGAGGAGCCATCAGGGGTACCCCCCTCGCCAGGCAATGTGCCAGTTCTTTACACCTCATTCAGGTCCCCCGAACACTGCTGCAAAATCACTCGGCAGGTGTATTCTCATGGCATTCTGAGGGGAATTCTGAGACTCCAGGTTGTTGAAGAACTCCAGTCCTATCTCACAAGACCACCTCTCTCCATCTTCTAAGCTTACATGTGGAGTTGCATGCATGTACAAACACACAAGGCCATTCTTTTGGGGGGTGGTGTCACTGCCCAAATAGAGATACACCCTGAGGTATACCTTCACCAGTTCTCTCTCTCTCTCACTCCTATGCTTACCTTCCCAGGCTTGGCCAGGCAGCCCCTGACCCACGTGTTTCCAGTTAACACAACAGAGTCCCAATCCCCATAGACCCTTACTGCATTGCACGAGCCCGCCTGCTAACCTGTTTCAGCCCCTTCACAGTTCCCTGTTCTCCTTTCTCCTTTGTGCCTCAGGGGTCAGAAACTTGTCCTGGATAATTAAATTCAGTCACCAAGTACAGGTCCCGCAGCCCTAGCTGCTGAAGCCCAGGCCCAACCACACAGAGCCAGGCTGCACACTAAGTCATGCTGGCGGGAGGTGCTGGAGACCCAGCACACAACAGCAATTGCCTCTTTAGCCAGGCCTGAGACCCTGCATACAACAGCAATTGACTCTTTAGTCAGGCCTGTTTAGCCAACAGGCAGAGGAATAGGGCTGGATTTCATTCTCCCTCAACTACCTTCCTGATTGGTAAGTACTATTCTTTTTTTTAAGACTGGGTCTTGCTATGTTGCCCAGACTGGCCTCGATACTCCTGGGCTCAAACAATCCTCCCACCTCAGCCTCCTGAGTAGCTGGGATTAGGTATGTACTATTCTAAGCCAACCCACCCTGGCACCCAGCGGAGGCTGCAAAGCTCCTCACTGTAATAAGAGTAGTGCTGACCAAGCATACTACTCCCCGCACAGGGCCGGCTTCATGGTGTGCAACCTGTGTCTTTGCACCGAGCCCCATATTTAGTTTAACGCCCTGCTCTTTGTTGCCCTTTGGAAATACCTAAGAAGCCCCACATTTTTTTTTTTTTTTTTTTTTTTTTTTTGTGATGGAGTCTCGCTCTGTCGCCCAGGCTGGAGTGCAGTGGCGCGATCTCGGCTCACTGCAAGCTCCGCCTCCCGGGTTCACGCCATTCTCCTGCCTCAGCCTCCCCAGTAGCTGGGACTGCAGGCACCCGCCACCACGCCTGGCTAATTTTTTGTATTTTTAGTAGAGACGGGGTTTCACCATGTTAGCCAAGATGGTCTCGATCTCCTGACTTCATGATCCGCCCGCCTCGGCCTCCCAAAGTGCTGGGATTACAGGCGTGAGCCACCGCGCCTGGCCAAGAAGCCCCACGTTTTCATTCTGCACTGAGTCCCACAAAAAATGTGGCCAGTTGGCTTTCCCAGGTAAAGGCAATAAAAAAAGAAAGAAAAAGAACAGTAAACCAAAAAAACGTAGCCAGTCTTGCCGATCACCCTATATGTACAGACTCACTGGATTCTCACAACAACACTTTAGGTAGGTATGAGCATCATCTTCACTTCATAGACAATGCAGCCAAGGATCAGAAAGGTAAAGTAACTTGCCTGGAGTCACACAGCTAGGGGCTGGCAGGATGGGATTTGATGTCAGTGGTCTGGCTGGAGTCTGTGCTCTTAAGCCTTGTGTTTTGCTAACTCCAGGCAGTGGCTGAACCTTCTGGTTTGCCGCCTGCTGCTCTGCGGTGCTGAATGTGCTGGATGAACAAAACACTACACAGGATGTTCGACTCTCTGCGTCTATCCTTCCCTTTGATCCTCATAACAACCTGAGACTGAGATCAGACAGGCTGGAGACTTGCCTGGGGCCTCTGAGCAGCCAAGCTTCCAGGCCCCATTCCCGTTCTTCCCTCTCTCCCTCCCTGGCGTTTCCAACCCTTTAGAGACAGAATGGTCTGGAGGGATAAGGAAGGCCATAGCTGAGGTCCAGGGAGGTGGCCAGCTGCAGGAGAAGGCTAGCAGGTGAGGCCACAGACTTGGCACCACACAGACCTAGGTTCTAGTTCTCCCCTGGCACTTACTCACTGATTGGGCTAGAAAGACTCCACAACCAAATAAAATCAGCCTTTAGGAAATACATCCTTCTCATTGCCACCCACCTGGCAGTGAGACCTTGCAAACCTCCGGCAATCCAGCCCCTGCTTCCCGGCAACTGGCTGGACAATGGACCGGGACTGAAGTGCTAGGCGGGCACCCCCACCATGTGCATGACACTGCCTCAGGTTTCTCAGGGACACCAGGCTCCTTCCTCTGCCCTTTGTTCTGTCTCAGCCCATGCCCTCAACAAGCACTTCTTTCTTGACCATTTAACCCCTGCTGCAGCAGCACAAACCACCCCCATCCCGCCCCAGGTGGGACAGTCTTTGCAGACTGGAAGAGCAGTCCTCTCTCAGGTCTCCTCTATTTATTTATTTTTAAATAGAGATAGGGTCTCACTTTGCAGCTCAGGCTGGAGTGCAGTGGCATGACCTCGGCTCACTGCAACCTCTGCCTCCCGGGCTCAAGCGATTCTCCTGCCTTAGCCTCCCAAGTAGCTGGGATTACAGGTGGCTACCACCATGCCCAGCTAATTTTTTTGGTATTTTTAGTAGAGACAGGGTTTCACTATGTTGGCTAGACTGGTCTCCAACTCCCAACCTCAGGTGATCCACCCGCCCTGGCTTCCCAAAGTGCTGGGATTAGAGGCATGGGCCACTGCGCCTGGTCTTTTTTTTTTTTTTTTTTTGAGATGGAGTCTCACTCTGTCACCCAGGCTGGGGTGCAATGGCACAATCTCAGCTCACTGCAACCTCACCTCCTGGGTTTAAGCGATTCTCATGCCTCAGCCTCCCGAGTAGCTGGCCTTACAGGCCTCTGCCACTAAGCCCTGCTAATTTTTGTATTTTTAGTAGAGACGGGGTTTCACCATGTTGGCCAGGCTGGTCTCGAACTCCTGACCTCAGGGGATCCGCCTGCCTCAGCCTCCCAAAGTGCTAGGATTACAGGCGTGAGCCACCACACCCAGCCTCTCTTGCCTAATTCTAACCCCCTCAACCCCTTTGTGGCACCAATTCCCCAGTTCTTCTTTCTCCCATGCCAAGGTCTTCCCTTGCCTGCCAGGGAGGTGGTGGGTGCCAGGTTTAGGCGCCCAGGGGCTCTGGAATTAAGCAAAACTGAGTGGGGATCCTGGCTCACCACATACTAACCTTGGGTTAGTTATTGGGCCTGCTGTCAGTTTTCTCATCCCTAAAATGATAACAAGACAAGGAACACACATGGTGGCTGTTTGAGTGGTGTTCTCATCCTAACTAGAACAGAAAATACCCAAGACAGAGCTGGGTCACTCTTTGCCTGTCCAGCACTCAACAAACTGGCCCCAGCCTTTTTTTTTTTTTTTTTTCCAAGACAGGGTCTTGCTCTGTTGCCCAGGATGGAGTACAGTGGTGCGTTCACAGCTCAGTGCAGTCTCAAACTCCTAGTGATCCTCCCACCCACCCTCCAAGTAGCTAGCACTATAGGCATGCACCACCCATGCCTGGCTTGGCCCAGCCTCTTTTATTTAATTTATTTATTTATTTGAAGACAGGGTCGGCCAGACACGGTGGCTCGCGCCTGTAATCCCAGAACTTTGGGAGGCTGAAGCGGACAGATCATCTGAGGTTGGGAGTTTGAGACAAGCCAGACCAATATGGCTGTTAAAAATACAAAATTAGCTGGGCATGGTGGCACGTGCCTGTAATCCCAGCTACTCAGGAAGGCTGAGGCAGGAGAATCGCTTGAACCTGGGAGGCAGAGGTTGCAGTGAGCCAAGATTGTGCCATTGCTCTCCAGCCTGGGCAACAAGAGCGAAACTTCATCTCAAAAAAAGAAAAAAAAAAGAAGACAGGGTCTCGCTCTGTCACCCAGGCTGGAGTGCAGTGGTGCAATCAATCACAGCTCACTGTAGCCTTAAACTCCTGGGTTTAAGCAATCCTCCCACTTCAGCCCCCAGTAGCTGGGATTACAGCTGCATGCCATCACGCTTGGCTAATTTTTGTATTTTTAGTAGAGACAGGGTTTCTCCATGTTGCCCAGGCTGATCTTGAACTCCTGAGCTCAAGTGATCCACCTGCCTTGGCTTCCCAAAGTGCTGGGATTACAGGTATAAGCCACCATGCCTGACCCCCAGCCTCTTTTTATGACGATGTCACCATCCACGTGTCTGGTGCTTTTTCACCCAGCACTGCATCTGACAGAATGGGTTCTTATTTTACTGTGGGAGTAAACTGAGGCTCAGCAACAGGCCTGCCCAGAGAAGCGGGGGCCACATTTTGTTCAGAAGGCTAATTATTTATTTATATTTTTGTTTTTTGAGAGGGAGTCTTGCTCTGTCGCCCAGGCTGGAGTGCAGTTGCACGATCTCAACACACTGCAACCTCTGCCTCCCCGGTTCAAGCAATTCTCCTGCCTCAGCCTTCCAACTAGCTGGGATTATAGGCGCCCACCACCACGCCCAGCTAATTTTTGTATTTTTAGTAGAGATGGGGTTTCTCTATGTTGGCCAGGCTGGTCTCGAACTCCTGACCTCAAGTGATCCACCCGCCTCGGCCTCCCAAAGTGCTGGGATTATAGGTGTGAGCCACCGCGGCCAGCCTAATGATTCTTTTTTTTTTTTTTTTGAGACGGAGTCTCACTCTGTCGCTCAGGCTGGAATGCAGTGGCGCGATCTTGGCTCACTGCAAGTTCCATCTCCCGAGTTCACGCCATTCTCCTGCCTCAGCCTCCCAAGTAGCTGGGAGTACAGGTGCTCGCCACCACGCCCAGCTAATTTTTTTTTTTTTGTATTTTTTGTATTTTTAGTAGAGACGGGGTTTCACCTTGTTAGCCAGGATGGTCTTGATCTCCTGACCTTGTTATCCACCCGCCTCGGCCTCCCAAAGTGCTGGGATTACAGGCGTGAGCCACCGTGCCCGGCCCTATGATTCTTTTCAAGACCTCAGATGAGCAGACTGGAACATGACATGCAAAGATGTACCATAAGGTCTCCAGCGTAGCTCCTTCTAATGACAGACCAGGCTCCTGGCTAGGCTTAACTTTTCTGTGCCTCCATTTTTCATCTGGAAAATGGAGATCATGCCCATGTCAAAGTGGTGTAACAATGAAATATTCTCATGTTAAGTAATTCATATGGACTCTGTAAGGCCCAGAGAATGCTCACTTCCCTTTCAGCAACCTTTACTTTTAGATCCAGGGGTTTGATGTTCTTTAGCTTCTTCATTAAGGTCTTTGGGCTGGTCAGTTATTTCTTTTTTATTTTTCAATTTTTTTTAATTTTTTAGACAGAGACTCACTCTGTCTCCCAGGCTGGAGTGCAGTGGCACAATCTCAGTTCACTATGACCTCTGCCTCCTGGGTTCAAGCAATTCTCCTGCCTCAGCCTCCTGATTAGCTGGGACTACAGGTGCCCACAATCATGCCCGGCTAATTTTTGTATTTTTAGTAGAGATAGGGTTTCACCAGGTTGGCCAGGCTGGTCTTGAACTCCTGACCTCAAGTGATCCACCCTCCTCAGCCTCCCAAAGTGCTGAGATTACAGGTGTGAGCCACTGCACCCAGCTTGGTCAGTTATTTGTGACACACCACCCAAGTCCCTAGAATAGCAATCTGCATTCTCTCAATATGACTCCTTAAACTAACACCTTTGCCATAGACAGCTTTAACACAAATCATGCAGACTCATGGAACCATGTCAGAGCTGGACAGGACCATAAAGATGACTTAGGCTCTCTTAGCTCTCTTTTTTCATTTTATTTATTTATTTTTGAGACAAGGTCTCGCTGTGTCACCCAGGCTGGAGTGCAGTGGCGCGATCTCAGCTCACTGCAACTTCCGCCTCCTGGGCTCAGGAGATCCTCCTACCTCAGCCTCCTGAGTAGCTGAGACTACGGGGGTGCCCCATCACGCTCAGCTAATTTTTGTATTTTTGAGGGGTAGAGATGGGTTTTCGCCATGTTGCTCAGGCTTGTCTTGAACTCCTGGGCTCAAGCAATTCTCCCAGCTTGGCCTCCCAAAGTGCTGGGATTACAGGTGTGAGCCACCATGCAGGCCCCTCTTTTTAAATGTGAGGAAATCAGCCAAGGTGAGTCACACATGCATTAATGACCCACTGGGACAAGAACTCCAAGCCCTAGACTCCAAGCAAGCTCTGCTTTTTCATTGTGGCACTAATTTGTTTTCACATGTTTTTGATGACTCTGCCAGGCTTTGTACCAGAGCTGAGGATATGATTTTGGCTCTGAAATAACTCATCGTCTAGGGTGTTCTTGTTAGGGGAAGATTTGGCAAACATGCTAAAAATAATTACAATACAAAGCAGTAAGTACTAAAATAGAAAGTATTCATGCCAAGTGAGCAGAAACAATGCCAATTTAGTTAATTTTATTATCACTGTCATCTCTATGTAGGAGGAGGGACTGGCAAGAGGCCTCATCTGTCTACAACAGTCATTCTCCACTACGGGCAGTGGGGATAGGGTGTCCCACAGGAAGCATGTGGAGTGTCTGGTCCTTGTGAGGAGGCGAGTGCTACAGGCACCTAGTAGAGGCCAGGAATGCTGCTAAACGTCCTATAAAGCATAAGACAACAGCCCCTACCACAAAGAATTATATGGCCCAAAATGACAAGGGTGCTGAGGCTGAGAAGAGCCAGTCTAAAGGATGCATTCTCAATAGGGGCAATAACTAGATCTTGTGAGAGACCAAAAAGTCTTAAGATATTACAATGGTTAGTGGCATTCCAAAGGGCCATAATACATAGACAGTGTATCTATGGTATTAAAATGTCATGGGGAGGTCGGGCGTGGTGGCTAACACCTGTAAGCCCAGCACTTTGGGAGGCCAAGGCAGACGGATCACTTGAGGTCAGGAGTTTGAGACCAGCCTGGTCAACACGATGAAACCCCATCTCTACTAAAAAAATACAAAAATTAGCTGGGCGTGGTGGCAGGCATCTGTAATCCCAGCTACTCGGGAGGCTGAGGCAGGAGAATCGCTTGAACTTGGGAGGTGGAGGATGCAGTGAGCCGAGATTGAGCAAGACTCCATGTCAAAATAATAATAATAATAATAATTCGGCCGGGCATGGTGGCTCAAGCCTGTAATCCCAGCACTTTGGGAGGCTGAGGCAGGCAGGTCACCTGAGGTCGGGAGTTCAAGACCAGCCTGACCAACATGCAGAAACCCCATCTCTACTAAAAACACAAAATTAGCTGGGCATGGTGGTGCATGCCTGTAATCCCAGCTACTCGGGAGGCAGAGGCAGGAGAATCGCTTGAACCTGGGAGGCGGAGGTTATGGTGAGCCGAGATCACGCCATTGCACTCCAGTCTGGGCAACAAGAGCAAAACTCCGTCTCGGAAAAAAAAAAAAAAAAAAAAAGCCGGGCGTGGTGGCTCACACCTGTAATCCCAGCACTTAGGGAGGCCTAGGCAGGCGGATCATAAGGTCAGGAGTTCGAGACCAGCCAGTTCGAGAACAGCCTGGCCAACATGGTGAAACCCCGTCTTGACTAAAAATACAAAAATTAGCCGGGCGTGGTGGCATAAGCCTGTGATCCCAGCTACTGGGGAGGCTAAGGCAGGAGAATTGCTTGAACCCGAGAGGCGGAGGTTGCAGTGAGCCAAGAATGCGCCACTGCATTCCAGCCTGGGTGACAGAGTGAGACTCCATCTCAGAAAAAAAAAAAAAAAAAAAAAAAATCACAGGGAGTGGGGACAGGAAAAAAACCTAAAAGACTCCTTAAGGGGGCAGAAAAAAAGGTAGCAAAACTGGTCTACAGACACATCCTCAAGTGCAGCCAGTCTCCCCCTTCCTTCCCATGGCCTTTGGAGGGTTTCAGCAGCCTGGACAAGTTCTGGCTCTCACTCACTCACTCACAATCTCCCACACCCTGCATGCCTATACGGACCCTCAGTGTCGTCATCTCAAAAATGGGAAGAATGGCCGGGTGCGGTGGCTCACACCTGTAATCCCAGCACTTTGGAAGGCCGAGGCAGGTGGATCACGAGGTCAGGAGCTCAAGACCAGCCTGGCCAAGATGGTGAAACCCCGTCTCTACTAAAAATACAAAAATTAGCCAGGCGCAGTGGCAGGCGCCTGTTATCCCAGCTACTCAGGAGGCTGAGGCAGGAGAATAGCTTGAACCCGGGTGGCAGAAGTTGCAGTGAGCCAAGATCGTGCCACCGCACTCCAGCCTGGGTGACAGAGTTAGGATCTGTCTCAAAAAAAAGAAGAAGAAGAATGGCTGGGCACCATGGCTCACGCCTGTAATACCAGCACTATGGGAGGCTGAGGCAGGAGGATTGCTTGAGGTCAGAAGTTCAAGACCAGCCTGGGACACATAGTGAGACCCCCCATCTCTACAAAATAAAAAATAAAAAAAATTAGCCAGGTGTGGTGGTGCATGCCTGCGGTCCCAGGTACCCAGGAGGCTGAGGCTGGAGGATCGATTGAGTCCAGGAGGTTGAGGCTACAGTGAGCTATTATCACACCACCACACTCCAGCCTGGGTGACAGAGAGAGACCCTGTCCCAAAAATAAAATAAAATAAAATAAAAGAGAGGGAGAAAGAAAAGGAAGGAAGGAAAGAAGGAGGGAAGGAGGGAGGGAGGGAAGGAAGGAAGGAAGGAAGGAAGGAAGGAAGGAAGGAAGGAAGGAAGGAAGGAGGGAAGGAAGGAAGGAAGGAAAAATGGCAAGATGGGAAGAGTTATTCGGGCCTTCTACAGCTTAGTACAGGGAAGGATCCAGGACCCAAGACCTAAGACCACCTGTCACATAGGACTGCTCCTGCATACCCTAATACAAGTCTGGCTGTCTTTGTCCCCATGGAATGAACGTCCGCTGCATTCTAGGGGGCAATAAGCTGGACTGTAGACCCCTCAGTGACTGGAAGACACAGGGTTTGACAGACCATGGCTTCTCTCCATGGTCAACACTACTCTTCCATCTCATTCCTGTTTTATACCCCAACGCCCACCCACAGGCCACGAGGACAGAGCCAGTCTCAGGCTGGCCACCCCTGCCAGCGGCTGGAGAGCCCCACTGTGCCTCCGCTTGTCTCATGGAAGGGGCTCACCTGACCGTTTGAACCTCAGCGCCCCGGCCCGCCACTCCGCAAAGCGCCAGATTCCTCGCACCGGCGGGACTCCTCTCCGAGCCAGCGCGCACCTGGAAAGGGGGCTGCAGGCGACGTTCGCTCAGGGGGAGGAAGCCTGGCCACCGCGGAGTGTCGGCCACCTCACTCGGCACAGTAGTCAAACTTGTCACCCGGCTGGTCCGCGGCAGCCCGGCTCGCAGCCACGCGCGAGGAGTGGGAGCCCCGAAGTCCGGTACACCTGGGCAACGCCCGATGTCCGGGAGCTTCCGGCCGGCCCCGGCCCCTCTCTCTCCCTCGGGGGGTCACTGCCTGTGTGTGTCCCGGTCCCGCTCCCCGCACGGCTAGAGCCGGCGGGCTGGGGAGGAGGGACGGCGCGCAGCCCGGTGCCGCCGACACTCACCTCCACGAGCCTCGTGAGGCTCCCGGGCCGTGGTCCGCGGAGCCGCGGCTTCTTCACGGGGAGCCCTCGCGCCGCGGCCAGCAGCGTCGCCAGCAGCAGCACGCAGAGGAGGAGCCCGGCTCGGTCGCGGAGCGCACGCATCGTCTCGGTTCCGAGGCTGCTCTGCCTGCGCCTCTGCCCGCGGCCTCGAACCCAGTCGCGCCCCGCCTCGCCTCCTCCGGGGGCGGGACCCGGGGATCCTGAGGGGCGCGCTGGGCACGGGGGCGCGCGGGGCGGGGGCGCGCAGCCCGCACAGCCTCTCTGGCCCCGGCTCCCCGCGTGGGCGCCCGCACAGCTCTAGGGTCCGCGCACCTGGACGTCCCCCCGCCCTCCTTGGAGGGGCCCCTCGAGGCTCCCCGACCCGTCTTGGCCCTGCAGGCGGCTCTCTTTGATCTGGCCGCCTCCCCGCCCTCAGTCCCCCGCCGCTGTCGCAGTCGCAGCCCTCAGCGAATTCCTGTTTGCAGGAAGCTGCGGCCAGGCGCGCTCCGGCCCTGCGCTGCGACTCCTGCGGGGCCCTGAGGGTCCGACGCCGCCTCTGCCCTCCCCGACCGCGCTCCAACTGCGACCTGGACCGGCGGTGCCGCGCGGGCGAGAGAGGCGCAGCCCGACGGGAGAGTGGCGCGAAGTCTTCGGATGCCGGGCAGATGTTTGGTTATGCCTCGAGGAAGGTTTGCTGGGGAGGAAGCCTAGAAGTAACTCCCCCAGGGCTCTTCCCAGTCTACTGCCGGAGGTGGAGACCAGAGCAGAGGCACAAGCCAGCACCTGCCACTCTGCGCCCAGTGTCCTCGGAATGTTCTCAGAGCACTTTTAAAAACCAGAGAGCCGGCCGGTGGCTCACGCCTGTAACCCCAGCACTTTGGGAGGCCGAGGCAGGAAGATCACTTGAGGTCAGGAGTTGAGACCAGCCTGGCCAACAAGGTGAAACCCCGTCTCTACTAAAAATACAAAAATTAGCCGGGCGTGGCGGCGCGCACCCGTAGTCCCAGCGGGTGGGAGCCCCGAGCTCTGGCGCACCTGGCCCACACACATGTGGGAGAATCACTTGAACCTGGGAGGCAGAGGCTGCAGTGAGCTGAGATTGCACCATTGCACTCTAACCTAGGCGACAGAGTGAGACCCTGTCTCAGAAAACAAAACAGGAGAAAGTTGAGACTCAGATGTGTGGATAAAGTCCCAGAAGGACAGCCGGGAGTCTGGGGGTCACCTAGTTGTATCCTGGGTGAAACAGTGAAACTGCCCACTTCATCCAGTGGGACCCTTGGTGCAGGGATCCTCAAGTAGGCCACGAGGGTCACCAAGATGGCCTGCCTCTGAGCAACCGACACAAAACCTTAGCTTGTGGCAAAGATCAGGAACTCTGAGAGGCAGTGCCAATCTGGATGGGGCAGCTTGGGAATGTGAACGCAGTGACACCAGGTAGGGGGAGGGGTTGGGACAGGTCCGTGAGGAGCAGTCACAAGGCACTGGGGACATGCCCACCCAGGGGCCATAGCAGGGCGCACAAAGAATGACTCAAGTTTCAGGGCAGGGTTGGTGGATCCCCAGGGGTGCTAGAGAGGATGAATAGCAAGTCCAGCTACTGGTGTAAACTGCTGGGTCTGGGTCAAGTTGGAGTAAGACTGTGGGGGGACTGTGTGCTTTTCTGGAACTACTGCTATTCCCAGGGGCACAGCTGCAGGGTTTTGAATGGTGCATCACACGGATGACAACCTGGGTCTGGATTTGGCCCTGGGGATTGGAATCTTTTTCACCATTTACCAAGTAGGTGATATTATTGGATAAATTATTTGACGTCTTCGTGCTCTTGTCATCTGTAAAAGTGTGGGGGCCCGGGAGCAGGAGGGGTTACCCCTCTCACCTGGGCACCAAGTGTGAGAAGTGTGAGTCAATGAGAAGTAAATGTGAGTAAATGAGAAGCCAGGTTTCCATGTTGAGAATTTGTATTAGAATGAACTATATGAAGTTGCCATGTTTTGTTCAAAAGGTCGAATATTGGCAATTTCATATGGTGCAACCTAATAGGGTGCCTGGTACATGGTAAACACTCAAATGTTAGCCTAAAGAAACCCTGTTTATGAGCACCTGCGAGACCATATTGCATTTACTAGACTAAAGGCAAGGCCACCTTGTTCTTTTTCAGGATTTTTTTTTTTTTTTTGGTATAAATATTTTTAAATCCTGCCTATTATTTTGTCTTTTTACCACACTCCTGCACCTTCCACCAGATGAAAGGAGACTTGGAAGACAATGAGTTCATTCACTCATGAGCAACTGTCTCCATGAAGAGCATCACCACTGGACTCCAAGCCATGCCCCCAACTATAGATAGCCTAATTGGTCCTGCTGCACCCACTCTTGTTTTTACCCTCCCTCACTCCCCCTGAAGCTGATTATCTTTTCTTTTTTTCTTTAAGATGGAGTCTTGCTCTGTCACCCCGGGCTGGAGTGCAGTGGCGTGATCTCGGCTCACTGCAACCTCCGCCTCCCAGGTTCAAGCGATTCTCCTGCCTTCAGCCTCCCTAGTAGCTGGGATTACAGGCACCCACCACCATGCTCAGCTAGTTTATTTGCATTTTTATTTATTTATTTTTGAGATGGAGTTTTGCTCTTGTTGCCTAGGCTGGAGTGCAATGGTGCAATCTCGGCTCACTGCAACCTTTGCCTCCTGGGGTTCAAGCAATTCTCCTGCCTCAGCCTCCCGAGCTAGCTGGGATTACAGGCATGCCCCACCATGCTTGCCTAATTTTGTATTTTTGGTAGAGACAGGGTTTCACCATGTTGGCCAGGCTGGTCTTGAACTCCTGACCTCAGGTGATCTGCCCACCTCGGCCTCCCAAAGTGCTGGGATTACAGACGTGAGCCACTGCGACAAAACTTTTTTTTGTGTGTGTGTGTGGTAGAAACAGGGCTTCACTATGTTGGCCAGTCTGGTCTCCAACTCCTGACCTCAGGTGATATACCCATCTCGGCCTCCCAAAGCCTGGGATTACAGGTGTGAGCCACTGCACCTAGCCTTTTTTTTTTTTTTTTTTTTTTTTGAGACAGAGTCTCACTGTTGTCGCCCAAGCTGGAGTGCAATGGCATAATCTTGGCTCACTGCAACCTTCACATCTGAGGTTCAAGCGATTCTCCTACCTCAGCCTCCCAAGTAACTGGGATTACAGGCACCCACCACCACTCCCAGCTAATTTTTGTATTTTTAGTAGAGACAGGGTTTCACCATGTTGGCCAGGCTGGTCTTGAACTCTGGACCTCAAGTGATCCGCCCGCCTTAGCCTCCCAAAGTGCTGGGATTACAGGCGTGAGCCACTGCGCCTGGCCAGCCTATTTTTCCTTTTTAAAATAACCTTCATTGAGATATAATTTACATATAATAAAACACACCCATTTTAATTGAACCATTTAGTTTTCGCAAATGTATACATCTGTGTAACCACCACCACAATCATGATGTAGAACCTTCCCACCATTCCAATTTCCTTCTGTGCGCTGTAGAAAAAAACTGTGCACCAGTGGAAAACTGCATTGTGTACATAGCGTACATGCTTCCAGGCTATTTGATTCTAGTCTTTTATTGCTTTTGAGCTACTGCTCTGTAGGTTGTAGGTAACTGGTAGCAAAAACAAAATTCTTGTCCATAGAAACGTGTGATCTGTCCTGTCCTGTAGAAGTTTGATTGACTTCCTTCTCCCAGTGTGGAAGAAACAAGTTTGCCTTCATTTGGACATTAATTTCAATATTCCTGATTTATAAATGTTGGTTTTTCAATATCTCTTTGAATTGGTTTTAATACCCTTACCAGTTTCCTCATTAATAAGTAAAATCTTTAACACGTGTTCATTGTTCTTTTTTTCCTCGAGATGGAATCTTGCTGTGTTGCCCAGGCTGGAGTGCAATGGCGCAATCTCCACTCACTGCAACCTCTGGCTCCTGAGTTCAAATGATTCTCCTGCCTCAGCCTCCTGAGGAGCTGGGGTTACAGGAGTGAACCACCGTGCCTGGCCTAACACGTGTTCATTTTTATATCCATGAGAGACATGACTTCATGCTTATTTTTTTTGTTGTTTATTTTTTTGAGACTGAGTCTTGCTCTGTCACCCACACTGTAGTGCAGTGGTTCGATCTTGGCTAACTACAACCTCCACCTCCAGGGTTCAAGCGATTCACCTGTCTCAGCCTCCCAAGTAGCTGGGACTACAGGCACACGTCACCATGCCTAGCTAATTTTTGTATTTTTAGTAGATTTAGTTTCACCATATTGGTCAGGCTGGTCTTGAACTCCTGAACTCAGGTGATTCACCTGCCTCGGCCTCCCAAAGCATTGAGATTACAGGTGTGAGCCACCATGCCCCACCGATTCATGCTTTTTGGAAAATTACATTTTCATAGTCCCTTTGTATAGTTAATCCCTACATCCTTCTACCCTTGGCTCCTGGCAACCATTGATCCTGCTGTTACCATAGAATAGTTTTGCCTTTTGTAGAATTTCGTATCAATGGAATAATATTTATGTATTCTTTTCTTTGGCTTCTTTCTCTTATCATGTTTCTTTCCCCCATACACCACGTGCACTAGCATCAGCATGTGGCTGAGATTTGTCCATCTTGTAGGTATCAGTAATTTTCTCCTTTTCATTGCTGAGTAATATTCCATTATACACACATACTACAATGTGTTTATCCATTCACCATTATGGTTTTTTAATTGTTTCTGGTTATGAATAGTGACTATATTCAAGTGTAGGTCCTCATGCAGACATGCTTTCATTTCTCTTAAGTATCTATAAGTGGGCCGGATGTGGTGGCTCACGCCTGTAATCCCAGCACTTTGGGAGGCCGAGGCGGGCAGATCCCTTGAGCCCGGCAGTTCAAGAGCAGCTTGGCCAACATGGCGAAACCCTGTCTCTACCAAAAATACAAAAATTAGCCAGTCTCATAACTCAGTCTCAAAATAAATAGATGAATATTTTAAAATAAAAAATTTAAATTTATCTGAGTGGAATTGCTGTCTCAAACCTGCCAAATTATTTTCTCACGTGGATGTACCATTTGTATTCCCACCAGCAACTGATGAGAGCTCCAGTTGCTCCACATCTTTGCCAACACTTGATATTGTAATTCTTTTTAATTTCAGCCATTCTGGTGGGAGTGGTTGTAGAATTTGTGTTTTTTGTTTTCTTTTTTGAGATGGCGTCTCGCTCTGTCACCCATGCTGGAGTGCAGTGGTGCAATCTCGGCTCACTGTAAGCTCCGCCTCCCAAGTTCACACCATTCTCCTGCCTCAGCCTTCTGAGTAGCGGGGACTACAGGCACCCGCCACCATGCCCAGCTAATTTTTTGTATTTTTTCTTAGTAGAGACGGGGTTTCACTATTAGCCAGGATAGTCTTGATCTCCTGACCTCATGATCCGCCGGCCTCAGCCTCCCAAAGTGCTGGGATTACAGGCATGAGCCACCACGCCAGGCTTTTTTTTTTTTTTTTTTTTGAGACAGTGCCTTGCTCTGTCTCCCAGGTTGGAGTACAGTGGTGTGATCATAGCTCACTGTAGCCTTCAACTCTTGGTTCAAAGGATCCTCCCACCTCAGACTTCTGAGTAGCTAGGACTCCAGGCATGCACTGCCATGCTCAGCTAATTTTCCAATTTTTTAGTAGAGATGGGGTCTTGCTATGTTGCCCAGGCTGGGGTGGTAGAATCTTATTGCAGTTTTTATTTGCACTTCCCTGATGACTAATTATGTTAAGCATTTTTTCATAAGCTTATGGGACATTAGTTTACCTCTTTTGTGAAATGTCTTTTCCATCTTTTACCTTTTTTTTATGAATAGATTACTAAATTTTAAGGGTTCTTTATAGTCTGTATAGAAAGCCTTTATCAAATACATGTATTCTGAATCTTTTATTCCAGCCTGGGGTTTGCTCTTCATTTTCAGTCTTTTGAAATTTTCATTTTGATCAAGTCCAACTTATCAATAATGCTTTTTGTGTCCTCAGAAATCATTCCTAAAGTCACAGATTTTCTCTTGTTTTCTTCTAGACATTTTAATTTTTGTGTTCAGGTGATTTATTTTAAATTAATTATTGTATATCTATGAGTTAAGGGTTGAAGGTCATTTCTGCCCATATGGATATTTAGTTGTTCTGGGACCATTAGTTGAAGTATCTGTACTTTCCCCACTGGAACTACCTTGGCAACTCTGTTGAAAATCAACCAACCTTCTATGTGTGGGTCTATTCCTGGACTCTAGTATGTTTTACTGATCTACATGACTATCTTGATGCCAACGGTAGTGTCTTGATTACTGTAGCTTTACAGAAAGTCTTGAAATCAGGTAGTGTAAGTTCTTTTCCAAAATTGTTTTGACTATTCTAGGTCCTTTAGATTTCCATATAAACTTTATCAAATTGTCCATGTCTACAAAAAAGATGCTAAGAGTTATCTGTTTCCATACTTTAAACTCCTCACTGGGCCGGGTGTGGCAGCTCATGCCTGTAATTCCAGTATGTCAGGAAGCTGAGATGGGAGGATTGCTTGAGGCCAGGAATTCGAGACTGGGCAACACAGTGAAACTCTGTCTCCACTTTAAGTAATAATTTAAAAATTTTTTTAAAAATCCAGCCCTTTCACTGGTCTGACCCCCCAACCCCTGCATAAGAGAAAGACGTCACCAAGATCTACAAAGCCCAGTGAGTCTGCCTCTACCACCTCCCCACTACCTCACCTCACCATACAGTTTTTAATCAAGCTCCAACTGTACTTTATTTCAGACCTCCACTTCCTCAGTTTTCTCTCTCACCCTTGTCTAAACCAGATCATGGTTACTGTCTTTTTTTTTTTTTGAGACAGAGTCTTGCTCTATTGCCCAGGCTGGAGTGCAGTGGTGTGATCTTGGCTCACTATAACCTCTGCCTCCAGGTTCAAGCGATTCTCGTGCCTCAGCCTCCCAAATAGCTGGAATTATAGGCACGCGCCACCATGCCTGGTTAATTTTTGTATTTTTAGTAGAGACGGGATTTCGCCATGTTGGCCACGCTGGTCTCAAACTCCTGACCTCAAGTGATCCATCTGCCTCAGCCTCGCAAAGTGCTAGGATTATAGGCGTGAGCCACCGTGCCCGGCCTGGTTACTTTTACCAAGCTCTTTACTTTTCCTCCATAGAACTTAACAGTTTGTAAAATGACATGTATGTTCATGTGCTTATCTGTTTACTAGCAAGTAGGAACCACAAAGCTAAGTGTGCTGCCCAGCAGAGAGATAGCACTCAATATATATTGGTTGAATGAATAAAGGCAGATATATCTTACTGAATATTTTATTAGGGCAAAACAAGATATTTGCATGGGATGCTTCTTAAGTCATCTCAAGTAGTTCCCCTTCAGTTCTTAACATGCACTCTCAAAATCAACACACCTATCCCAACCCAATACTCATCGCTTCACAGTCATCCAGTAAAGTACAAAATAAAAATAAAAAAATCATCATCTGGCAAAAAAGGGAAACAGGGTAAGAGAGAGTGACATTTTAACACATTACTAAAATGTTTAAGCTTTTATTTACACATCCCCTTCTCTCAGTTTCCCAGGTTATATGAACATTACAGCACTAGAAAGGGGTTATCATCACAGCATCCCCTTGCAAATTCCAGTTTACAGGTAACTTGGTCAGGGGAAAAATATGGGTCAACGAAATAAGATCTCAGCTCTCCCATAAGCTATTGCTCTCTTCTTCTCTTTCCCCCTTCTCTTAATGTTAGCTGCCTATTACAGAGAGGGATCATCAAGACTGTGTGGACACGCTAGCTGAATCGACAAGGGTGGGTTCCAGTGTCCTGTGAAGAACCAGCAAGGATGCTTTTTATAATTCCAACCATTGGCTTCACATCACTGAGGTAACAAGACTTAATGTTAAGGATAAAGACACCACGCCACCCTAGTCAGTGATATGTACTCCATTTTCCAGGAAGACCTGGGCCAAATGACCAAGCTTTGTACAACAAACCTGGGAACAGGGTTGGAAAAAGCAGACTCTGAGTTGGCTTAAGTCTCCTCGTGCATAGAAGCATTCACTCATCCATGCAGATGGCAACAAGGCAGGACACTCAGAAAGCGTAAGATCAAGGTACTGCTCTTATTTGTACCTTTCATTCAACCTCCCCTCAAGTGCTCCAAAAGAACAGAGCTTTGGGTATTGCTTCATTAAGAACACAGTAACTGCAGTTTAAAAGCCATTGCATTCTTTAGGGTCAGTTTATTATAACTTATCCTACCAGAAGGAATCACAGTTTAAGGCCATTTATCATGCGCACTATGTAGTAAACAAAACCTTGTCCCCGGCTCCCCCACCAAGCCACTCCCAGGGGTGGACTGTGAATGTGACACTTCCAGACTCACCAGAGATTAGAAAAAACATTTCTATTAGGGGCTTAAACTAGCCCCTTTGGTTTCCTCCCTAGAAAAGAGCTGCTTAGAAAACAAATGTCACTGGAAATGACAAAAGGAACAACAGTATTTTCTACACATTAAAAGCAAAGGGATCATTGGCTAGCGCTAGCATTTCTTCTGTGTGATAGGGAAGCCAGCCCTCTAATTTGGCTCTCTGGCTGGGCACATGGCAATGGCTAGGGGCCTGGACACACTTTTTTATTTTTATTTTTATTTATTTATTTATTTTTTTGAGACAAAGTCTCCCTCTGTCGCCAAGGCTGGAGTGCAGTGGTGCGATCTTGGCTCATTGCATCCTCTGCCTCTTGGGTTCAAGCAATTCCTGTGCCTCAGCCTCCTGACGTAGCTGGGATTACAGGCATGCACCACCATGCCTGGCTAATTTTTGTAATTTTAGTAGAGATGAGGTTTCGCCATGTTGGCCAGACTGTTCTCGAACTCCTGGCCTCAAGCAATCTGCCTGCCTCAGCCTCCCAAAGTGTTGGGATTACAGGCATGAGCCACTGCGCCCAGCCATGGGCACACATTTCATGTGGATAAAGTTAAGGCGAGAAAAAGACATGTTTTTCTCCACGTGGAAGGTACTTTTTAAACTGGTTTAATGTATTAAGATGGCTGCTGGGCACTGAGCATCCACGTGAAGCAAGTAGCAGGGTATCTGTAGGTTCTGGGACTGAAAAAAAAAATCCCTGTAAGTTCTTGGCTTAGTAGCCAAAAAATAATCTTTGCTTTTTATACCTCCCCCATTCACAACCCCTTTGGGCTAAGCTGATTTAAAAATTTATTTTTTTGAGATGGGGTCTTGCTGTGTTGCCCAGGCTAGGCTCAAATTCCTGGGTTTAAGCAATCCTCCGGCCTCAGCCTCTCAAGTAGCTGGGATTGCAGGCTGCATCTGCACCCAGCTCCTAACAATTTTTTTCCCCCCTCTTATTGAGCCAGGGTCTCACTCTGTCACCCAGGCTGGAGTGCAGGGGTGTAATCATGGCTCACTGCAGCCTTGACCTCCCAGGCTCAAGTGATTCTCCCACATAGGTGGGACTACAGGCAGGCACCACCATGCCCAGTTAATTTAGAAAAAAATTTTTGTAAAGACAGGGTCTATCTTGCCCTGGCTGTCCTAACAATTCATAATCTTCATGAATGTGGACAGTTTGAAGGAAAACCACTACTCTCACCTCTTTTTCTAAGCACACAGTTATAGCAAATAGAGATTAAAACTCATTGGCTTACCTAGAACACCAAGAGAGGAAAGACACCTTGGGAATTAGGTCATAGCAATGCTTCAAACAAGACAACAACTGCCCGTAACCCTACAAATTCTTGCAAAACAACAATTACTCACATTCTTTCTTTATGGCCTACGGCATGACTGGCAGTTCTGCACTGTTGCCCAATCCCGGATCATTAGGAACCAGAAATCCTTATCAATTTGGAAAAAGAGGAAAACCAGAAAAGTAGTGGTAAATGTCATCACTTTTTTCCTCCCTGAGATATCAGGAAATCTCTCCATGGAAGCCACTCATCCCCCTGGTTTTCACCAATAAGAAGGAAGCAAAGTGTATTACACACTAGAAAATTCAGCTAGGCTGAACTAGTTGAGAAATTTAGATGCAGGCTCCCTTAGGTAATGAAGAAATTTGAAAAAAAATTTTTTTAAAAAGCCAAAGGAGCTAGCTTAAGCCCCTAATGAAAAGCCTCCTCCTGAAATGTAAGGCTAAGTGTACAAACAGAACCAAGGCGTCTGATATGCTACCTTCAAAGCCCAGCACCACCATATATTGGTTTTCTCTAGAGTTGGAATTTTAAAAATCAAGAACTTGAAGGTACAGAAAGAAAGAAAGGCCAAGTAAAGGAGGAAGGCATTACAGAGACAAATCATTGGACGCATGTTCAACTCCTTGGTGTTTGAAGAGGCATGACACAAACAGAGCCCTTAGTGGTTGTGTAGGATGCTTCTGTTCACCTTGATGACTACAGAAGCAAGAATCCTGTTTTAAAATCCTCGCCCTATCATGAATGTTTAAGATAGTGACTAAAGCACTATGATGGCTGGATTCTTCCAACAAGCAGTACTTTGGGGGTTATGGAGACTAGAAGCTTTTTTTAAAGGTAAGGATTTCTTATCCAAAGCAAAGCAAAAAGTTGAAAAAGTGCTATAAAGTCCATGCCCCTGCTAAGTTAAAGCTTTTAAAAAAAAAGATGCGAGGAGAAACCGCCACTGCTGCTTGGTCCACTCCTCATATGGGCTTTTGACATCTCCTAGCTATACATTTCCTGGCTTCTGATGTGATCTGCTGAAAGAGGTCTTATAAACCTGAAACAGGTAACAGCAATGCTGAATAAAAAGAGGAATGAGAAAAAGTGCTAAGGACTAGTCACACCTCTATCAATTGACTCAGATGATCGGTTTTGGTAGTCACGGTTAATGGATATCTGTTTGAATCCTATCAGTCTTGAATCAGGCTGTGTTAAACTGTGTATGAAACTACTCTTGTATGCCCCAAATCGACTTATTTTCAAAGACTGTATTTATATATACTTGTATTCCTCCAAGTACTTGGATAAATGATGATATCTAGGATATGACTGGACCCTAGATTTACATTATAGTTTCAAGAAGAGACAACCAACCATGTATAATGTCTACATAACATTTTGTTCTTTAGAAAGTACAGAGGTCCTGGATAGATCACAGGAGATTAGTCTCTTCAGAATAAACTTGTAACAAAATTACACTTATCTTGAAATAACTTTGTACCAACAAAGTGATATAGATATATTTTAAATGCCGGTACTGACAGTTGAATTTGCAGTGACTTCATGCAAGCCAAAATAAAAAGACTAGCAGGTAAGTTCATTGCTTATAAGTTTGTGACTTTTACAAACCCTACGTTTACATTATTAAATAGTAACTGCAGTGCAAAAGCTATGTGGTATTCCAGTGGGATTCTATGGTAGGAAACTAGATGTGCAGGAAAGGTTGACAATGTATTTGATTTTATAGGACTCCTATTTAGTTACCACAACCTCCTTCTTACTTTAACCTATACATGCTAAATATAGTCTCTCTGCATCTCTCCTTGGTTCTTTCACTCATCTTTTTCTGTTCTTTAAAAAAGCAAAATAAAACTTTGGAATATCTCAAGGGCTTATTAAAGCTCTCAGATGCTGACAGTGACTAAACATAACTCATACTCAAGACATTAAAAACAAAACTTCACAAACAATAATATTGCTTACATCCTCTGCTATACGTAATGTACACAAACATATCACAGCTGATGACAACACACCCAGGAGAATTTGGATTGAGAATCTTTACCCATAAAAGGAGCAATTTCAAAAACTTAAATGTGTAACATGACTTTTTTTTTTGAGACACAGTTTTGCTCTGTCACCCAGGCTAGACTGCAGTGGCACAATCTCGTCTCACTGCAACCTCCGCCTCCTGGGTTCAAGCGATTCTCCTGCCTCTCAGCCTACCGAGTAGCTGGGATTACAGGTGCCCGCCACCACGCCCAGCTAATTTTTTGTCTTTTTAGTAGAGACGGAGTTTCACCATGTTGGCCAGGCTGGTCTCGAACGCCTGATCTCAAGTGAGCCACCTGCCTCAGCCTCTCAAAGTGCTAGGATTACAGGCGTGAGCCACCGCACTCGGCCTGTAACATGACTTTCATACACTGTTTTTCCATTCTGTTCCCAATCCTTCTCCTGTAATACTTGATGGATACAAAAAGACAAACTGATGCTGGGTATAATATGCCAAAAGTCCTCTTCACTTAAACTTTGGTTCAACTGAAAAAATAACTTTAAAATGGTGATTTTCAGATTTGTTCTTTGGTCAGGCAGTATAAAGCTCTCTGAAAGAAGTCCCTTTACCTGGTTATAGTATGAAAACAGTCAAAATAGAAAATGTCAGTTTAGGAAAGAGATCTATGGGTTCAGAATTTCTCAGAAAAAAATAAAAAAAATGTAGACAGGCAGACCCTAGCCTCAGATGCCAGATTCAATTGTCTTAGGACATCAAGAATAAAAGAGAACTAGCATTCAGAAGAGTAATATTTAAGTGGGTTAGCTTCTAAAAGGCCTAAATTAATAAACCTAATCCTTAAATAGGAACATGATAAATGATTTCTGAGCAGAGGATTTACCAACATTTTCCTTTATCAGCTTAAATCCTAATCTGGACCCAGACCTAGCCAGAGACTGTCATAATTTTCAAACGTAGAAAGCAGTAGGAAATGCAAGCCACAGACTCTGCAAGGAGTAATCAATTCTTTCCACACTGCCCCTGCCCCTCACCCACCAGGAGTGCACATCACTCTATGGAGCAGCTTTGTACCCAACACTCAGATGTGAGAGTGGCCTTCTCACCAGGGTGGGATATGGGTGCTTTGAAAACAGTAAGTGCTTTAAAAAGGGGGTGGGTCGTGTTATGGTTAGAGCTTGGGAAGAACCAGAATTTGCGCACATCCTCAGACTGTGACCATTATGAAGAAATATTTGATGGTAAAGGAAGAAATCATCTGGTGACCAGAAGAAAATGGAATAAGACCAAACACTTGGGAGATTACACAATAAGCCTTTCAGCAGTCATCGCTTACTGTTTTTCTTAAAAGGCTAAACTTAAGATTAAAGGGTGAAAACTTCCGTTGATTATTTGAATGGTTAAATAAGGATTCCAAGGTTGGCCACCTCTGAGACCTGGATGGGAAGTAAGTGGAAGGCACTTGCTCCCTAGGGAGGAGGGCCAGGTAAGTCTCCAGGCTGTGGAGCCAGGGCCAGCAGTAGCTCTTGATGGGCCCAAGTCTGCAAGGTGCTGGGAGAGGGGAATGGCCTGTGTGGTTAGCCAGAGACAGGCTAGGGTCAGCGTGATTTCACAAGTAGAATGGTTACAAAATAAAATGTTTTTTTAATGGACCGAAAAAGCAAAGTGAGTCACCTTCGTTTTTAAAGGTGCGATTTAGCAAAGGAAGGATTTGAAGCAGTTTTTTACTATTTACAAAATGTCATTTAGAGTGGAGGTGGCCACCTTCAGTAGTTGAGGCAATGTCTTTCACATGAGATGGCCACAGAAGTGTGGTTCCTGGAACTGGCTCACAAAGGCCACAGGCTGTCCTGGGTGAGGGAGAGTTCCTCTGAGGGAGCACCAAAAAGGCTCAGTCTTCTGTTTCTTCATACGTCGTCTCGTCAAAGGGCCTGTCCAGTAGAGGTACCAACCGATGACGGGAATACTTCAGCTGCAATAGGTCCCCAACTTCATCTATCTCCTTTAAAGCCTAAAATACACAAGACAAAGTAGAGGTCTGTCAGAGCCAGTAGGATGCAGGCATGCCTGGTGTTTTACTTTGCTAAAAACAATCATGGCAAGATTATCCTTTGGCAGGACTTATGTCTAGTGCATTTACAAGATCAGACTACAATACAGTTGTGGACGGAGCTGCTTTTTGAACAAGGCCTTCAAGCTCACCATGAATAATGGGTTGTGAATAGCCAGGTATGCAGAATAAAGGCTATAATTCAAAGTATGATATGCTTGGTAGAAAAAGTTACATGCACTCTGAATACAAAACCGAATACAATTTGTCATCTCTCCCTTTGTTTTTGAGATGGAGTATCTCTCTGTTGTTCAGGCCGGAGTGCTGTGGTGCCATCCGAGCTCACTGCAACCTCCACTTCCCAGGTTCAAGTGATTCTCCTGCCTCAGCCTCCCAAGTAGCTGGGATTACAGGTGCCCGCCACCATGCTCAGCTAATTTTTGTATTTTTAGTAGAGATGGGGTTTCACCATGTTGGCCAGGCTGGTCTTGAACTCCCAACCTCAAGTGATCCACTGCCTTGGCCTCCCAAAGTGCTGGGATTATAGGTGTGAGCCAACGAACCCAGCACCTTTTTTTTTTTTTTTTTTTTTTTTTGAGACAGTCTTGCTTTATTACCCAGGCTGGAGTACAGTGGCACCATCTCAGCTCACTGCAGCCTCTGCCTCCTGGGTTCAAGAGATTCTCTGCCTCAGCCTCTTGAGTAGCTGGGACTACAGGCACGTGCCATCATGCCCAGCTAATTTTTGTCAAGACAGGGTTTTGCCATGTTGGCCAGGCTAGTCTCAAACTCCTGGCATCAAGTTACCCACCCGCCTCTGCCTCCCAAAGTGTTAGGATTACAGGCGTGAGCCACCACACCTGGCGTCTTAAACTTCATTTTTTAAAAAAATCAGTGTTTGGAGAGAGAAAACCACCAACAATATTACTGATGTTTTCTAGCACAAGAAAAAACATTCTTCATTTCAAAATGTGAAAAATATAAAAGCAAATAAGAGCTGAACTTCAATGTGCTATCACAACAGCGGTAACTCTGAGAAGAGGTGTAAGTGAAAGCTCCATATGGAAACAATTTAAGTCTGAAATTAAGCTGGGAGAACCCATTGACCATTTATTCACCTGACCTCTGCAGTAAGATTTACTAATTTTTTTTTTTTTTTTTTTTTGAGACAGAGTCTCGCTCTGTCACCCAGGCTGGAGTGCAGTGGCGTGATCTCGACTCACCGCAAGCTCCGCCGCCCAGGTTCATGCCATTCTCCTGCCCCAGCCTCCCAAATGGTGGGACTACAGGCACGCGCCACTGCGCCTGGCTAATTTTTTTTGTGCAGTTTTAGTAGGGATGAGGTTTCACCGTGTTAGCCAGGATGATCTCGATCTCCTGACCTCGTGATCCTCCCCCAACTCGGCCTCCCAAAGTGCTGGGATTACAGGCGTGAGCCACCGTGCCAGGCCAAGATTTATTAATTTAAGACAAAAGTCAAAGATGGCTGGGCGTGGTGGCTCATGTCTGTATAATCCCAGCACTTTGGGAGGCTGAGGCGGGCAGATCACCTGAGGTCGGGAGTTTGAGACCAGCCTGACCAAAATGGAGAAACCCTGTCTCTACTGAAAATACAAAATTAGCTGGACATGGTGGTGCATGCCTGTAATCCCAGCTACTTGGGAGGCTGAGGCAGAAGAATCGCTTGAACCCAGGAGGCAGAGGTTGCAGTGAGCTGAGATCATGCCATTGTACTCCAGCCTGGGCAACAAGAGCAAAACTCCATCTCAAAAAAAAAAAAAAAAAAAAAAAGTCAAGGCTGAATACGGTGGCTCAAGCCTGTAATCACAGCACTTTGAGAGGCCAAGGCAGGCGGATCGCTTGAGCCCAGGAGTTTGAGACCAGCCTGGCCAATGTAGCAAGACCCTGTCTCTTTAAAAAAAAAAAAAATTTTTTTTTTTGCCAGGCATAGTTCCAGCTACTCTGGAGGCTGAGGTGGGAAGATTCCTTGAGGCCGGGAGGTGGAGGTTGCAGTGAGCCAAGATCATGCCACTGTACTCCAGCCTGGGTGACTGAGTGAGACCCTGCCTCAAAATAAAAATAATAAGACAAAAGTGCACATGACTAAGATCACAAAGTAATGGACATTTATAAACTCTGACTTCAGAAGAATCTAGAATTTTTTCATCAATGTAGAAAAGTAATCATTAGATAGAAAAAAAAAATCCTCAGTAGCCCAAGGGGATCTAGATTACAAGATTTCCTCTGATCCCACTACAAATATTTCAGACAAATCAGTGTCATGTGAATAGAAGATGACATTCTAATGAGTGCTGACTCTTGTGTGGGGTATTTGGGTATGTTAGGGACAGGGAGCCAGCACATGCATCACCATTCATTAACAAATAGTCTACACAGAACCTCTAGATCACAGGTAAGGTGGGTTTCTAGGAGAAAAACATGTATTCATTATAGAGCTGAGTAACCAAATCCTCTAGGACAGCCATCCTGCCGCTCCCCTGAGCCAATATCCTTGCGCTTCCCATTTTAAAAAATAACAAAATTACAGCTTTGAGATACAATTCACATTCAACAAAATTCACTTTTAAAGTATACAATTCATTGCTTCTAAGTATATTCACAGAGTTGTACAACTTTTGTCACTATCTAGTTTTAGAGTATTTTTATCACCCTAAAAAGCAACCCCATACTCGTTATATCAATCCTCACTCCTCCCTCCTCTCAGGCTGGCTGCTGCCAATCTATTTTCTGACCCTATGGATTTGCCTGTTCTGGACATCTCTTATAAATGGAATCGTAAGTTATGTGGTCTTTGTTTTGGCTTCTTTCATTTAGCCTAATATTTTCAAGGTTTATCCATGCTGTAGGGTTAAAACTTCACGCTTCTGCATCCAGCTGACCTAGTACTGTTTGTTGAAGAGACTATTCTTTTCTCATTGACTGGTCTTGGCTCCCTTGTTGAAAACAAATTGGCCATAGATACTTGTACTTTACTTCTGAACTCTCACTTCTACTTCACTGGTCTATGTGTCTATCTTTATGCTAGTACTCGACTGTTGTAATTACTGTAGCTTTGTAGTAATTAGCTTTGTTTTAAAATTAAGAAGTGTGAGCCCTCCCACTTTGCTTTTCATTTTCAATACTATTTTAGCTATTCCCTGCCAGTTCCATATAAATTTGAGGACCAGCCTTTTAATTTCTGCAAAAAAGGGCCAGTGGCTTAGGGTCTCCCAGTCCATTTTTTTCTAAGAAATGCTGAACACAGGATCTGTAGGTTGCTATACTGCCATCTTAACAATATTAAATCTTCCAATCCATGAACACAGGATGTCATTCCATTTCTTTAAGTCTTCTTTAATTTCTTTCAGCAAAGTTTTATAGTTTTCAATATACACATCTAAAAATACAGTGTACAAGTGTAAATTAGCCAGTGTACAAGGGAAAGGCTTTTTTTTTTGGAGACAGAGTCTCGCACTGTCGCTCGGGCTGGAGTGCAGTGGTGCGATCTCAGCTCACTGCCTCCCAGGTTCAAGCGGTTCTTCCGCCTCAGTCTCCCAAGTAGCTGGGATTACAGGTGCCCCCCACCATGCCTGGCTAATTTTTTGTATTTTCAGTAGAGATGAGGTTTCACTATGTTGGCCAGGCTGATCTCAAACGCCTGACCTCCCAAAGTGCTAGGATTACAGGTGTGAGCCACCGCACCCAGCCAGGGAAGGCTTTCTTGATTAAGTTTATTACTAGGTATTTTCTTCTTTTGAAAATTGTAAAAGAAATTTTCTTTTCATTTGTTCATTGCTGGTGTATAAAAGCACTAATTTTTTGTATGCTGATCTTTTACCCTGCAACTTTGCTGAATTCATTTATGAGCTCTAGCTGTGTGTGTGTGTGTGTGTGTGTGCACGTGTGTGCATGTGTGTGTGTATTTTACAGCACTTTCTATATACAGAATCATGTCATGGGGCCCATTATTAAATGAAAATTAATTTGTATCTCATAATGGTCTAGTACATGTTTAGTTCCATAAAACATCATAAGACAAAATGACTTTAACAAATCCATGGTTTCAAAAAAATGCACTTTATGCTTTAAAAAACTAAATGGGAGGCAAAGCCCAACAATCCCTCAGGAGAATCTTATGAAAAGGATTAGAACTCTCAATTGGCAAACATACTTGTTGGCAACAGAAATCTCCTTATATATCCTAAGGAGATATCCTGGTTACATCTAAGTTCTTTCATGAATGTGTACAGTTTTCAGGAGTCAAAGTTGTTATCAGAAGGCATGGATTACTGCCATAGACACTAGTTATAGTTACATAGACTTTTTTTTAAAGGCACATTGAAATTCTGAGTTAACAGGTGAACATGAGAAAGAAAAAAAATTCTTAAAACATCAATAGAGTAGGAAGGAAAGAAAAGCTGAAATCTCTAGGTTAAAAAAAATCATTGCAGAAATTCACCAGTAAAATTTCTGAGAAATGAGAAAAATCTATTGGAAAAATCTGACAGGCATAATCAAAATAAAGAAAAAAAAAGATACAATATCAAAAAGTTGAATCTAATTGGATATTGTCAGAATGTGATTAAGAATATGCTCATAACACTGTGCCTATAGTTAACAATACTGTATTCTACATGGAAAAATTTGTTAAGAGGACAGATCTCATGTTAAGTGTTCTTACTACAATTTTGTTTTTTAAAAGGGAATACACTCATACTCGTAGAAATTTTGCTGTGTAGAAGTAGAGAAGAAAAGTCAAAAGTCTCCGGCTATTCAGCAATATAAAATGTCCATCAAATTGTTATAATTAACTTTTATAAAGAAGCATTCATAATGTTCTTTAAGATTAGTAGCTCTTGCCAGGCAGTCGCTCACACCTGCAATCCCAGCACTTTGGGAGGCTGAGGCGGGCGGATCACCTGAGGTAGGGAGTTCGAGACCAATCTGACCAACATGGAGAAACCCCGTCTCTACTAAAAATACAAAACTAGCTGGGCATGGTGGCGCATGCCTGTAATCCCAGCTACTCGGGAGGCTGAGGCAGAATTGCTTGAACCCAGGAGGCGGAGGATGTGGTGAGCTGAGATCATGCCATTGCACTCCAGCCTGGGCAACAAGAGTGAAACTCTGTCTCAAAAAAGAAAAAAAAATTAGTAGCTCTCTAACTCATTAATGGATATTTCTAGCAACTAATTTTATGCAAATGTCATGTTCTAAAGCTTTATAAACTCCCAGAGGGCAATACGGATTTAAACTCTGAAATCTTAGATTTGAAACAATAACATATTAAGAGAATATATAGAGATGAGAATATATTGAGATCATAAATAATTAAACTTAGTAATAATGATCCCCAACTAGATGCCTGGCAGTGTGGTGGGTGCTGGGATATAGAATGAGTAAAACAGACTTATTCCTATCCTCAATATTTATCTAATGGAGAAGACTGCTATTAAATAATTATAGGTGTGAAGAATTTAGTAAGGGAGAATCTCAGGATTCCAAGGGAACACAGAGCAAGAAGGTGTGGGGAACCCCTGAGCAATTTTCCTTTAAGTGGAGATGTGAAGAATGAGTGGCAGCCAGCCAGTCAGAGGGGAGAGAAAGCTCAAGAGAGAAAATTTTAGACAGAACAACATATGAGAAAGCTCAGTGTAGAAACAGCTAGAGTGGAAAGAGAATTGTAGAGTCCATAGTGAGGGAGACAGTGGAGCAAGACAAAGCCGGAAAATTCTCCAGAGCTCTCATGATGCAGGTGTTGGGGGTGACAGTTTTTTTTGTAAATGCCAATGTTTTCAGTAGCACTGTCACCTCCTCTGTCTTAGGTGCTCACAAGAACATCAAGATCAATATATTATGAATTTCATCTAATATACAGGCCCTTTTAATAAAAGGCATATTTATATCAAGGTGAAAGTGCCTACTTACAGTATCAAGTATTTCTTTGGTATGAGCTGCTGACAGGCAAAACCTGGCTCTGGACTCAATAATTGGGGTGGCAGGAAATCCAACCACAACGACACCGATGTTCCGCTTCAGCATCTCCCGTCCAAAGGCGCTGCAAAGGGGAAAACAAGGAACAGAAACCAGGAGGAGTAAGAAAGCACTCATTACAGAGGACTTGTTGTCCTCAATGATTTCAACTCTTTGGTGATGCAGGTATTGGAGACTTCTAATAGGAGTTTCCTTTAACTCCTTTTAAAGTTAAAATTGACAGCTCACAAATACTTTTAAAGTCAATCCTAAGGCAGTCTTCTCCTATATGATGTCCTTCACAAAACTGAAATAACCAGCCTGGGCAACATGGCAAAATCCCGTCTCTACCAAAAATACAAAACATTAGCTATGTGTGGTGGCATGCACCTGTAGTCCCAGCTACTCAGGAGGCTGAGGCATGAGAATCTCTCGAAGCTTGGAGGCAGAAGCTGTAGTAAGCTAAGATCACACGACTGTACTCCAGCCTGAGCAACAGAGCAAGACTCTGTCTCAAAATAAAAAAAAAGTGTTGCTGATATGTAATAGTAGTTCAGAGGCTTCAAAATGAACCTGTATTTAATTAAAATCTGGTCCTTGAAATGTTAAGCTTGGCAGTTTAACATTAATCCTAAAATTCTGAGGATTCTGCAGCTGTGGGGGATCTGCTATAACATGGCACATCTTTTCTGCTAGCAGAATGGCTGACTGGCATGAGCTCTCCAGATCACGCATTTCTTTAATTGTCTTGGGAACAACACTGCTTCAGAATTCAGGGCTTCCTTTGGTGTCTGTCAGGCCAGTTCACCTGCTGGCTTCAGCTGATTACTCAGACCACACAATTCGTGTTTAACAATCCCCCACTCCATCGTAAGCCAAATTGGAGGCCTGTGGCCTTACTCCACATATGTATCTAACTTTTATTTAATTTTGTCTACTAAATTGTTATTTTTTTTTTTTTTGAGTCTCTTGCTTTGTCGCCAGGCTGGAGTGCAGTGGCGTGATCTCAGCTCACCACAACCTCCGCCTCCCAGATTCTAGCAATTCTACTGCCTCAGCCTCCCGAGCAGCTGGGATTACAGGTATGCACCACCACACCCAGATAATTTTTGTATTTTTAGTAGAGACGGGGTTTCACCATGTTGGCCAGGATGGTCTCGATTTACCCACCTTGGCCTCCCAAAGTGTTGGGATTACAGGTGTGAGCCACTGCGCCCGGCCCAAATTATGTTGCTTTTTGTCTTTTCCTCTTGTTGACCTCTCTTATGTTTTAACTTTTCCTTTAAGCTGTTTAAAGCATTTGTTTGAGAATAAAAAAATGTGGCCAGGCCAGTGGCTCGTGCCTGTAATCCCAGCACTTTGGGAGGCCGAGGCGGGCAGATCACCTGAGGTCAGGAGTTGGAGACCAGTCTGGCCAACATGGTGAAACCCCATCTCCACTAAAAAATACAAAAATTAGCCAGGTGTGGTGGCACACATCTGTAATCCCAGCTACTGGGGAGGCTGAAGCACAAGATTTCCTTGAACCTGGGAGGTGGAGGTTGCAGTAAGCCGAGATCACGCCATTGTACTCCAGCCTGGGCAATATAGATCCTGCACATTTGGCATTACATTAATGCCAGTCTTTTCAGCCTTTTCCCACTCTCTGTAGTACCAGTACATCTTCCTCAACATACCTCCTTTGTGTCAGCATGAACCTGGGTGCCCTGTATCTTCAGCACACGCTCCCAAACTGTCTAGTGCCTTATTCTCTTTACCTTCTCTAAATCCTTCCTAATTACAGTGTACACAGTCAGTTGCACCTATGTAGAATAAAGGAGACACAGCCTTCTTTAAAGAGAGAGCTCTAGACTGAGTCCTTTGGATCTGATAACTCTTCATGTTTGTTTATGAGAATTCCACTTAAAAAAGAATGAAGAAAATGCTTCCCCATCCCCTCTGAAGCCATAATACCAACTGCCCATATGACTTCATGTTGAAACCCAAATTCCTCTTTTTCTCTCAGGGAGCACCATTTCCTTACTTCCCTTTCATTCTCTTTGAATCACATTACTTCCAAGTTCCCTGATTTAATTTCCTCTCCCATATTCATTTCAGTAAACATTTACTGAGTGTCAGAGACTGTGCTGGACACTGGGGATTCAAAAATTTTAAAAAATTGCTCCTTCAATGAGTTCAGTCAAACTGGAGAAATGCTTTAAGATCCAGCTCAAAACTCACCCATCCAACAAGATGTGCCTTTCTTACTGAGCCTATACTAAGCAGGTCACTCCTTTATTCTACATCTTCAGGGCCACTTTGCATATAATAATATTTGTTCAGTATAATTACTGTTCATTTGCTTTTCAAATGTCTTCTGGTTTCATTATACATCTGGACTTCTCAAATACATTGAAAGCTATCCTAGGGCAAGGCTTTCCATTATGTATGCCTCGTACAAACCAAAGAAGCTGGTGTAATCTGCACACCTGGTAAGTATCCAATAACACACTCTGATAAAACCTCTCTGACCTCATGGCCCACTGCTCGCCCTGGGGCATGGAGCTCCAATTCCAGGGACCTCTTTGCTACTCTTTGGTCAGCTAAGCAAGCTTGGTCCTGCACTGTGGCCTTTGCACAGATGCTTCTTTCTCCAGTGGCTAAATGTCGGCTCCTTCAAATCTTCGCTCAGATGTCATTTTCCTTCCCAAGGAGGCTTCCTTACCCTGACCACCCTATTTAATAGTGTTATCGGCCTGCCCACAGGGCCCTCTCAACTCCCCATATAGGTCCTGCTCTATTTTTTTCCATAGCACTTGACACCTTCTAACAGTACACAGTTCATTTGTTTATTATGTCTGTCTGACTGTTGCCCCCTACTAGACTGTAAGCTCCACAAGGACAGAGATGTTTGTATTTTATTCACTGATCTATCCCAGGCCCCTAGAGAGTACATGAAACTCAAATGTTTAATGAAAGAAGAACAAATTAACATACTTTACAATTTGGAATCCACTATTTGATCTATGGCATATGTACCAAATGAAGGTTAACACAGTAAGGACAAGACCATTTTCCCTAACAAAATACATAAGCCCTGGTCTCACATCACAGATAAGGATAAGGACAGACTAGTCTGTGATCTGCAACAAAACGTACCCAATTTTGGCAGGCATGTAGAGCATCAAAGGCACTACTGGAGAGTCTTCATTTCCATAGATGATGAAGCCCATCTCTTTCAGGCGTCTCCTGAAATACCTGGTGTTTTCAGCTAACTGTTGTACACACTCTTTACCTGGAAAGTCATGGTGAGAGAAAACAAAATACTAAGTAAAAAGGAATGGAAAAAACAATCTCCTCTATCTCCATTCTATCTAATCAGTTCTGTTTCGTTTTTTTCCATTTCACCATAAAACATTTTACACAGTAAACCGTATGGAATATAAATGTAAAATGCCTCATTTTGTATTCTGTCATTCTACCTGTTAACAGCAGAAGTTATAATAACGTAAAAAACATTTAATGGAGCGTTAGCATCCTCAAAGAATTTCAGCCATACCCCCTCACTAAGCACTCCACAAATCCCTTGACAGTAGGTAGGGTATTGATGATTATCTTCATATTATAGGTCGGGAGACTCTCACCAAGGTAGTGACATGCCTACAGTTACACAATAGTGTGTGGCACATTACAAGTAGCAAGTGGCATAGCTGCAACTAGAATTTACATCTTCTAAGATTCATTCTAATTAACTGTGCTGCAAATAAATTTTACACATAAGACCAGAGATGAAGCCTTTAGACCCCCAAATTTTCATCTTCTGAGTTTCATTTTGTTGTTTCCTTATAATTCTTTCTTTTTTTCTTTTTCTTTTTTTTTTTTTTTGAGACAGTGTCTCACTCTGTCGCCCAGGCTGGAGTGCAACGGCACGATCTCAGCTCACTGCAATCTCTGCTTCCCGGGTTCAAGCGATTCTCCTGTCTCAGCTTCCTGATAGCTGGGGTTACAGGTGCACATCACCATGCCCAACTAATTTTTGTATTTTTAGTAGAGACAGGGTTTCGCCATGTTGGCCAGGCTGGTCTCGAATGCCTAACCTCAAGTGATCTACCCACCTTGGCCTCCCAAAGTGCTGGGATTACAGACATGAGCCACCGCGCCTAGCCCGTTTCCTTAAAATTCTTACTAGACAACAGTAACATATCTGTAAAAGTATAAAATTGTATCTTTAATCCTATTGTGCTCATCTACCCTAAAACACAAATAGATTAAAACACACATTTCTGTCTGTAATTGTGAACTGACTAAATATTTGGGCAGGTTTTGACATTATGGTAAGTCAATATTTGAAAAGATATCCAAACAATTGTTCTGTTATACAGAGCAACACAATAAATTTAAAAGATCCGCTTGTAAAGGGCTAAGAACTGTTTTAGAATCTTCTCAACCATAAATACTCATGAATAAAAAAGGCTGCAGTAATTTTCATATATAGATTATAAAATCAGCAAGTTCATATTTTTAAAAGTCCAAGCATGATACATAAGTTCTTATGACAAATTAACTAGACATACAGATAGCTAACAATGTCCTTAGAATTAGAATACTAACATATCCATCATTCATGGGAAGCTACTCTAGATAAGTTGGCCACAAGTAAGTCAAAATTAATACTCTTTATGTAGATAATTTCAAGTTGATCAGAGAAAAACACTGAAGCTTAGATTAGCCTAGTGTGAGCACTGAAGAGCATCATTTATGTCATCGTTTAAGTTACAAAGAAGAAAACAGACATTAAAGTGTGTTATATTTAAGTATGTTAGGAACTGATGAGCCAAGTCCCCTAATTTCCCCCTAGAAATATCAATACATGCTTAATCTACATTTAGAAGATGAGACTCCTTCTGGCCATGGAGTACTAGAGGCTGGATTTATCTTCCTGCTATAAACAATAGGAAACTGGACAAAGTACATAAACAATGACTTTTAGACACTGAACCACGGGGAGTGCCAGACTGTGCTGCCTGAAGGCAGGTTACAGGCTGCTGCACAGGGAAGGAGGGCCCAGTCCTGCCAGCTGAAGACATCTGAGATTGGAGTGGAGAGCTGTCAGTTGAGATCAGAGCTGGGGAGGCTGCGGGGGCTAGAATTTGTTGGGCAGTGTACAGGAGCTGGGGCGGGGGTGTGATGAGAGAGCTTTAGGGATCTGCAGAAGGGTCCCTTTGAACTTTGGGAAGAGTACTGATTTCTATACGCATGAAAACAAACTAGCAGAGGCTGGAGAAAAGATCCATCAGAAAGTAATAGGCCAAACAATTCCTGCACTCACATGGAGGTGAGAATAGTTTGTATTTTTGTCCACCAAAATGTAAAGATCTTATAATATGTGGGTTATCTAACAGGGTCCTCAGAAGGGGACTCCACTCCTATCACCTTAGTAGTGGAGATAAATGGACCCTAGACTAAAAATTGGTCTGAACCCACCCTAACCTTAAAAGAAAGCTTTGAAAGGATCCTATTGATTCCAAGAACAAAGTCCAACATTACCTAAAGGAAAACAACAAGATATAGAAACTAGCAATGTAAAATTAATGTCCAACATATAATTTTAAAATTCCAGGCATTCAAAGAAACAGGAAAATATGACGTACAACCAGGGGAACAGTCAGTCAATAAAAACCGACCAGAAATAATGGAGTATTCGCAGATACGGATGTTAAAGGCCATTATAAATATGATCTATATGTTCAAAAAGGTAGCAGAAACATGAGGAGAGAAAGGAAATATATAAAAAGGAACAAATGATTGCTAAGGCAACAATGCTAATGAATCTCAAAACATAATGCTCGTTGAAATAAGCCAGACATGAGACTGCACACTGTATGAATTCGTTTGTATGAAACTCTAAAAAGACATACTGTAATGACAGAAAACAGATAAGTGGTTGCCAGAAAGTATGGGAAGGGGGCTGATAGCAAAGGGGCAGGAGGGAACTTTCAAGAGGAACTATGAAAATATTCTAACCTTGATTGTGGCATGATTATAAGACTGGATCATGGGGTCGGGCGCAGTGGCTCACACCTGTAATCCAAGCACTTTGGGAGGCTGAGGCAGGCGGATCATCTGAGCTCAGGACTTTGAGACCAGCCTGGCCAACATGGTGAAACCCCATCTCTACTAAAAATACAAAAATCAGCCAAGCATGGTGGCAGGCGCCTGTAATCCCAGCTACTAGGGAGGCTGAGGCAGAAGAATTGCTTGAACCTGGGAGGTGGAGGTTGCAGTGAGCTGAGATCGCCCCTTGCACTCCAGTCTGGGTGACAGAGCGAGACTCTGTCTCCAAAAAAAAAAAAAAAAAAAAAAAAAAAGATTGGATACATGTCAAAACTCATGGAATTTATTAGTTTAGTGTACATTAATTTTTTTCTGCATCCACTTTAGCATTTTGCAACTCACCACTTTTTTTTTTTTTCTTTTCTTTTTTGAGACAGGGTCTTCATGTCACCCAGGCCGGAGGGCAGTGGTACAATCTTGACTCACTTCAAGGGGCTCAAGGGATCCTTCTGTCTTATTCTCCCGAAGCTAAGACTACAGGTGTGCATCAACACACCCGGCTAATTTTTTGTTTTATTTTTTGTAGAGATGAAATTTCACCATTGTTACCCAGGTTGGTCTGGATGTCCTGGGCTCAAGTGATCCACCTGCCTGACCTCCCAAAGGGCTGGGATTACAGGTGTGAGCCACCATGCCGCCCAGCCACCACCTTTTAAAAAAAATCACAAACCTTTTAGCTATCTAATCACAAATTAACTAACCTCTGTTAAAAAAAAAAAGCTTTTTCAAACTAAAAATGGAACTACCATACAATCCAGCAATCCCACTACTGCTGTTTATCCTAATAAAAGGAAATCAGTGTATCAAAGGGATGTGTGCACAGCTATGTTTACTGCAGCACTATTCACAAGAGCCAAATACAGAATCAATCTAAGTATCAGCGGATGAATGGATAAAGAAAATGTGGCAGATACACACAATGGAATACTATCCAGCCATGAAAAGAATGAAATGCTGTCATTTGCACAACGTGGATGGGACCGAAGGTCATGATGTTAAGTGAAATGAGCCAGGCACGGAAAGACACATATCGCATATTCTGACTCGTATGGGAGCTAAAAAAGTTGATCTTATGGAGGTAGAGAGTAGAACAGTGGTTACCAGAGGCTGGGAAGCGTAGGGAAAGGGGGATTGAAGAGAGGTTGGTTAATGGGTACAAACATATAGTTAGGGGGAATAAATTATAGCGTTTGATAGCACAGGATGACTACAGTTAACAATAGTTTACCGTGTATTTCAAAATGGCTAGAAGAGCTGAAATGTTCTAAACACAAAGAAATGATAAATGTTTGAGGTGACGCATATTCTAAATACTCTGATTTGATCAGAGTATTTGATACTGTATGCATGTATCAAAACATCATATGTACCCCATAAATATTATGATGTATCAATTTTTAAAAAAAGAAAGCCAGGCACAGTGGTGTGATTCTGGCTGCTTGGGGGGCTGAGGTAGGAGGATCTCTTGAGTCAGGAGTTCAGGGCTGTAGTGAGCTATGACTGCACCTGTAAACAGCCACTACACTCCAGCCTGGGTAACATAGTGAGACTCTGTCACTTACGAAAAATGAGCCAGGCACAGTGGCTCACGCCTGTAATCCCAGCGCTTTGGGAGGCCGAGGTGGGCGGATCACCTGAGGTCGGGGGTTTGAGACTAGCCTGACCAAATGGAGAAATCCCATCTCTACTAAAAATACAAAATTAGCCGGGTGTGGTGGTGCATGCCTGTAATCCCAGCTACTCGGGAGGCTGAGGCAGGAGAATTGCCTGAACCTGGGAGGCAGAGGTTGCCGTGAGCCGAGATCGCGCCATTGTACTCCACACCCTGGGCAATAAGAGTGAAACTCCATCTCTAAAAAAAAAAAAGAAAAATTAAAAAAATTTAAAAAGGAGGGCTGGGCACAGTGGCTCATGCCTGTAATCCCAGCACTTTGGGAGGCTGAGGCGGGTGGATCATGAGGTCAGGAGATCGAGACCATCCTGGCTAACACGGTGAAACCCCGTCTCTACTAAAAATGCAAAAACAAAATTAGCCGGGCGTGGTGGCAGGCGCCTGTAGTCCCAGCTACTCGGGAGGCCGAGGCGAGAGAATGGCGTGAACCCGGGAGGCGGAGCTTGCAGTGAGCCGAGATTACGCCACTGCACTCCAGCTTGGGTGACAGAGTGAGACTCCATTTCAAATAAATAAATAAATAAAAATAAAGTGGCCTCTTATCCTTTAAAATTGCTAGGCTGAACCATCAAACTGCCAATATGCTACCATTTTTGACCTTAAAACGGGCAATATCTTATGGTTTAACTTACTAATTTCAAAGAGAATCAGAGGAAAATAAAAGTAGTAAAATAAGTGTAGACAAATCAGTAAGCCCTGGCATTTACACGTTAGAAAATAGTTTTCTTTTGCTCTATAAGTGGAACTGAATCTTAACAGACAACATAGTTACCCACTTTGACTTGAATATCATATAAAATAGCAGTTAATATTTATGCAAGAAGACCAATTGCTATTTAACGCCAATCCAGTAGCTCAGTCCTAAGGATTTTTCACTGCAGAGCTTCAGCAAGTATCTGGTCTAATACAGACTTGAAACAAAGAAGAAAGTTTAGCATTGTTTAAAAAAATACTAAATCTTAAGAGGTTTTTATCTTTGGTTCAGAAAGAACACAGATGGAAATATAAGAGGTCAGAATTCTTTCCTACTTTTCAAACATAAATCTTTACTTTTAAGGGTGATAAAAAGCATAAAAGCAATTTGGAGGAGAAAAATCTGTACTGACTCTTGAATTTCACAAATAAACTTAACTGTGTGGCTGTCCTTTTGGACTTCTTCAATATGGTTTGTTAGAATAAAACTATTTTTAGGAACTCTACTGTAAAAAATCTACAGCTTGGCATGGAAGAGACAGAGAAAACTAACTATGTAGTTAATTTCTTGGAAAATGTAGATAACCTTAATAGGTCATTTTTAGTCTTCAACCTCTTTACAATAAATTTTATTCTCAGGAAGAAGGAATAGACAGATCAATAGGCTGTAATAGCATCATTAAATTTAGTTGTTTTTTTTTGAGACAGAGTCTCACTCTGTTGCCCAGGCTGGAGTGCAGTGGTGCGATCTCAGCTCACTGCAATATCTGCCTCTCAGGCTCAAGCGACTCTCCTGCCTCAGCTTCCTGAGTAGCTGGGATTATAGGCACGTGCCACCACGCCTGGCTAATTTTTTGTATTTTTAGTAGAGACAGGGCTTCACTTTGTTGGCCAGGCTGGTCTAAAACTCCTGACCTCAAGTGATCCATCGCACCTGGCCTAGATTTAGTTCTCTTAAGGAACTAGAAGGCCTTAAAAAGGATGGAGGGTAGAGGTTGAAGGAGCACCAAAATTATCTACCTACTGATAACCACTAGATATTGATAACCTTCAATCACGTTTACAAAACAGAATTAGATTTAGAGAAATATCTTTATTAATCACTGCGAAACAGATTTAAGGTGTACCAATTGCATTTCAGTTATTTTTAAAAGGAATATTTTATCAAGTCTTAATCCAAATTTCTCAAGATTCTCAGCCATGCATATAATCTTAAGGTTACAAGGAACTACTACATTATTACTGAAATAAACTCCATAAGCCCTCCTAGATAGGTGTGACTTAGAACAGACAGTGTTCTATAAATTTTCTGAACGCTGAAGACTGGTTTTTTTTTTTTCTGAAAGCCAGGAAAAGATCCATGTAATAAAGTAAGGAATATAAAGGCAGCAGACATTTTTGTCTTAAACTAGTACTATTTAGCATTATCCTTCAAAGAATAGAGCATGCACTCACCTGCTTAAGAAGTAATATGATTTCCAGTTTAGCTGATGAGCTTTTATACAACTTATACCATAACCAACAAAAACATGTTTGAGCCTGCAGCTTCAAAAATAACATTTCTGTTGTTAACTGAAATCTTTCAAAATAAAGGACACAAATATTAAGGATGTTCAGCCAGAGTTGATCTCCTAACTCATATTATACTTCATTATACAGCTCCTAATCTTCTTAGATTCCCTGAATATGGTGATATATAATTTGTCTTCCTGGGGAAAACAAAATAAAATTACTGCTACTCCTCCAACTTATACTTTATATAACCTGTCTTCCTAGGGAAAATAACATAAAATTACTGCTACTCCTCCAACTTATACTTTCCAATTAATTACAGTGCACTGAAAGAATTTGAAATTGAAGAACTTCCCCACCCTTCTTTTCCTCTTCTTTTTGAGATGGAGTTTCACTCTTGTTGCCCAGGCAGGAGTGCAATGGCGCGATCTCGGCTCACTGCAACCTCCCCCTCCCGGGTTCAGGTGATTCTCCTGATTCAGCCTCCCAAGTAGCTGGGATTACAGGTATGCACCACCACGCCTGGCTAATTTTGTATTTTTAGTAGACATGGGGTTTCTCCATGTTGGTCAGGCTGGTCTCGAACTCCTGACCTCATGTGATCTGCCCGCTTTGGCCTCCCAAAGTGCTGGGATTACAGGCATGAGGCACCGTGCCCAGCACCCCCTTTTCTTCTTAAAGGTTATATTCTCAAAGCAGGTAAAAGTTTTCTATATCAGTTCAGGGTCCCACAAATATAGCTCCAAGAATGGTTTCAGTTAGTTTTCAGCATTAACTAGGAATTAATGGACATAAAGCAGGATAAAATATGGAAAAATACTACCCATCATCTAGCTCTAATATATACTGTAATAGCAAATTGTGGTTATTTCATGTCTCTTTTATTTAATAATTTATTATAAGAATTGAAGCTGTCAATTTTTTACTTTAATCATCTGTTTCAAAGTTCTTATTTTTGTTACTTTTTGTTTGTTTGTTTGTTTTTTGAGACAGAGTCTCACTCTTGTCGCCCAGGCTGGTATGCAATGGTGCAATCTTGGCTCATTGTAACCTCTGCCTCCCGGGTTCAAGAAATTCTCCTGCCTCAGCCTCCCAAGTAGCTGAGCTTACAGGCGCCCGCCACCACGCCCGGCTAATTTTTTTGTATTTTTAGTAGAGACAGGGTTTCACCATGTTGGCCAGGCTGGTCTTGAACTTCTGACCTCAAGTGATCCACCTCCCTCAGCCTCCCAAAATGCTGGGATTACAGGTGTGAGTCACCGTGCACAGCCTTATTTTTGTTATTTGGAAGTATACCTTTTCTCATATTTTACTTTGGTTGGATTATACTATAGAGAGAGAAGGAACACATTTCATTCCTGTGATGCTTCTCTTTGAAAACTGTTTTTTTTTTTTTTTTTTAACACAAATATGCCTTTTCTAGGACAGTTTAAACCAGGACATGACAAAGTATGTTCTCCACTGACAGAAATAAACTTACATACCCTTGATATTTACTTTGCCTGTGTTGTGAGTGTGTCTCTATTGAAATCTAAAACTGGAACTTATATCTTAAAGTCCTCTTACACAAGTGTTTATAACATCAGATAAGTCACAGCAAACTACGTTTTCAAAAGCTATTACCAAAGTAATTATGGAAGCTTAGTACTGACTCCCTTTAAGCAAAGTGAGTAAAGAAAATAGAAAGCACAGTGCTGGGCCCAATTAATGTGTTTTTTTCACTTTTTCCAGGAAAGCAATTTCTTTTTTTTGAGACAAGAGTCACTCTGTCACCCAGGCTGGAGTGCAGTGGTGCAATCTTGGCCCACTGCAACCTCCACCTCCTGGATTCAAGAGATTCTTGTGCCTCAGCCTCCCAAGTAGCTGGGCTTACAGATGTGCACCACCATGCATGGCTCATTTTTGTATTTTTAGTAGAGATGGGGTTTCACCATGTTGGCCAGGCTGGTCTCAAACTCCTGGGCTAATATGATTCACCTGCCTTGGCCCCCCAAAGTGCTGGGATTACAGGCATGAGCCACCTTGCCCGGCCCAGTAAAGCAATTTCGAAGCAGGGGAATATTACATTTTGCTTTGGTTACTACATCTCTAAATATTACCAAGTCAACTACTAGCCTGCCTTATCTCCTGATAAGATAATACCTTATAGTCTATCATAAACACAGAATATGTTGATTTATATTAATTTAAATTAACTAAGCACTCTCTTGCATTTATGGTGCTACAGCTAACTCCACATGTTAGAACAACAGCTTAATCTCATCTCAGCTGGAGGTATCTTGGACTTATGTGGAGGAGGAGACAGGAGTGACTATTGTTATTACATCATTTCCAAGAATTCCAAATAGTGTGCACAGTAGAAAATCTCAGATGAAATCAGGTAACGCTTTCAAAAAAAGATAAGCAAACCTGGGCTAAAAACATTTCAAATTTCCATCACGCTCAACATTTAAACCACAGGATCTTTTTTTTTTTAAATTTTATTTATTTATTTATTTTGAGATGGAGTCTTGCTCTGCTGCCCAGGCTGGAGTGCAGTGGCATGATCTCAGCTCACTGCAACCTCCACCTCCCGTGTTCAAGCGATGCTCGTGCCTCAGCCTCCTGAGTAGCTGGGATTATAGGTGCCCGCCACCAGGTTTGGCTAATTTTTGTATTTTTAGTAGAGGCAGGGTTTCATCACGTTGGCCAGGCTGGTCTCAAATTCCTGACCTCAAGTGATCCACCCACCTTGGCCTCCCAAAGTGCTGGTATTACAGATGTGAGCCACCAGCCTAAACCACAAGATCTTTCAATACACCATATAAGTAACTTCTGAGAGGAAGAACAGACTTAGTGGGCTTTTCCACCTCTCCCTTTTAGAAGCAAGGCATATTTAAGAGTTATGTTACAGCTAAGAAACTAAACTGATGCCCAGTGAGGTTACATATCTTAAAACAGAGAGACCAAGACTTGACCTCTTGGTTCTTCTGGTTTCAAAGACTGGACTCTTAACCATGACTCAATGATGTACTCTAGCTCCTGTATTGCTAGGACTGACTAAAAGGGAATGTTAAGTACTTAACATAGGAATTTAGAAAAGGAATAAGTGAGTAACTTTGTTTCATTACAAATAATCAACAATGCACATTGGCCCACCCTGTTGAGACTTATCTACCTACTGTGAATTCTTCCCTAACACTGCCTCTGCCACATCACACTGCTTCTCCTTCACTCTCCGGCTCTACTGCATCGTGCAGCATCCCAGGGAAAGAGGTGGTGCCCACAGATTTCCTTCCATCCTGCATTCTCCTTTCCCATTTTAATCTAGGATTTCTGCCATCCTGCATCTTCCAAAGGGGGCCCCCTGCAAAATTTCAGTCAACCATTTCCAGTGTAAGACTGTTGTTGGCATTTGGGGCAGAACAGTTCTTCGTTGTTTAGGCTGTTTAGTGCCTTGCACAACATTGAGCAGCACTAGCCTCTGGGCTGTGCATGCCAACAGTGCCACAGCAACGTAGTCTGTGACCAAAAATACCCTAAACTATTCCATATGCTTCTCAGGAAGATGGTACTCTTCCTGGTTGACTGTTCTCTTCCATAAGCCCTGAAAGTTATTTCTTCACAGGGACCATGGGGACCGTGACTTTCTTCTTCTTCTTTTTTTTTTTTTTTTTTTTTTTGTGATGGAGTTTTGCTCTTGTTGCCCAGGCTGGAGTACAATGGCACGATCTCGGTCCACCGCAACCTCCACCTCCCAGGTTTAAAGGATTCTCCTCCCTCAGCCTCCTGAGTAGCTGGGATTAAGGCATGTGCCACCATGCCCGGCTAATCTTGTATTTTTAGTAGAGACGGGGTTTCTCCATGTTGGTCAGGCTGGTCTTGAACTCCCAACCTCAGGTGATCTGCTCGCCTTGGCCTCCCAAAGTGCTGGGATTACAGGCGTGAGCCACTGCACCCGGCCTGGAATGTTTTATACTGCAATCTGGGTGATTAGATGAGTATATTTATTTATGAAAACTGTATGTCTAAGATCTGTACACTTCATTGTATGAATGTCAATACTTCAATAAGAATAAAAATAAAATTTAAAATACTTGGAAAACCACCCAAAGTTAAACACAAATGGAATTGAGGTTAAATTTCTCATCTCTCTATTCATGATTTTAAATAGAGCCAACTACTATTTAATAATACCCCTTTTACTTAAAAACAACAACAACAACAAAACAGAACCATCTAAATATTACAGGTGTGGGCTCAGGAACTCTCCTCTTAACCTTTGGTTTTAAGACAAATCTGGAAAAATACTGAAATTTTTGGTGCTGCGTATTCCAGGAATTTCTAAGACAGAGTAAGTGTTTGGAAAATAGCCCTTCAAACTTAAATGTCCTGAGGTAAGAAATGAAAGCTGGCATTCCTTTCTTTCCCTTTCTCTCTTTAAATGCTCATGTGAATGAATACACAGAATAGAAAATCCTGGTAATAAAAATATTCGTTTTTTATCTGTGCATTTGCTTTAATTCTCATGAAGACATTTTCCCTAGATATTTTACTATTAGGTTTTTCTTCTGCATACCCTGCCAAGATGGGGAGGCTGATGGACGGCTGGCACAAAAATTAGTAACTTAATATAAAAATCTGATTCTGGGCTGGGTGCAGTGGCTCACACCTGTAAACCCAGCACTTTGGGAGGCCAAGGCAGGTGGATCACGAGGTCAGGAGATGGAGACCATCCTGGCTAACACGGTGAAAGCCCTTCTCTGCTAAAAATACAAAAAATTAGCTGGGTGTGGTGGCGGGCGCCTGTAGTCCCAGCTACTCGGGAGGCTGAGGCAGGAGAACGGTGTGAACCCGGGAGGCGGAGCTTGCAGTGAGCCGAGATAGTGCCACTGCACTCCAGTCTGGGCAACAGAGCAAGACTCTGTCTCAAAAAATAAAAATAAAAATAAATAAATAAATAAATAAAATAAAAAATCTGATTCTGACTGCCTTTTTGGAGGGCTATGGGACAATATAATTGAAATTATGAGGATACAATGGAGTACAAAATTATTCAGCAAAGAAAAAGTTAAAATGACACCACCATAGTAGCAAAGCATGAACAAATGCTTCATGTTAACAGAAAACGTCAGTTTCAGATTAAAAAATTTAAATGTCAGCTGGGCACAGTGGCTCACGCCTGTAACCCAGCACTTTGGGAGGCCAAGGTGGGCAGATCACCTGCGGTTCAGAGTTTGAGACCAGCCTGACCAACATGGTGAAACCCTGTCTCTACTAAAAAAATACAAAAATTAGCTGGGCATGGTGGTGCATGCCTGGAGTTCCAGCTACTTGGGAGGCTGAGTCAGAAGAATTGCTTGAACTCAGGAGGCAGAGGTTGCAGTGAGCCAAGATTGTGCCATTGCACTCTAGCATGGGTGACAAGAGCAAAACTCCGTCACACACACACACACACACACAAAAGCAAATGTCTCTGTGTGAGTATAACAGCAATGTATAACAAAATCCTCCTAAAACAGTTTTTGTAGAAATAATATGCTCTCTAGGATGACTGGAATCTGAAATTCTGAAAAGCAAATATGGTAATATTGACAAAGTAATAATTTCTCAGGACCTAACACCTTTACCAAATTAGAATGTTTTGACTTCATTTTAAAAGGGGCGAAGATGAGCAGGCAAGCAGACAGTTTCGGGAAGGCTGGACTTGTACCAGGGCTTACAATGTTCCTGAGCTAAATAAACCTTAGGTAAACAGACCATTCTTTATGTGTGCAAGCATGTCCTTTAACAGTAAGAACTGCTGGGATTCCTGACTCCATTTATTCAGGAAATTTCCAAAAGTAATTTTTACTTCTTTCAAGAAAGGGGAAGTAGGTTGGGCAAATGAACGTTTAGATTTGATAGCAAAAGTAACAAAAAATATTCCTAAGTCTCTGGGGTTTGCTGGTGCCAACTGAATTTTGAATTCCCATTATAACCTCTACTTCTTTCTTTTAGAATAAATATGGGCTGGGCGCAGTGGCTCATGCCTGTAATCCCAGCACTTTTGGGAGGCCGAGGCGGGAGGATCCCTTGAGCTCAGGAGTTCAAGACCAGCCTGGGCAACATGGCAAAACCCCGTCTTTACAAAAAATACAAAAATTAGCCAGGCGTGGTGACACACGCCTGTGGTCCCAGCTACTTGGGAGGCTGAGGTGGGAGGACTGCTTGAGCCTGGGTGGTAGAGGTTGCAGTGAGCTGAGAGCATGCCGCTGCACTATAGCCTGGACAACAGAGTGAGACCCTATCATCTCTCTCTCTCTTTCTCTCTCACACACATACACACATACACACATACACACAAATGCATATCTATAAAAAGTCTCAAAGGGAACACGTAAATTTGTTCCACTTCATATTATTTACTCCATATAAATAATAGGTTTCATCAAATTCAATATTACCAATTTTTAAAAAGTGCTCATTTTGAGAAAGATGACAAATTCATATTGATAAATTCACCAAATAAGTGTTAAAAGAAACTATACATACAGTGGTTGTGGATATGTTTCAGGATTTCTGCAAGAAACTTAAACACTAAAGAAGTCAAATTAGGAGGCTACTAACATTTCTGAAGCCTCAGGGCAGTCTAACTTTATGATATAAAAAATTTTTAACACAGAAATCTAGTATATAAAATTAAATAATAAACATTTCACGTATTTCAGTATATATATATATATATATATATACATGCATATGCTAAACATAGAGGAGATAGAAATTGATTTCACTGAAGGCAAAAATCTCACCAGAAGACTACACAAAGGGGAGAACATATTGTGCACTAGGGAATCAGATGTCATTAAAAAAACACATGCTGAGCACTCATGATGCATCAGATATTGCTCTAGACCCTGGACATACTGCAGCAAATGAAACAGACAAAACTCCTGCCTTTATGCAGCTTACATTCCAGTGTGGGAGATGGACAACAAACAAAATTAATACTCACTGAAGAACTGTTTCAGGAAAGACCTGATGCAGCCAAGTGCTATTTCTTTCTTTTTTTTTTGAGATGGAATTTCGCTTTTGTTGCCCAGGCTGGAGTGCAATGGCGCCATCTTGGCTCACTGCAACCCTCCGCCTCCCAGGTTCAAGCGATTCTCCTGCCTCAGCCTCCCGAGTAGCTGGGATTACAGGCATGCGCCACCACACCTGGCTAATCTTGTATTTTCAGTAGAGACAGGGTTTCTCCATGTTGGTCAGACTGGTCTCGAACTCCCAATCTCAGGTGATCTGCCCGGCTCAGCCTTCCAAAGTGCTAGGATTACAGCTGTGAGCCACCACACCCAGCCCCAAGTGCTATTTTCTATAAACTGCCAAGGCCCAGAAGCAAAAAGCACACCCAGCATATGAAAGAAATATGGAACAGTGAGTGAGGGGAAGAGTGGGATAGAGGAGGTCAACAGACGGATAGATCCCAAGGGCCCACAGGTCTTCACTGACTTTAGGCGGGATGAGAAGGCCCTCGGGGAGGGTTCTTAAACAGAAGATACATATGATCTCCCATCAGGATCACACTGAGAGCTATCTATATTTAGAATAGATGCAAAGAGGGAAGCAGAGACACCACAAGAGGGAAGATGGTGGCTTGGATGAACACGGTAGCAAGTGGTAGAAAGTGGACTGAGGATACATTTAGAAGGCAGACAGAAGTGTTACAAACAAGGTATGAAACAAATATTTAATGAATGAATGAATCCTGCATATGAGGAATGAGACCAACATGGACCAGACTGCTTAGAAAAGGGGTCAGGGACTCATAAAATTTTACTGGAACTCTCTGCACGGATATCTACAATTCCTGCTGTTCAGCATTGCTTATTTAATTCTTCCAAAGCATTTTTGCTTGACTGATTCCTCTACTATTATGACTGGCTGGCTATTAAAACCAGGTGAAAGTGGACAGAAATCTAAGTCAAGTAAATAATAATGAAATATGGAGAAGTAGACAAGTTCAAAGATATTAAGGAGGCATGATCCATAGGCACTGGTGACTAAAATACAGGGGATAAAGGAGAGAAACGATGATAGGGATTTCTTGTTTGGACAACTTCATGAATAGTGATGCCATTACCTGAGATAGGAAACACAAAAGAAAAAGTTGGTTTGAGGGGAAACCAGCAAAAAGGCTAAAAACTGTGGAGATACAACTCAATTTTGGTGGAGCAAGTATTTCTAGAGCCTAGATTTTGAAATGCAGTAGGTCAGGACTACTGCTTCCAAACTTGAACTAGAATATTCAAAATTATTTTCTGAGATGATGAAAAGGTTCTATAAATGGATAGTGATGATGGTTGCACAGCACTGGATGTATGTAATGCCACTGAATTGTACCTAAAAATGGTTAATTTTGTTATATATATTTACCACAATAAAAAAGTTTTGAAGTTATTTATTATAGGTGACACTGTTTGCTCACTGTAGGTCAGGTATTTTTTGTTTTTTTTTTTTCTCTTTATTTTTGACCAATGGATTCACATCACCAGGTGATTTTTTAAATAGCTTTATTGAGATATATATCAATGCCATAAAATTCACTCATTTAAAGCACACAGTTAAATGTTTTTTAGTATAGAGTTCTGCACCTCTCATGACAATAAATGTTAGAATATTTTCATCACTCAAAAAGAAACCAGTACCCATTAGTAATCCCCCTTTTCATCCTAGTCCTTCCAGCCTATAGGCTGGGTTTAAGCAAAACTTTTGTGGGTGGTGGGTCAAGTAACATAATTTATTCCAAAGCCATACTTTTCTATGTAAACAAAAGACAAGTGATAACTTTTAAAAAGAAGAAGAAAAAAAAACCTCTCTTAGAGCTCTATTTCTTTTTCTACCATTAGATCAGTGGTAAAGATAAAATACTACTAGTAAAAACTCCTATGGACAATTTTCTGCAGTTTAGATGAAAATCATGCAAATCAGTAAATACAAGCAATTTTTAAATTTTAATTTTGTTTTTGTTATTTTATACCAATGTCTATGTATTTCCTTTTTTCTTTTTTTTTGAGACGAAGTCTCGCTCTGTCGCCCAGACTGTAGTGCAATGGTGCAATCTCGGCCCTCCCGTGTTCAAGTGATTCTCCTGCCTCAGCCTCCTGAGTAGCTGGGACTACAGGTACCTGCCACCACACCCAGCTAATTTTTGTAATTTTGGTAGAGACGGGGTTTCACCATCTTGGCGAGGCTGATGAACTCCTGACCTCGTGAGCCACCCCGCCTCAGCTTCACAAAGTGCTGGGATTATAGACGTGAGCCACTGCACCTGGCCTATGTACTTCTTATCTTTAAAAACCCCAAAGGAACCAAAGAGCGCTATGAAAGATAAAGGGCAGAAGCAAAAAAATTTAAAAAAATGTTATGGAAAGATTCCCTATGGCACATTTTAAGACATGTCTCTACTCTGTAATTCATTAATTTGCTCTTGTTTATAAGTTCCTGTTACTGTACTTATGCCGTTTATGTGTGGTCTAGTGTTGCCAGAACAAACTGCAAACTCTGAGGACAAATACTGTTACATTTTTTTCCCTAGTACCTCCCCCAAGAATACTGAGCAGATAAGCCAAGTTGAAATACGCTGGGAAAATGAAAACACGTTATGTATTCAAACTAATTTAAATTACAAAGCAAAATGACCTATATATTCAATTATATTAAGGCAAACAATCATCTAATACATTAATAAATATCTAGTACACAAAAAGCATTCTGGAATTGGATCCCTGAGTTCAAACTGGCTCCAACACTAGTAACTATGTGTCCTTGGGTAAGCAACTTAACCTCTTTGTTTCCTTAACCTCTCAGTTTCCTCCTTTTGTGAAAGAGGGAAAATAATGTCTAACATTTAATACTTGTTCTGAGAATTTAATGAAAAGCAGTTAAAACAGTGCTAACTACATGGTAAGCAGATAATAAATGGCCACTGTTATTTCACTGGTTCATGTATTCTTCTTTTAAAATCATGCTGTTCTTATCTTCCATACAACATGTTCCGACCCTTCAGCTTAGCCTTAACTTTGAAAAATGAAATGAACGACTATCTTACTTCCCTTGTTGTTTCCAGTTCTCCACTTTCTATTTCCTGTGCACACTCTTATTAATTTTAACACATAACACAAGGACACATGAGTTTACTAACATATAATCACTTCATTCTCTAATGCTCTGATTTACAGTTTATAAACAAGCTTCATATATTTTACCCTCTACGATGCTATGAACTTTCCAAAGCTTTTGAGGTTTTCCTTTATTCTCCAATTGACAGTACCTCTACCATCACATCACCCAGTAATTATCATCCAGGTGAAGCAAATCACCTTTGCAAATCTGAGTGTTCAAGATGGCAAGCAGACACCCTCCTTTTCTGAAAACTACCACTCATGCACACCCCATCATAATGGGGATGGGACCCTGTCTCTACCTGAGCTAATTTTATTCTCACATCTAATAATCTAGAATAGGCATAGAAATATGCTTGCATGGAAGACATTTTAAACTTGAAATAATAAGTCATTTTGGACGTCATACATCAAAGCAGTAATGCAGGTCTCAGAAAGAAAGAGAGAACTAATAATTCCACCATCTTCCTGAATTTCACTTATTATTAGCTTTAATTTGGTTCTATATAAACTTTTTTTTTTGAGACAGAGTCTTGCTCTGTTGCCCAGGCTGGAGTGCAGTGGCTTGATCTTGGCTCAATGCTACCTCTGCCTCCGGGGTTCAAACTATTCTTGTGCCTCAGCCTCCCAAGTAGCTGGGATTACAGGCATGCGTGACCACATCTGGCTAATTTTTGTATTTTTAGTAGAGATGGGGTTTCGCCATGTTGCTCAGGCTGGTCTCAAACTCCTGACCTCAGATGATCCACCTGCCTCAGCCTCCCAAAGTGCTGGGATTGCAGGCATGAGCCACCGTCCCCAGCCTGTGGTATATAAACTTCTGAAGTCAGACTATCTACGTTTGTATCCTGGCTTGAGCATCTAGTAGCTGTATGGCTACGGACAAGTCACTTAACGTCTGAGTTTGGTTTCTTCATTTGCAAAATGGGAATGGCAATGGCGATGATGATGATGATGATAACTACCTACTAGATAAGGTTGTTTTAAGAAAATGGGATACTCCATTAAAGCACTTAATGAAATGCTTAAACACATGGTCTTTAAAAACTTATTTTATATTTACATATGTAAGATCATTTATATTATTATTATTTTCTATTTTTGTTATTTTACCTATAACAAGACCTATAATATTTTAAGGCCTATTCTTCTATCATCAAATTGGGAAAAAACAGAAACAAATGGGCATATATCCTTTTTATCTTCTAGGGAGATATTAAAGACCTTGAGGAAAAAGAGAAAAGGCAAGCCAACAGGAGACAGTTTTTTTCTAACTCTAAGGCCCACTCAGATACCAAAAAGAGAAAAAATTAATAAAAAAAGTAGAAGGATCTAAGTGGTTGGTATTAAGAAACAATTGTAATCTAACACTAAGAAACTGTTGTTTATTCTGAGAATTCAAAAAAATGAAAATTTTACCTTAAGAGGCTTTTTTAAATTTTTTTTTTTGGAGATGGGGTCTCGTGTTGCCCAGCCTGGAGTACAGTGGTGTGATCTTGGCTCATCGCAACCTCTGGCTCCTGGGCTGAAGTGATCCTCCTGCCACAGCCTCTCAAGTAGCTGGGATTACAGGTGCCTGCCACCATGTCTGGCTAATTTTTGTATTTTTAGTAGAGATGGGGTTTTGTCATGTTGGCCAGGCTGGTCTCAAACTCCTAACCTCAAGTGATCTGCCAGCCTCGGCCTTCCGAAGTGCTGGGATTACAGGCATGAGCCACCATGCCCAGCCCCTTAAGAGGCTTTTGAAGCTATATGTTATTTTTTTGTAGCTGGCACGTGGTTAAGTAGTCAAAAACAGATTGCTGACTGAATAAACTTCTTATTGTGGCTTGAACTAATAAAAAAACACAATCAAGCCGGGCAAGGTGGCTCACGCCTATAATCCTGGCACTTTGGGAAGCTGAGGCAGGCGGATCACCTGAGGTTGGGAGTTCTAGACCAGCCTGACCAACATGAAGAAACCCCATCTCTACTAAAAATACAAAATTAGCCGGGTGTGGTGACACATGCCTGTAATCCCAGCTACTCGGGAGGCTGAGGCAGGAGAATCGCTTGAACCTGGGAGGCGGAGGTTGCAGGGAGCAGAGGTCGTGCCATCACACTCCAGCCTGCCAGCCTGGGCAACAAGAGCGAAACTCTGTCTCAAAAAAAAAAAAAAAAAGTAATAAGAAGGTCTTCTGGATATGTTTTGAAGATCAGATAGCAATAAAGGAATAATATGCCTTAAAAGGCCTCAAACATAAAAAAAAATATAACGGACAGAGTTCTTATCTGCTAATAAAACAAATTTAACACATTCTCAATTAGCTGTGCATATGTGGGAAGAGGAAGGCACAGCAGCCCAGATCATCAAGAAATGGTCTCCATTTGATTTTGAAATACATTTTATTTATTTTTACTTTTATTTTTTAATTTTTAAAATTTTTTGAGACGGAGTCTTGCTCAGTCGCCCAGGCTGGAGTGCAGTGGTGTGATCTTGGCTTACTGCAACCTCTGCTTCCCGGGTTCAAGTGATTCTCTTGCCTCAGCCTCCCGAGTAGCTGGGACTACAGACGGCCGCCACCACACCTGGCTAATTTTTGTATTTTTAGTAGAGATGGGGTTTCGCTATGTTGTCCAGGCTGGTCTCGAACTCCTGACCTCAAGCGATCACCCGCCTTAGACTCCCAAAGTGCTGGGATTATAGGCGTGAGCCACCGCACCCAGCACATTTTATTATTTTAAAGGTAGATTTCTCTCATTGCTAACATTTAATTCTGGCATAAGTCCATATATACCAGTTCCACTGAGAGGGGAAATGAGTGATATAACGCATGTTTAGTTGCAGAAGTAGTTTATAATTACAAATGTGCCATATATAATCTGTTCACAGAACCAAAAATATGTGTAACATGTAAAATCTAAGAATAAGGCAAAGTGTAACTGTACTCAGAAGGTATGTTTGCAAAACATTTTATTTATTTATTTATTTATTTTGAGTCAGGGACTCACTCTGTCACCCAGGCTAGAGTGGTGTGATCTCAGCTCACTGCAGTCTCCGCCTGCCAGGCTCAAGTGATCCTCCTGTCTCAGCACCTCAAGTAGCTGGGACTATAACGCATGAGCCACCACGCCTGGCTAATTTTTGTATTTTATTTTTTTGTAGAGACAGGGTTTCACCATGTTGCCCAAGCTGGTCTCGAACTCCTGGGCTCAAGTGATCCACCCGCCTTTGCCTCCCAAAATGGTAGGATTACAGGTTTGAACCACCAGGCCCGGCCTACAAAGTTTAAACATAAATAACAAACTAATTCTTACCAAAAGCAGCACATTCTTCTATCAAGAGTAACCTCTTCCTAGCAATGCCTTATGATGGCCTACTTTCATTTAAATTACTATTTTGAACTTGGAAATGCAAGGACTCTGTGCACACAGACTGGATGATCTGAATATACACCCATTTAGAAGGGGGGGGGGTCCATGTGGAAATGCGTTCTTACAGTAAGTCATCACATTTTCTTTTTTAAAAAAGAAGCAGTCTTTCCTTCGCTCATCTTTTAAAATGATCAATGGTCACTTTCTTTGAATAGTTCTAAAGTGGGGGGAGAAGGCAGCAGATAACACTTTAAACTCTTGTCACAACACTTTCCACATCAGTAAATTATATACTCATCACAAGTATCTAGATGGGATGCATCATGAATATATCTAAGAATATCTAGGCCAGGTGCAGTGGCTCAAGACTGTAATCCCAGTGCTTTGGGAGGCCAAGGTGGGTGGATCACCAGAGGTCAGGAGTTCGACACCAGCCTGGCCAACATGGAGAAACCCCGTCTCTACTAAAAATACAAAGAGTAGCCAGGCATAGTGGCACGCGCCTGTAGTCCCAGCTACTCAGGAGGCTGAGGCATGAGAATGGTTTGAACCTGGGAGGCGGAGGTTGCAGTGAGCCAAGATTGTGCCACTGCACTCCAGCCTGGGCAACAGAGTGAGACAGACTCTGTGTCCAAAAAAAAAAAAAAAAAAAAAAACCAAAAAACAAACAAGAAAAACCCACAAAGAATAGCTTAAAGAACCAAGTGAAAAGTGAAGAAGGAAGCAGGGTGAGAGGGAGAGTAGAGCATGTAAAGAAAAAAAGTCAGTGAAGATATTTTTAAAAACCAGAGTATACTGGTATTTGAATTTATTTCTTTTGTGTTTTTTTTTTCACATTATCTCAGAGAAAGATAAAGAATCTTATCTAAAAGCTCAAAATGAAAATAAAAGAAATATTAGCTAACAGACAGGACAGACAGATTTTAACAACATGTTCCCCGTAAGTCCTAACCAAATGGCACTGGAAAATCTTTCTGTTAAGAAAAGGAAAATAAATGGACCTTCAACAGGCTCTTTACAAGCAAAGGCATTTTCGTGCCCCAGAGAACAGTCTTGTAAAAGGGAGATTTATAAGGGACTTCCAGGAAGCAAGAGTTCAGTAATTTTCTAACACTGAAGCAAAATAATGGGAACTAGGTTTACCATCTCCAAGACACAACCCCTATTTTGCTAGACTGGTGACAAATATCAAAGTGCTCAGCCGGGGCCACTGTCAAGCTAAAGAACATCAAAGCAGACAGATCTGCGTCTTCATATCCTAGGGATGCTGTTCTAAAGCAGCCCCTTGGTTTCCTATCTCCCTGTAAGAACTAGAACTGCTTTTGCTAACACCAAGTACTGCACAGTAAATTCCTCTTAAAAGCATGGTTTATCACCCCCACCCTCTTGTGACTTAATCCTTTAATTCATTTCAATGCCAAAAACTAGGATTTCCTGAGGACTGCCACAGAATGTATGACAAGCAGCAGGGGCAAGCTTAAAGTTGCTGATTCAATATAATCAGAAGTTTAAAAGAATGGTTGCTAATGCACGGCCAGAAACAGAGGGCCCTCCACAAAAGGCAGAAAAGAGGCCAAGTGCCTGCGAAAAATCAAGGAACTGAGTTTTAACGGGTGCCAACCCACGGGCAGGACAAAGTCTTTTGTTTGTTTGTTTTTGAGACCAAGTCTCACTCTGTTGCCTGAGCTGGAGTGCAGTGGCACAATCTCAGTTCACTGCAACCTCCACCTCCTGGGTTCCAGTGATTTTCCGCCTCAGCCGCCTGAGTAGCTGGGACTACAGGCGTGCACCACCACACCCGGCTAATTTTTGTATTTTTAGTAGAGACAGGGTTTCACTACTATGTTGGCCAGGCTGGTCTCCAACTCTTGATCTCGAGTGATCCGCCCATCTTGGCCTCAGAAAGTCTTAATGGACTATTCTACTGTCCTCTGTTGGGGCTGGAACATATCACAGGCTACTCTGAGACAAAGAGATAAGGAACATGAACACTGTAGTAATGTATCTACCCACAGATGAAGACAGCTAGCAAATAAAGGTAATCTCTGGTAAAGGCTTGGCTTGGATTTAAGTTAACAGTTTTAGAGGTAGAAGGCAATATAATAAGACAATCGGAGTTTTACAAAATGATTAATACTAAACATTTTAACAACTTTAGAGTGGGCAAGGCCATTTGTAGGTTATGTACTAAATAATTTGAGGATTAATAGGTTATAAAAATACAAGTAGCCCCTCCAAAAAAAGTAAAACAAAAATAACTAATTCCAACTAGCCTTAGGAACCATGACCACAGATCTCTGAATCCTTAGTTCTGTTTTCCTCCTGCACCTAACTGGTTTCTAACTTCTCGACCTATGCCACTGATTCAATCAGCCAGAATCATCAGCTGTTCGGAAGGGAGTGTCAGCATCCCAGGCATTTAGAGTTCCAGAAACAACCAAAAATGGCAACTTAGCTCTGCTAGCAAATGCCTGTCTTACAAGCCAAACATTTCCCTCATTTATATCTTGACTTCCAGTTTCTTTTCCTTTTTCAATTACCATCAATCAGTAGAGCTGCTTTGGTTCTCTCTGAGATAAACAAGTTAAAAGAAAAAAAAGAGGATTGTCAAAAAGACAATCCTCTTTTTTATTTTCTAGAGATAGGGTTTCCCTCTCTCATCCAAGCTGGAATGCAGTGGTGTGATCATAGCTGGGTTTGTGCAATTCCCCGGCCTTGGCCTCCCAAGTAGCTAGGATTACAGACGTCCACCACCACACTTGGCTAATTTTTAGAATTTTTTGTAGAGACAGAGGCTTACACTATGTCACCCAGACTGGTCTCAAACTCCTGACCTCAAGTGATCCTCCAGCTTCAGCCTCCCAAAGTGTTACGATTACATCCCAAAATGTCAGGGTTACCATATCCAGCCTAAGGTTTTCTTTTCAATGCATATTCTAGGGCCTCATCCACCAAGACTCAGTAGTGTGGATGGAACAAACTAGAATCTTCATTTTTAACAAGCAGCAGTGGTTCTGAACTGGGGCCTTACATGAGAAGCATCTGGGGTGCTTTTAAATAACACCATGACAAGGCAGGGAGGCCTCGCCTCGAGATATTCAATGCGTCTACAGAAGGTCTCTAACACTGGCACTATTTTTTTTAAGCTTTTCTATGTGTAAACAAGGTATGAACCACTGTACTAAAAGTACCTCTGATGCAAGTGGTCCATGGACAAAGTTTGAGAACAGGGGCTTAAAGAGTTCATGTTAATGAGGTCATTCTGAACCTCTGACAAAGACTCTCTCCTTTGACCAAACTTGAGTCAGGCTCCTCTTGGAGTCCTTTCTGATAAAGTCCTGATGTTGGGCCTGCTTCTCCATTCTTGTAGAATCCAGTTTGAGCAATAATCCTGCTAAGTCAGATTAGAGAAAATCCCCTACGTGACTACCCCTGTTATCTTATCACCCTGGCCTGCCTTCAACAAGAATGCTGAAGGCAAGCACCCCCTTACCCCTGATGTTTCCTCTTAGTATTTTTCTATCTACTCACTCCCACGCTGTTCCTTGGCTGTAAATCCTCATCTGTCCTTATTGGAGTCAGACTGCAGCCCACCCTCTCTCCCCCACTGGAAGACCCCATTGCAGTCATCCCTATGCTTATTACCATGGCCCCCTTGAAGGAAGTCTGCCTTATGTTTCACAAGTGCCAGGAATAATTTTTCTTTAACACCTCTTTCTACTGCCAAAGTAGATAGCAGGGAGATAGATACAAATAAAATATTTAGATAATTAGAAAAACTATAGATGACAATTTTAAAAAAATCAATTCCTTTTTGGAAAGCTTTCAAATCTGGCAAGCTCTTAGAAGGGTATCGGGCACTTTTTTTTTTGAGATGGAGTTTCACTCTTGTCTCCCAGGCTGCAGTGCAATGGCGTGATCTCGGCTCCCTGCAATCTCCACCTCCCAGGTTCAAGCCAGTCCCCTGCATCAGCCTCCCAAGTAGCTGGGATTGCAGGCATGTGCCACCATGCCTGGCTAAATTTTCTTGTATTTTCAGTAGAGACAGGGTTTCGCCATGTTGGTCAGGCTGGTCTCAAACTCCTGACTTCGGGTGATCCACCCGCCTCAGCTTCCCAAAGTGCTGGGATTACAGGCGTGAGCCATCGTGCCCGGCCGGGTATCAGGTTCTTACTTTGAGCAGATTCCATCTATCAGGTCACTTGTTTATACATATTAAGTATCTGCTATAAAGTTGGGGAACAGCTAGGATCAAGTCTATTTGATGAAAAATAAAGCCCTCAGACATAATTCTGGGGGGAGAAAAGCAATTCCAATCATGTGAAGGTTTAGAAAGTTAGAATTATTCTTCAACAAACAACAGACACTGGGCATCCTAATTGCTAGCTTCAAACTAACTCTGAAACAAGACACAAAAGGAGAGAATGCTCTTGTTGCAAGAAACTTTTAATAGCATTTGGATTTGGAAGAAAAAGATAGCAGTAGAAGAAAAAACAGACACACCATGTTGCAAAAGCTCTTGAGTATTCAGAATCCATTTCTGAAGCAGAAAGGTGGGGAAAGGGCTACTGATCCATGGAGAGAAAACAGGGAGGCAAATGCCCAAAAGAGCTTTCATTTGTTGGGCTGATTACTCACAATTAAACTTTGAAAAATTAGCAGAAAATTAGAAACAGATTATAAAATAGTCTGTTTTAATAAAATGCTAACTATCATCACGCAACCTCAGAAGTAGAAGCAGATGGAGTTGGAAAAGCTACATTCTAGTTGGAGACAAGATATTGAGAAAACTTGTCCCATACGTGAGCTCAAATTTCTCCACCTGTAAGGTGGTCATATTGCTTGCTGATTTCAGAAGGCTTAAGCCATTGGCTAAAAGGCCTTTTGTGCTCAATAATCAAGAAGCTACTTTAAAAAAGGAAAATCTTTTTCCTTGATTGCTGATAATTTACTAGAGTGACAGTATCCACAGAAAAATTTCATTTATATAGAAAGTTATTATATAAGAAATCTAAAATATGAGTTTGCTTCAAAAAATTAGCTGGTTTAAGGAAGTTTAAGGTTTTAGGGGAATGGGAGTGAGTGAAGGAGGAGGCTGTAGAAGAGAATGGAGGAGGAAATTGAGAAAAGACAAGCTGAACAAAGGAAGAATTTATCTGTGGCTCTGAGACTAGTTCTTCCCAGGAATCTTACCCCTACCACTGGACTGTTTTTTCAAAGGCAAAGATCACCTATTGTTCAACTCTGCATCTCCCACACAGCACATCTACCACAATGTAGAGTAGTTGCTTGTTGCTTGATAAGTGTTTAACAAATGGTAAAACACTATTTTTTTTTTTTTTTGGAGATGGAGTTTTGCTCTTGTTGCCCAGGTTGGAGTGCAATGGCGCGATCTCAGCTCACTGCAACCTCCTGGGTTCAAGTGATTCTCCTGCCTCAGCCTCCCAAGTAGCTGGGATTACAGGCATGCGCCACCATGCCCAGCTAATTTTCGTATTTTTATTAGAGACAGGGTTTCTCCATGTTGGTCAGGCTGGTCTTGAATTCCTGACCTCAGGTGATCTGCCTGCCTTGGCCTCCCAAAGTGCTGGGATTACAGGCATGCGCCACCAGGCCCAGCTAATTTTCATATTTTTATTAGAGACAGGGTTTCTCCATGTTGGTCAGACTGGTCTTGAATTCCCGACCTCAAGTGATCCGCCTGCCTTGGCCTCCCAAAGTGCTGGGATTACAGGTGTGAGCCATCGCGCCCGGCTGAAACATTTTTTTTTTTTTTCCAAACAACAGCATTCTAGGCAGAAAGTCACAAAACAGGAGGAAGCGAGTCTGATTCCCAGCATCAGATAAACTGCTAAACTGTACTGTGGGTAAGAACAAAACTGTGCTTACCAGAAAACTTAATTTTTATTTCGATGAATTTCTAATAGTGAAATAAATTACTTTAAAGCACAACAAAGAAGAAAGTCAACACCCAAACGTTCTTGGGCTCAGGAAGCATGGTGCTTGACAGGAGGGTTAAATGCTGTCAGCCCTGAAGACAGGCAGGAAAGTCTCTCTTTATGACCCCCTCCCGGCAAGGCTCCGTTTTTTCAACATTTCTAACCCTTCTGCATGGGAATCTTGGATTTTTTTTTTTTTTTTTTTTTTTTTAAAGAGACAAGGTCTCGTTATGTTGCCCAGGCTGGAGTGCAGTGGCTATTCACAGGCATAATCCCACTACTGATCAACAGGGAAGTTTCAACCTGTTCGTTTAAAACCTGGGCCAATTCACCCCTCCTTAGGCAACCTGGTGGTCCCCTACTTCTGGGAGGTCATCATACTGATGGCTGAACTTGGTGCAGACACATCTCTGGCACAGTGTGCTACAGCCCAGGACTCTTGGGCTCAAGTGACCCTCCTGCCTCAGCCTCCTGAGTAGCTGGGACTCCAGGCATGTGCCACCGCATTGTCCTGGAACGTCTTTTTTTTTTTTTTTTTTTTTTAAAGGGTCTCAGTTCTCTTAGATTAGTTTTTGACAGTTCCCTGGTATTCTCAAGGTGCTCATTTAACACCTCATTAACAAGTCTATTACTGGAATTAATTCAAATGAGCCAAACCTAGTTTTAATTAAACCTCAATCTGCTCAGGGTAGTCTTCTTTCTCCTACATCAGTAGATGCCTGCAAGGGCCCAGTTCCTTTCAAAACAAAGAAGTACAAAACTCTATAAAGTGTTCTGACATTATTTAAAAATTTATCTATTAAAATGTACCTATCTAGTTAATTTGGTTCCATAATTTGGTCATTCTGGCTTAACATTCAACTATTCAAGCAATGTTACAATAAAGTACTTGAAGAACCCACTGATTTTCTGGTATTTCCAATCATGCGTGCATTCATTCAGTCATTCAATAAATTTACTGAAAGGATCCTAGATGTCACACACTAAGCTGGATGCTATGCATATTATTATTAACTACATCTTTGGACAGAAATAAAATACATCAAAGCACAGCTCTGGAAAATGGAAAAGCAAAATTTTAGTTGATTTGGTCAAACATTTTGCCTTGATTCGTATGTAGATATTACAGCTAAATTTCCATTAGTGGACATGGATTAGTGATGTGTAAAGTAAAAGTTAGAATTTCAAATGTCTAGTGGAATTTAACGGAATTTCCTGGGCCTCATTTTTTCTCCTCCCTGGCCTGTGCTCAGTATTCCCACTCCAGGTACAGGCATCCTGGCAGCACAATTCCCATTCATTATTATCTCACCTGGGATCCTAGTGAAGTTGCCTTTCAATATCTGTCAACCTAGTCATATGTCCTGTTCTTCCTTGGGAAAAGGATAGAAACTGGAGGGAAAATGCAGAAAAAGTTGGGAGGAAGGGGAAAGGAGTGCTCACAAAGTCGTGTGGAAACTGGATCTCACCTTCCCTTGCATGCTGCAGCTTTTCTGAAGGCTCTGTACTCTCACCAAAGAGCAACATTTCTTCACACAAAAAGATGAAAACATTTAACAATAAGCAACCTCATATACATGTTTAAGCCTTACTTTCAATACCAGGTGCTTAATGTACTCTGGAATCCAACAATAACAAAGTTTTAATGATAAACGTAATATATTCCCTGACATGGTTTGGATGTTTGTCCGTCTCAGGATGGAATGTGGTCCCCAGTGATGGAGGTGGGGCCTGGTGGGAGGTGTGTGGCTCATGGGGAGGATCCCTCGTGAATGGCTCGCTGCCATCCTTGGGTAATGAGTGAGTTCTCGCTCTGAGTTCTCCCAAGATCTGGTTGTTTAAAAGAGCATGGTACTTCCCCTTATTTTTGAGACGCCATCTCAAAAAAAAAAAAAAAAAACAGCCACAAATTCTTTGACAGGCCTCCATCGGGGAGGTGAAATCTAGTTCCCCGCCCCTTCAATCTGGGATGGCCTTAGTGACCTGCTTGTTAACAACAGGTCAGAAAAGGTCATGGGGTTTCCACCAGGTTCTTTGGAATGCTTGCTCTCTGAAGCATCCTTTCTGGGTACACAGTCACGATGTCATGAGGAACCTAAGCCACATTGAAAAGATACATGCATGAAGGTGCTCTGGTCAACAGCCTCAGCTGACCCTGGCTCCAAGTCACTCCAGCCCAGGTGACATGTGAGTGGAGAAGCCTCCAGATGATCCCAACCACCAACCATCTCAGTCTTTCCAGACACTTGAGTCTTCCAGGCCAGCCCCAGACAACGAAGCAAAGACAAGTCATCCTTGCTGTGCCCTGACCAAATTCTTGACCTGTGGCATCTGTGCACATAATCAGATGGCTGTTGTGTCACACCACTAAGCTTTGGGGGTGGCTAGAGGCAAAAACTAGAAAACTTGTGCTGATCCAAAGCCTATATATAATTACCACGTTTCATTTTCTCACTACTAGCACAGCCCAGATTTCATCATTTAGTACAGATAAGTCATTTATCTGGGGGCAACGTGTCACACAGATCCATGTTCTAGAACAGGGCAAATAAATTATCCAATGTTAACTTTGATAGCTCTTACCCATTTCCTAGTCACCTAAGCCTGTGTGCTGAATCAGTAAGGTAAGTGTGCCTATGTGAAGTACCTAGAGAAATGCTAGCTGTATGTATACATATGTGTGTATATATGTCTGTCTCTCAGATTCACACACACTGTTTCCACTAACACCACATCAGAAGGAGAGGAGATATAGCTGTTATTAACAGGGAGCTATTCACAGGCTCCACTATGTGTTTGCAACATTAATAAAACAACTTCTTCAAGGAATTAATTCACAAAACTGAAAATGATCACATTTCACTATTTCCAAAAATCTCTCATTAGAGATAACAATGATCTAGCACAGATCAGAAAAAATGTTACGGTAAAATTCTGATTTAAGAAAACAGGGGACTGGGCGCGGTGGCTTACGCCTGTAATCCCAGCACTTTGGGATGTCAAGGCAGGCAGGTCACCTAAGGTCGGGAGTTCGAGACCAGCCTGACCAACATGGAGAAACCCGGTCTCTACTAAACATACAAAATTAGCCGGGCGTGGTGGCACATGCCTGTAATCCCAGCTACTCGGGAAGGCTGAGGCAGGAGAATCGCTTGAACCTGGGAGGCAGAGATTGTGGTGAGCCGAGATCATGCCATTGCACTCCAGCCTGAGCAACAAGAGCAAAACTCCATCTCAAAAAAAAGAAAAGGAAAGGAAAAGAAAAGAAAAGAAAACAGTCAGCTGGACGTGGTGGCTCACACCTGTAATTCCAGCACTTTGGAAGGCCAAGGCAGGCAGATTGCTTGAGCCCAGGGGTTCAAGACCAGCCTGGGCAACATGGTGAAACCCCATCTCTACAAAAAATACAAAAAAAATGGCCAGGTGCGGTGGCAGACTCCTGTGGTCCCAGCTACTCGGGAGGCTGAAACAGGAGAATCATGTGAACCTGGGAAGCGGAGGTTGCTGTGAGCTGAGATCGCACCACTACACTCCAGCCTGGGAGACTCTGTCTCAAAAACAAAAAGCAAAAAAAAAAAAAAAAAAGAAAGAAAACAGTCTTAAACCAATCAAAATCAGATGTGCCACTTTATTCGATGCAAGCCAAATCAATCTTACAATAAAGTATTACATAACTGTAGAGTGGAGAGCTCATGGCTGATAATGTGAAATCTTTTACAAATGCCAAACTGACTTTACAAGCATTAAAAAAGTGACAAGTGGGCCGGGCACGGTGGCTCATGCCTGTAATCCCAGAACTTTGGGAGCCCGAGGCAGGCAGATCACGAGGTCAGGAGATCGAGACCATCCTGGCTAATGCAGTGAAATCCCGTCTCTACTAAAAATACAAAAAAATTAGCCAGGCGTGGTGGCGGGTGCCTGTAGTCCCAGCTACTCAGGAGGCTGAGGCAGAATGGTGTGAACCCAGGGGCAGAGCTTGCAGTGAGCCAAGATCGCACCACTGCACTCCAGCCTGGGTGACAGAGCGAGACTCCGTCTCAAAAAAAAAAAAAAAAAAAAAAAGCGACAAGTGAAATTATTGTCTCATACATGCAATGAAAATCATTTTTTAAAGACAGACATCCAGTTGCTCCCCTTTTAGTACCACTGTTCTGCAGTCAATACTGCCCTCTGGTGTTGCAGAATAAAAGTCAAATGTCAGAAAGTGAACACTGAACTTTACTGTTCACAGTAGTATGTTTAAATCAAGGCATCTAGTTGGGACTACAAATCCCATCAAACACAAAATAAACAGATTCAGGATGTCATTTATTATCTACCGTATATGAAATTAGAAACTCTTTAAAAAGGCATTAAATCAGGAATACTAATTTATGAAAACAGCAGCTCTTAACTATGCTGTTAATGAAACATCACTCTAACAGTGAATTATACCTTCACATAAAATTATGTAATTCAAGAAAAACCTCGAAGGTATATTACCTCTGAGTTAAGAGGTAGGATAGTAAGAGTAAAGCCTCCCATCTATAAACAAGAAAATTCCACAGGAAGTGAGCCAGGGTCATTCTCATGGCATATGTATCAAACACACTAAAAAAGTGTCCATGGAAACCACACACCAGCCAGCTCTGCCTATTAGTAAACCTGACTATTTCAGGAAAAAAGCTCAAGAAAAACAGCACGTTTGGCTGCTAGGTGGACTTATGCCATGTTTCAAGAAAAGAAAGACTTACCAAGGCTGGTGCCATCCTGCCCCATGATGCACTTCATGGAGGTGATGATCTGCTCCACTACAGGAGGTGACAATGACGTGGCATACACTGCACTATGAGAATGTGTTCGCAGGTAGTCTATCAGCTCCTGGGGAGTTCACAGAGGCAGATAAGTAGAGACAATTCTTGCATTCACTGGCAATGTCAGTCCTTTCCTTCTAAGTTCTAGAGGACTCCTCGCTTCAATGGCACTGGAATAGGGACACTAATCTGAGATACAAGGTCAACCAACATGGTTGAAGCATACCGCTGGCAACAACTGGGTCAGAAACATGGCAAAGTTCTTAGGTTTGGTTTTGTTTTTTAAACATGGAACAACATAGGAGAAAAACTAGTTTTAAAACAACCCCTCTAAATTTGGAGAATGTATCATTTAAAGTTAGAAATATGGCCGTGCATGGTGGCTCATGCCTGTAATCCCAGCACTTTGGGAGGCCAAGGTGGGTGGATCTACTGAGGTCAGGAGTTCAAGACTGGCCTGACCAACATGGTGAAAATACATCTCTACTAAAAATACAAAAATCAGTTGTGCGTGGAGGCGGGCACCTATAATCCCAGCTACTCAGGAGGCTGAGGCAGGAGAATAGCTTGAACCTAGGAGGCGGAGGTTGCAGTGAGCTGAGATTGCGCCATTGCACTCCAGCCTGGGGGACACAGTGAGGCTCTGTCTTAAAAAAAAAAAAAAAAGTTAAAAATAAATGAACAAGGCTGAATTAAACAAGGTGTTTGGATTGCTTTTTAGATATAATGATTTAATTCCAAGAATCACAGAAAAGGTCATCCGCAGCTCTCTGTGCCTGTAAAGCCCATCCTTCCACCCCTAAATAACAGTTCTCTAACATCAACTTTAAGAGCATTAGAACTTCCTCCAGATATGCAGAAATGTATAAAATGATATAAATGTGAAATAGAAATTTACAAGGTATTTTATTAAAATGCCAATGACATCTCACTGAATAAAGTAAAACTCTGTCATTTACAAGGATTTCAAAAAAACTTAATTGTATATCCCTATTCTCTGATATCTTTTAATTTCACCAAATCTTTAAAATGCACACACAAGAAGCTTATGTACCAGAACAAATTAGGGAGACACAAATGTGGCTATAAAACAGTTTTATCTCAAAAATATTAAAAATTGTACTAAAAAAACCAAAAGCACAAATATATTGTACTTAAATGATCTACCAGAGTATTATTTTTCTAACCTTTGGTTTACAGCCACAAAGCTTACTAAAAAACAACGAACTCTCCAAAGTGAGCCTGGTCCCATTAATAAAAAGGTAAAATTTGAGATAAAAATCTATCAAACCTGGCCGGGTGCAGTGGCTCACATCTGTAATCCCAGCACTTTGGGAGGCCGAGGCGGGCGGATCATGAGGTCAAGAGATCGAGACCATCCTGGCCAACACGGTGAAACCCTGTCTCTACTAAAAATACAAAAAATTAGCTGGGCATGGTGGCAAGCGCCTGTAGCCCCAGCTACTTGGGAGGCTGAGGCAGGAGAATCGCTTGATCCCAGGAGGCAGAGGTTGCAGTGAGCCAAGATTGTGCCACTGAACTCCGGCCTGGCAATGGAGTGAGGCTTGGTCTCAAAAAAAAAAAATCTATCAAAGCTGATTAAAAGTCACTGAAAATGAGTTCTCTCTAAAAGGCAATCAAGTATTAAAAGAATGACCTTTTTTTTCTGTGATAGGGTCTTGCTCTGTTGCCCAGGCTGGAATGCAGTGGTGTAATCATGGCTCACTGCATCCTTGATCTCCCAGGCTCAAGCAATCCTCTCATCTCAGCCTCCCCCATACTTGGGACTACAGGCATGTGCCACCACACCCAGCTAATTTTTTTACTTTTTTGTAGAGATGAAGTCTCACTATGTTGCCCAGGCTGGTATTGAACTCCTGGGCTCAAGTAATCCTCCCACTTCAGCCTCTCAAAGTGCTGGGATTACAGGTGTGAGCCACTATGCCCAGCAAAACCATTCTTTAAGACTCTCAATATTGAGTTGGGAAGCAAAATTAAGAACATTTATGAGCACCTCCTCTGTGCCATATACAAATACCTGACATACATTATTTTTTCCCTAACACTGCAGTCAATGTTTAAAAGTAACAGCTTCATTGGAATATAAGCCACATACCACAGAATTCACCATTTTAAAGTACAATTTAGTGGTTTTTAGTATATCCAGAGTTGTGCCACTTTTACCACTAATTTTAGAACATTTCCATAACCCTGAAAGGAAACCTCATACCCATTAGCATTCACTTTCCATTTCCCTATCCCCTCCGCCTCCGGCAGCTACTAATCTACTTTCTGTTTCTATGCTTATTCTAAATAGCACATATTTTAAAACATGGAACATGTGACTTTTTGTGACTAACTTTTTGCACTTACCATAATGTTTTTAAGGTGCACCCACATTGTAGCATGGACATATATTACTTTTTAAACCCTTACTACAATCTTACAAGCTGGGCATATTTATCTCTACTTTACTGACAAGGAAACTGGGAGGTTAAATGTTTTTCCTGAGGTCTAACAAAGTAAGCAGAGAAATATTCAGACCCAGGCCTCTGTCTTTATGGTTCACCATTTCCACCACACCACAGATTCTTACCTGCATCAAAATTCACCATATGATTTTTTTCTGACTACAAAGACCCAGAAAAGGCAACTTCATAGTTTAAAAATTGAAAAATACAATGCTTTGTAGTACCCCACACTGGCACAACTTTTTTCCTTCCGGTCTCCCTGTTCACTCATGATAGATTTGTGTCCAAGGGCAAGGTGACCTGCTATTCCCATGGGCTCCCATGACAACCCCACTGTTTTTGAAACTGTGAGCACAATGCAAACCCAACAGAAGGCTGGGGCAGGCAGGGAGCACCACTGTGTGTTCTTTCACACAAGAGGGTATTCTATATCTCAGATCAGCATGTAGCTTAGAAAGAAGCTCAAATAAGAAAACAACAAACAATGAACAGAACCAGCCTTTAGTTCAGTGAGGAGACATTAGAGTCACTCACTGGTATTATGAGCCTAAACCAGAGGCAAATTTGGGGACATCCCAGTTCAGGGCCCCATCTGCTAGGCCTGAGGTACCAAATCTAATTGCCAGTGACTTTATCTCTAATCGCTCATTCTCATGGCTTGTTTACCTTCTTGCCTCCAATATATCCTCCAGAAGCACCAAAACTCTTTGTGAATGTTCCCATCATAACATCCACATCCTCGGGATCCAGGCCAAAGTACTCCACCACACCCCGGCCTGTGGGGCCCAGGGCGCCAATGCTGTGAGCCTCATCCAGATACAAGTATGCCTTGTATTTCTTCTTGAGGGCAATCACTTCAGGAAGACGAACAATAGATCCCTCCATGCTGGCAAAACATGAAAAATATATATATACACACATATACACTCAGACTTTTTAAATCAAAATTGGGAGTTTGGCACTTCATTATTATTGAGTTTACTGCTTCTTTTTTTTTTTCTTGAGACAGAGTTTTTACTCCATTGTCTAGGCTGGAGTGCAGTGGCGTAATCTCGGCTTACTACAATCCCCGACTCCTGGGTTCAAGCGATTCTTGTGCCTCAGCCTCCCAAGTAGCTGGGACTAGAGGTGCCCGCCACCACCACGCCCAGATAATGTTTGTATTTTTAGTAGAGATAGGGTTTCCTCATGTTTCCCAGGCTAGTCTCGAACTCCTGGCCTCAAGTGATACACCCGCCTTGGCCTCCCACAGTTCTGGGGTTACAGGCATAAGCCACCATGCCCGGCTGAGTTTATTGGGTTTTAAATGGTCTGACAACTGTATCTGTGGCTTAAACTGACAAAAGTAGATGAAGCCATGGCAAGGCAAAAGACTAGGGAAAAGAAAACTGGACTTTTAAAACAAGCACTGGCTGGGCGTGGTGGCTCACACCTGTAATCCCAGCACTTTGGTGGGCTGAGGCAGGCGGATCACTTGAGGTCAGGAGTTCGAGACCAGCCCAGCCAACACAGTGAAACCCCGTCTCTACTAAAAATACAAAAATTAGCTGGGCGTGGTGGCGCACACCTGTAATCCCAGCTACTCGGGAGGCTAAGGCAGGAGAACCATGAGGCGGAGGTTGCAGTGAGCCAACATCGCGCCACTGCACTCCAGCCTGGGCGACAGAGCGAGATTCCGTCTTAAAAAAAAAGCCACCCAAACCACCAAAAAACAAAAAACAAGCACCAAACACAAGCAATCTTCATTCATGACAAAAATAATTAAGGTCACAGCAGATTCTTCTAAAGCTTGTAATTACAGGCAACATGAGACTTTGCATCACATTGCACAAGCAATTAAAATGACACAAAAAAACAAAAAAAAATTAGGTGGTAAAAATACGTGTAAAAGCTGTAAAGGTTAACCAAAATAAAATATTTCTTTTTAATTTCTATTTATTTTTTATAGAGACAGGCTCTATGTTGCCCAAGCTGGTCTCAAACTCCTGGCCTCAAGTGACCTCCCACTTTGGCCTCCCAAAGTGTTGGGATTACAGGTGTGAGCCACTGCACTCAGCCTAAAATAAAATATTTATTAAAATTAAATGGTGTGTAATTTGTTTTGACATATTAAAATATATATTCCAATTCTTGCCCCTACATATAAGTTCCCTCTACAAACTAGAAAAATAAAAGACCCAAATAGAAAGGGGATTTGGTGACCACGTAGTATAATGGAAAGAATAATGAAGAACTAGACAAAAAGACTTCTGTTCTAATGCTGACTCTGTTTCCAGGTATTTTAGCGACTTATAAACACTGTCTCCTTAGTTTCCAGAGGGAGACAGACTAATAATGTTCCCTTCAGTTAAAAAATTCTATGACTTCATGGGGCCAAGTCACAAAGGTAAGAATAATAAAGCAGGATTACCTATATATTCCTTCCACAAGGATGAGAATTTTCTTCCAGGGCCTTCGTGTCCGAGGCTGACCATAAACAATGGCATCTTTCAATAGCTTCTCTAGGCTTTGCATATCTACAGAGCACAAAAAAGAACAGTCATACCGCATCTTCCCCTTTCCTAACTTTATTCCAGAAATGCAGAGATATATTTCTCATTCAGAAACTATGCCTCAGATAGCAAAGGACATAATTAGAGTTGGGCAGAAAAAAGCAGGGCAAAATAGGTGAATTATTGCCACCTTGAATTGAAATCCAAAATGTAACAAATGTTCAAAACCATCGAAACTTGACTAAAGGACGGTGGTGGTTGACTCAGTTCATTAGCTTGCTTATAAAATGACCAGTGTCTCATGTTAAATACCCTGCCATCAAGTTAGCTTCTGTGTGTTTATCGAAAAATACAGAATCAAACTGTATCTCTAATCCCAGTGAGTCATTCGGAAATAAATGCGTAAAAAAGACAGAGCGAGAGAGTGTAAATAAACCAGCACAGATACATACTCCTCCTAAAAAAAACAAACACAAGGGGTAAAAAAAACTTCACAGTGCGTGTTCCATTTCCTTTCACCCAGGACGTACTCAATAAATGCTTGTTAAAAAGTTTTATTTTGGTACTGGGTTAAAAATACACCCGTCTGGGGCATGTATAAGTCTGTGTGTTAAGCAAGCCTGACAATCAGTTGAAATTGTTCTATGTTTGACTTCGTCAGTTGTCTATAAACAACGAAGTTCTTGTGGCTCTGTTGGTTCTTATGGTGGTTAATGGGCCTGGAAACAACTTGGCTGCTACTGCCATTAATGTTGATCATAATTTCCTTGTTAAAGATAAATGCTTTGAAGACCATTGTTGCCACACTACAGATTTCATACTTAAAATACTTGCCCTGAAATGATGTCCTTAAAAAAAACTCCCCAAAATTTAAGCAACATTAAGTCTGGGGAATACTTAATAGGGGTGGGAGACATCCTATCATAAAATTTTTTTTTTTTTTTGAGATGGAGTCTCCCTCTGTCATCCAAGCTGGAGTGCAATGGTGTGATCTCGGCTCACTGAAGCCTCCACCTCCAAGGTTCAAGCGATTCTCCTGCCTCAGCCTCCCAAGTAGCTGGGATTACCAGCAACCGCCATCACGCCAGGCTGATTTTTGTATTTTTGTAGAGATGGGGTTTCACCATGTTGGCCAGGCTGGTCTTGAACTCCTGACCTCAGGTGATCCACCCACCTTGGCCTCCCAAAGTGCCGGGATTACAGGCGTGAGCCACTGCGCCTGGCCCTATCATAAAATCTGATTTTGTATTCTGTATTGCTTGTCACTGGAGGAAGGGGTTATAAAAGTACATGATTTTGCTCTTTGCAGAAAACAATTTTGACAGAAAAAGAAATAACGTAATAAAAACACAGAACACAAACACAAATAAGATAGTCTAAGGTTATGATTGTGCTTACACATTGAGTAATTTTTAAGAAAAAATCTGCATACGACCTAATCAAGATTCAGGAGATGTTCCATACAGAAGTAAATTACGTCCTGACTCAAAGCCTCCAGTTGTTTTTTTTTTGTTTTTTTGTTTTTTTTTTGAGACAGAGTCTTGCTCTGTCGCCAAGGCAGGAGTGCAGTGGCGTGATCTCTGCTCACTGAAACCTCCGCCTCCCAGATTGAAGTGATTCTCCAGCCTCAGCCTCCTGAGTAGCTGCGATTATAGGTGCGTGCCACCACATCCAGCTAATTTTTGTATTTTTAGTAGAGGCGGGGTTTCACCATTTTGGCCAGGCTGGTCTTGAACTCCTGACCTCAGGTGATCCGCCCGCCTCGGCCTCCCAAATCCTGCAAAGCCTCCAGTTCTTAGGCAGAGAGCAATATATGGCGATCAGCTGAAGACAAGTAAAAACATATGAATTATTTTAGTTTTCTATGTTTATATATAGAAGGAGGAGAAAAATAATACTGGTCAAAATTTTAGATAAAAGAAGCATCAGCCAGGTGTGGTGGCTCACGCCTGTTATCTCAGCACTTTGGGAGACCGAGGCGGGTGGATCACTTAAGGTCAGGAGTTCGAGACCAGACTGACCAACGTGGCAAAACCCTGTCTCTACTAAAAATACAAAAAAATTAGCCGGCTGTGGTGGTGGGCACCTGTAATCCCAGCTACTTGGGAGGCTGAGACATGAGAATCGCTTAAATCCGCCAGGAGGCGGAGGTTGCAGTGAGCCAAGATCACGCCACTCCCCTCTAGCCTGGGTGACAGAGCAAGACTCTGTATCAAATACCTATAGCAGAATGCTTAACCCTATTATCTACTTAGAAAAAAAAAATTCAACCTCTCCAATGTTATGGCCCCAAATTCCACATAAATTTAAATAAAAAATATATCGCAAAACTCCCAGAAGAAAACATGAAAGAATAATCTTATGATCTGAGAATGAGGAGGGTATTGTGTAAAATCCGAAAGTCGTAAAACAGTAAGTGTGGCAACAAAAACATTTTCATGAGTCTGTACAGGAAAACACTGAAAACAAAGTCAAAAATATAAAAGTAGTGCAGTCTGGGCATGGCGAATCACTCCTGTAATCCCAGCATTTTGGGAGGCTGAGACAGGAGGATCGTTTGAGCCTAAGAGTTCAAGACCAACCTGGGCAACACACCGAGACTTTGTATCTATAAAAAATAAAAAACACTAGTCCGGCATGGTGGTGCATGCCTACAGTCCTAGCTACTCAGGAGGCTGAGGCAGGAGAATCATTTGAGCCCAGGAGGTCAAGGCTGTGGTGAGTTGTGGTTGTGCTACTTCACTCCAGCCTGGGTGACACAGCGAGACCCTGTCTCAAAAAAATAATAATAAAATAATGCAACATAAAGGAAAAGATAATTAATATAAAGGGCTCTTATAATCAGTAAAAAATAGAAACAATTTGAAAATGGCCAATTTATAAAGAAATACAAACACATCAGCTTACAAGTAGGGCTTAAAAAACAGTAAAAATGCAAAAAGTTGTTCTATACTTAACAAGCAATGAAATAAAAACTAACATATTATTTCCTCATTAGATCTGGAAAGATTTAAAATGATTCACCGTAGCCTATGTTGGCCAGTGAGCAGGAACAGTCAATCTCATGTTGTTGAGGAAAAATTCATACAAGATGCAAGCATGCGTATGTTCACTGTAGCACTATTCACAACAGCAAAGACATAGGATCAATCTAAATGTCCATCAACAGTAGACTGGATTAAAAAAATGTGGGCCAGGCGTGGTGGCTTATGCCTATAATCCCAGTACTGGGAGGCCAAGGTGGGTGGATTGCTTGAGCCCAGGAGTTCAAGACCAGCCTGGGCAACATGGTGAAATCCCATCTTTACAAAAAATACAAAACAAAAAACAAAAAACAAAAAACTTGGCCAGGCGTGGTGGAACACATCTGTAGTCCCAGCTACTAGGGTGGCTGAGATGGGAGGATCGGTTGAGCTGGGGAGGTAGAGGTTGCAGTGAGCTGAGTTCGTGCCAATGCATGCCAGCCTGGGAGACAGCAAGACTCTGTCTCAAAAATAAATATATATATATATATATATATATATATATATATATGTACATATACACCATGGAATACTATGTAGCCATAAGAAAGAATGAGATCATGTCCTTTGCAGCAACATGGATGCAGCTAGAAGCCATTATCCTAAGCAAACTAACACAGGAACAGAAAACCAAATACCACATATTCTCACTTGTAAGTGGGAGATAAACACTGAGTACATACAGACATGAGGAAGGGAACAAAAGACACTGGGGCCTACTTGAGAGTGAGGCAGGGGAGGAGGAGGAGGGTAAGGTTCCAAAAACTACCTATCAGGTACTATGCTGATTACCTGGGTGACGAAATAATCTGTACACAAACCCCCGAGACATGCAATTTACCTATATAACAAACCTGTACATGTACCCCTGAACCTAAAATAAAAGTGAAAAAAAAAAAGTTCATATAATGCTTAGAGGCAATTTGGAAAAGTATTAAAAATGTATATTCTTTTAACCATGCATTCTGAGACTGCTAGAAATTTATCCTAAGGCACTAACCAGATGATTGTACAAAACTGTAACTGTAGTGCTGTTCCCAGTAGAAAAATTTAGTAACAGCCATGATGTCCAATTGAGGGGGCTATTAAATGAGGGCACATCCAGGCACTGACTGCCACACCGGTATTTAAGAATGAGGTAGAGTTACACGTAATGACAAACAACAATCACCGTGTATTGTAAAAAAGAGGGCAGGCATGATGCCTCACACCTGTAATCCCAGCACTTTGGGAGGCCAAGGCAGGAGGATCAACTGAGGTCAGGAGTTCAAGACCAGTCTGGCCAACACAGTGAAACTCTGTTGCTACTAAAAATACTAAAAATTAGCCAGGTGTGGTGGCGTGCCCCTGTAATCCCAGCTACTTGGGAGGCTGAGGCAGGAGAATCACTTGAACTCGGGAGGCAGAGGTTGCAGTGAGCCAAGATTGAGCCACTGCACTCCAGCCTGGGTGACAGAGCGAGACTCTAGCCTCAAAAAAAAAAGGAAAATAACAGGTTACATAGTGATATTTAATAAGATCTCATTTCTCACTGTGAAACATTTTAGACAAGACAAAAACAAAAACAAAAGGAAAAATGATGTTATCATCTATGATCCTTCCATCCAGGGGTACACACCTAACATTTTGGTATACATTCTTCCAAACTTTTGTCTGTGCCTGTACACATTTTGGGAAAAGATGATATTAACATACAGTTTGGTCATCTTTTCTGCCTATGTGTGTGTTTTAACTATGAAAGTTAGGCATTTTTATTCTAAATAATCATTTTAATAATACACAAAGATATTTCCACTGAGGGAGGAAAGGTCTGGCTCAGGGCCACCCTCCTCTGTGCTCCCACAGCATCTATTCATAGCTGTACTTCAGCACCTATCTGCTGTATTGTAAGGACTGGCTTATCTATTAAGTGTCTTCTTAACCAGTCAGAGATCTTGATTTATTCATTTAAATACCATTAGTCTTATGGCAAGATACACTATAGGCATCGAGTAAATGTATTTGAGTAAGGGATCTGTAAACAAGGAAATGGGATGGAAAACTTAATGGTCAAATAAAAGGATAGTATTATATTTGTACAAGAGGCTTCCTTCAACCTCTAATTTTAAAAGACTGGACCAGAAGAACATTTTAAATGTTGCTACGTATTGGCTTCATTTATATTTTCAACTGTTAATATAACTAATGTTAACTCCCACCATGGATCGAAAAAATAGTAAAACTAAGGCCAGCAGTGAATTCTTCAGCAAACTCACTGTTGTGTTTGAAGATTCGAATGGTTGCTCCTGACAGTCTGGCTCCCAGAACCAGTGATGCATGGTTCAGTTCGTCACTCAGAATCAGGCATCCCTGCAACATCACAGGAACAGAAAGGTAAGAAGCTGGAGGGGAAAGGGTTAGTTACACAAATCACAAAATGCCACAAGCACTAATAGCTGTATCTTATTAAGGAAATCGTGCACAACAGCACAGTGATCAATTTTAAGAAGAGGAAAAAAGTGTACATGATCATTTGTTTTTTGTAAAGACACCTTAAAAGTAGATGCAAAATTCTAGCCTTTTAATTTAAAATCTTCAGTCCCATGACTGATGTAAATATTCAGATATATGGCAACAGGTCTTTATTTATATCTAAAACATGACACATCAGTCTCTAAAACATTTTGGTTTCTTTACGTGAGACAATTCCATGTAGTTTTAGTATGATGTTCTGTTTATCTGTGGGAAATGGCAGCTGATGGGGTCATGTCTGTGGAAATGGTGCATTCTCTCACTACTACTCATATCCAGAGTCCAGGAAAGATCCTACTTATTAACTTTTCCCCCACATAGCATGGACTGTAGGCTTCAGTTTTGTCTTAAAAATCCCCAAACAAGCTTTGCTTTAACACACAAACATCAGTTTCTGCTAAGGCAACAAGAAAAGGCTGAAGATCTCGGTTTGGTTTTTTTTTTCACTGCAGTTCTTACTCTTCCATCTCTCAGGGGGCCCTTCAACCTGTCAGATCTCAACTCAGAAACAGGTTTTTCTCTGTCAAAAACAGCCTCAAAATATCCAATTAGATGAAAAAGGTGCAGAAAGTATATAGCATGCTCCCACGAGAATAAAAAGAAGAGAGAAAATACAAAGACACACAGTCATCCCTCAGTCTACAGGAAGACTTGGTTCCAGAACTGCCTCACCCCCACATTTATCCAAATGCATGCATGCTCATGTCCTGCAGTTGGCCCTGTGGGACCTGCAGGCCCTCCATATACTTGGGTTTTGTGTTCCATGAATACTATATTGTGTGTATGTTCGTGTGTGAGATGGAGTCTTGCTCTTGTTGCTGGAGTGCGGTGGTGCAATCTTGGTTCACTACAACTTCCACCTCCCAGATTCAAGCGATTCTCCTGCCCCAGCGTCCCAAGTAGCTGGGATTACAGGATCCCACCACCATGCCCAGCTAATATTTGTATTTTTAGTAGAGATGGGGTTTCACCATGTTGGCCAGGCTGGTCTTGAACTCCTGACCTCAGGTGATCCACCTGCCTCGGCCTCCCAAAGTGCCAAGATTACAGGTGTGAGCCACTGTGCCTGGGTGAAAACTGTATTTCTGCTCCATATTTGGTTGAAAACAATCCACGTGTAAGTGGACCTGCATAGTTCAAACCATGTTGTTCAAGGGTCAACTATATATATACATGCTTATTTATTACAGAATATTCTTAAAGGAATACTTAAGAAACTTGTAACAGTAGTTGTGTTTGAAATTTTTATTATGCACATAGTATTTATTAAGATAAAAAAGCTACCTGGTTAAAAATGTATAGATTAAAAATGAAGTGGCCAGGCATGGTGGCTCATGCCTGTAATCCTGGCAATTTGGGAGGCCAGGGTTGGTGGATCACTTGAGGTCAGGAGTTTGAGACCAGCCTGGCCAACATGGCAAAACCCCGTCTGTACTAAAAAGAAAACACAAAAAATTAGCTGGGCGTGGTGGCAGGCGCCTGAAATCTCAGCTACACAAAAGGCTGAGGCAGTGAGGCAGTCAGCCAAAATTGTGCTGTTCCACTCCAGCCTGGGCAACAGAGGGAGACTCTGGGGGAAAAAAAAAAAAAGGAGGAGGAGGAAGAGGAGGAAGAGGAGGAGGAGGAAGACGAGGAAAAGGAGGAGAAGGAGGAGAAGGAGGAGAAGGAGGAGAAGGAGGAGAAGGAGAAGAAGGAGAAGAAGGAAAAGGAGAAGAGTATCAATAGACTCCTGGCAGTATCAATACACTCCTGGCTTTCAAATCTTTATGCATGCATGCATACACACACACACACACAGATGTGTGTGTATGCATGAGTTAGCATATATACATATATTTTCTAGCTCTAGTCACTGAGAGGTGAGAAGCAGTGACACTCCTTCAGCAATAAACACACCTAGTTTCCAGTCCTTGGTTTCTAAATACCATTCTCCAAAAAAAAGAACCAGGGCTTCTTGGAGAACTGGTTAATTCCAAAACTGGGATAGGGAAAATATAAGATGATCCTGGGGCATTTTATCATGCCAGAAAGTATAAGAATGCTTTTTAAAAAAAAGTTATTATATATTCAAAGGACACAGGTACCCACCTGAAGCAGCTCCCAATGGCCAAAACTAAAACTCAAGCAACAAAAAAGAAGCAATTGTGTTGAATTATAAGCCAAACAATAAAAATATTCACAAACCTACAATGATAGAAATAAATAAGGGAGAAGCAAGAACTCTTCCTTACACAAAAATTCTAATTAGTAAGTATAGAAAGAATGAGAAAAATTGAAAAATCACCATTAGAACACCAAGGTAAGCCGGGTGCGGTGGCTCACGCCTGTAATCCCAGCACTTTGGGAGGCTGAGGTGGCTGGATCACCTAAGGTCAGGAGTTTGAGACCAGCCTGGCCAACGTGGTGAAACCCCATCTCTACTAAAAAATACAAAAAATTAGCTGGGCATGGTGGTGGGTGCCTGTAATCCCAGCTACTCAGAAGGCTGAGGCAGGAGAATTGCTTGAACCCAGGAGGCGGGGGTTGCAATGAGCCGAGATGGCGCCATTGCACTCCAGCCTGGGCAACAAGAGCAAAACTCCATCTCAAAAAAAAAAAAAAAAAAAAGACCGCCAAGGTAATAACTGCCATAGGCAAGATCAGAGATGCATACTAAAGTTAGTGGGTGAAAGTTTAATCCAAAATGCTATATACAGTCCCAAAGTATATCTGCCACAATATATGGTGATTACAAAGGGAAAAGCAGTAAGTTGGTAGTAGAAAATCCCTGCTGACAACTGAGCCAGGTGATTAAGATTTACATCATCAGTAATATGTATCGAAACCACATAGTCTCTCACATGATTCACTGAGAAGGGTATCACCTCTGTGGTAGCTTTCTCAATAACACACAGACTCTATCAAACCATAACAACACAACAGACTGACCCAAATTGGAGACATTCTACAAAAGAAGGGACCAGTACCCTTCAGAAGTATTAAGGTCATGAAAGACAAAGAAAAACAGGAACTATCCCAGATTAGAGGAGACTGAGGAGCTACAACAGCTAAAGGCAATGTGGATCCTCACCTGGATCCTGAAGTGGAAAAAGGACATCACTGAAAAACTGGTGAAAACCAAATACGTCCTGTACTTTATAGTATTGTGTCACAGTTAATTTCTTAGCTGTAAGAAACAGTTCCACTGTTATGCAAGATGTTAACATAAAGGGAAGCTGAATGAATGGTATACAGGAACTCTCTGTACTCTTTTGTAACTCCTTTTGTAAGTCTAAATTAAAGTTTCAAAAAAGTGTTAAAATTGAAAAAGCGAAACTGGGGGAGAAAATAAAGAGAGGTCAGATTTCTCTTCAGCAAGTCTTCAAATTCTTTACTTACCACTCTTGGCATTCAACTCTGTCTTAAAAAGAACCCTCCCTTCCCTTTCTCCTCCACACAAAATTTTATTTTCTCCTCTTTTCAGCTAAATATTTTTCTGGCAAACCTGCAAAAGCATTATGTTCTTTTTTTCTGTCAAAAAGGAACTCTTTTTAGACAGCCTTTTTTAGACAGCCTTATTCACCATTTCAATGTATCAATCTGTCTTTTTCCCTTAGAACTTACTCTGAAGCTTTATTAAATCTTTGATTCAAAAATAAAAGATATTCATACTAGCAGTTAACATCTAAGTGCTTAATATTTCAGGTATCATGTTAAAAGATTTAAAAGCATTATCACTTTTAATCCTCACAATAATTCTATGTAGTAGACACTATTATCACTCCCACTTTACATATGAGGAAACTCTTGTTCAGGAGTTTAAAATCTTGCTCAAGGTCACAAGCACAGTAACAAAATAATAATAACAATACTAATTATCGCCCAGGCTGGAGTGCAGTGGCGCGATCTCTGCTCACTGCAAGCTCCGCCTCCCGGGTTCACGCCATTCTCCTGCCTCAGCCTCCCGAGTAGCTGGGACTACAGGGGCCTGCCACCACGCCCAGCTAATTTTTTGTATTTTTAGCAGAGACGGGGTTTCACCGTGTTAGGCAGGATGGTCCGATCTCCTGACCTTGTGATCCACCCGCCTCGGCCTCCCAAAGTCCTGGGATTACAGGCGTGAGCCACCGCGCCCAGCCACAAAATAATTATTAAATAAGACAAGCGTCTGCTTCCAGAACCTATGCTCTTAATCAATATACTGCCCCACTCTGCCATTAAACTGAGCAATTAACCACCTCACATGGAAATTCAGTATCAGATTCAAAGGATCATTAAAACTGGATAAGTTACTGTCTTTAACAGATTAAACAATATTTAATAATATTTCAACTATAGTTTGATTTGGAATATAAATCTTTTTTTTTTGAGACAGAGTCTCGCTCTGTCCCCCCCAGGCTGGAGTGCAGTGGCCCGATCTTGGCTCACTGCAAGCTCCGCCTCCCGGGTTCATGCCATTCTCCTGCCTCAGCCTCCAGAGTAGCTGAGACTACAGGCACCCGCCACCACGCCCAGCTAATTTTTTGTATTTTTAGTGGAGACGGGGTTTCATCCTGTTAGCCAGGATGGTCTCGATCTCCGCCCGTCTTGGCCTCCCAAAGTGCTGGGATTACAGGCGTGAGCCACGGCGCCCAGCCCTGGAATATAAATTCTTATGGTTGTATCTTCCAGGTCTGTGTAGAAAACGTCTAATTCTAGATAATCCTCTGTTAGAGCTTGTAAGCATACGGAGAGAAGAGCAAGATGAGATTCTCTAATCCTCTAGTGTTAAAAATTCTAACAAGTAAGAATCTCAGGCTTGTACTTCAAAATGCAAGACAGCAACGTATTATAACCTGAAGTCAAAGAACCATACGTTTATGTCTTACAAGGAATTTTGTGTATTTTATCTAAGTTGTTGGGTATTTTGGCATGAAGTTGTTCTTAATATTCCCTTATTATCCTCTAATGTCCATAGGACGTGTAGTGATGCCCCCCTCTCTCATTCCTGTTACTGGTAATATGCATCTTATCTCTTCTTATCCTGACCATTCTGGCCAGAGATTTATCAACTATATTCATTTTCTCAAAGAATCAGCTTTGGTTTCACTAATTTCCCATTGTCTATTTTCTAATTCATTAATTTTTGCATTTATCATCATTATATTCTTCCTTTTGCTTAGTTTGGGTTTAATTTGTTCTTCTTTTTCTAATTTTTTAAGCTACAAGCTTTACTTTTTTTTTTTTTTTTTTTTGAGACGGAGTCTGGCTGCTTTGCTTTTTTTCTAATACAGGTTGAATATTCCTTATTCAAAGTGTTTGGGACCAGATGTGTTTCAGAGTTCAGATTTTTATGGATTTTGTATTATTTGCATTATATTTACTGGTTTAGCACCCCTAAGCATTTTCTTTGAGCTGTCATGATGACACTCAAAATATTTACGAGTTTGAAACATTTTAGATTTCAGATTTTGGGATTAGGAATGCTCAACCTGTATAAACATTTAATGCTATACAATTCCATCTGAGCATTGCTTTAGCTTCATCCAACAAACTGTAATAGGTTACATTTCCATTTAGTTCAAAATATGTTTATTTTCCCCTGTTTTTTCTTCTTTGGCCCATGGGTTATTTAGAAATATGTTGTTTAATTTTCAAATATTCAAAGGTTTTCCAGATATCTTTGTGTTATCAATTTCTAATTTAAATTCCACTGTGATCACAGAACATACTTTGAATAATTTTAATACTTTCAAATTTACCAAAACTGGCTTAATGGCCTAGAATATTGGTCTTTGGTAGTAAATGTTTTGCTGTTGTTGAGTGAAGTGTTTCATGAGTCTCAATTAGGTCAACTGGTTGACAGTGTTTTCCAAACATTCTATATCATTACTGATTTTCTGTTTCATTCTTCTGTTAATTAAGAGAGAGGGGTTAGGGCAGGGCACAGCGGCTCATGCCTGCAATCCCAGCACTTTGGGAGGCCGAGGCAGGCGGATCATGAGGTCAGGAGATCGAGACCAACTTGGCTAACACGGTGAAACCCCATCTGTACTAAACATACAAAATATTAGCCAGGTGTGGTGGCGGGCACCTGTAGTCCCAGCTACTCAGGAGGCTGAGGCAGGAGAATGGCGTGAACCTGGGAGGCAGAGCTTGCAGTGAGCCAAAATCACGCCACTGCACTCCAGCCTGGGCAACAGAGCGAGACTGTGCCTCAAAAAAATAAAAATAAAATAAAATGAGAGGGAGAGGGGTTAATGTCTCTAATTACAATTTTCTATTTGTCTACTTCTTTTAGTTTCATCAATTTCTGCTTCACGTACTTTGAAGCTCTGTTAATAACCCATTTATGCCAGAGGTTACAATTTTTTGAATTGCAAAATCAGACCCTGGCGATGACCTTGAGCAGTAGGATATAAATAACTCCCACAGGCTTAGCATTCCAATAATGGAACATTAGGCATGAATGGGATAAGCACCTACACATTTAAAATTATAACCTCTTGATGAATTAATTCCTTAATCATTACACAATGTTCCTCTTTATCACCAGAAATATTTCTTGCTCTGAAATCTTTGTTTATATTAATACAGGCACTTCAAATTTCTTCTGATTATTATTTGCATGCTGTATTTTTTTCTATCCTTTTCCTTTAAACCTCTGTGTCTTCATATTTAAAACAGGTTGCTATTTTATATTAGGAAACCTACTTAATTTTATCTGACAATCTTTGTCTTCTCATTGGAATGTACAAACCACTTATATTTAATGTTTATCAACACAGGTGGGTTTAAATCTCCTATCTTGCTGTTTGTTTTCTATTTGTCCCATCTATACCTTACAGACCCATACACTGCATAACTAAAAAGGACTTTAGAGTTAATCTAGCTCAACCACCTCATTTTACAAAAGAAACTTGGAGGATCAGAAAGATTATTTGACATGCCCACAGTCACACAGCTAAGCGTGACCATATAAACAACCAAAAAACAAAAACTCAATTCTCCTGCTTGAGTTAATCCACCACGTTTTCAATATACCATTCCTAGATGTCATGTTAAACATGAGAATAAATAACCTCAAGGGGCCTTTCAGGATGACAGTACCAATCTGCTGAAATATAATTTACATTTACATACAGATTGTGCCCTCTCACACGTGCTACCCACTTGGGGATATATATTATATATATATAATATGTAATATGTAATATATATAATATAATACGTAACATACATATATAATATATATAATATACAATATAATATTATATGTATATATAAATTATATAAACATAGGCTGGTCTCAAACTCCTGACCTCAGGTGATCCACCTGCCTCGGCCTCCCAAAGCACTGGGATTACAGGTGTGAGCCACCGTGCCCGGCCACAAATTGTTTTTAATTTAAAAAATAAAATCAAATTGAGACGAGGCCTCACTATGTTGCCCAGGCTGGCCAACATGGTGAAACCCCGCCTCTGCTAAAAATACAAACAATTAGCCAGGCGTGGAGGCACACAGCTGTAGTCCCAGCTACTTGGGAGGCTGAGGCAGAAGAATCACTTGAATCCAAGAGACAGAGGCTGCAGTGAGCTGAGATGGCGCCACTGCACTCCAGCCTGGGCGAAAGAACAAGACTCCATCTCAAAAAAAAAAAAAAGAAAAAGAAAAACAATTTGTGGTAGAAATATCTTTGGCTAAACTATGTTTAGCCTAAGTTTACAACAGCTTTTAGCTCACTCTGACTGCTTTTCAAAACAAAAGAAGATATACATGAGGGAGTTTTCATAAATGACAGAGTGTCTTACTTTGCCAACAAGAGCAGGAATGTTCATTGAATTCGTTGCAAATCCCATGCCATACGCCATAGCAGCTTCTACTCCTAAGAACCTTGCTACAAGCTCCTCTAGTTCTTCATGCTTGTCCAGGTTTCCTGTGTGAAGAAGTTAATAAAGTCGGTAAGTATCACAAAATCCTGAATTTAAGAATTACTCATCACTTTATTAAAAGAAATCATAGTATATGTGTTGTGTCCTTTTCAGACTAAGATCTATGAAGGAGTCAATATTATGAAGAGTAATATTCTTCATAATATTGTGAAGAGTAATATGTGCTCATAAAGAACACAATAGTTGAATAAAATCTGATTCAGCACCTGCAGTGGAATTTCCCCAAAGGGGGCTGCCAATAATTTCTCCCATTCCTGTTTGTGCATACTAGTTCCAGGTCTAGGCCTTAGGAGGCCTAGCAAAATCTGCTTTTACACTTTTGAAGTCAGCTGCTACGTGAAACAATCTAACTGGCCTGTTGCAAAAATAGAACATGGGCGGGGGGATGGGAACTGGGGGATAAGAGACTATGGAAGGAGGAGAGAAAGACGTAAGGAGAAGGGGAGACACAGAGAAAGAGAAACAGAGATGCCCAGCCAGCCCTTAGCACTTCCTGCCACCCAGCTGAGGTGTCAAACATGTGAGTTAAGACATCTTGGATACCCTGTACACAGTCATAATTGCCTACCTAATACCACATGGAGCTAAGATAACATCAAGCCCTCCCTAAATTGCAGAATTATGAGCAAATAAATCTGTTGCTGTTTTAAACCACTAAGTTTTGAGATGGTTTGTTATACAGCAAGAGATAGGTAAAAACGTTTCTTCCCGGCAGGGTGCAGTGGCTCACACCTGTAATTCCAGCACTTTGGGAGGCCGAGGAGGGCGGATCACCTAAGGTCAGGAGTTCGAGACCAGCCTAGTCAACATGGCGAAACCTTGTCTCTACTAAAAATACAAAAATTAGCTGGGCGTGGTGGCACGGGCCTGTAATCCCAGCTACTCGGGGGCTGAGGCAGGAGAATCACTTGAACCTGTGAGGCAGAGGTTGCAGTGAGTGGAGATCACGCCACTGCACTCCAGCCTAGGCAACAGAGCGAGACTCTGACTCAAAAAAAAAAAAAAAAAAAAAGTTTCTTCCCTCACTGTGAACTGACTGGTAAATCCGTACTGCAATTTTATATTGGTACTCAAATCTTTAAGGACTAAATGATATTACAGAGAGAAAAGATGCTGGGAAAGAAGACTGCTAAACTTGGATGCCATGTGTCCTTAAGGCTTGCTTAATCAAAGCCCTTAGGAACTCTCTGGGCTAAATACTTCTAAATAGCAATAATAATTTGCCCTATCTACCTCATGACATTGTTGTGAGGATCAAAAGAGATAATATGTTTGAGCTTTTTTTTTTTTTTTTCGAGAGAGAGTCTCGCACTGTCGCCCAGGCTGGAGTGCAGTGGCACAATCTCGGCTCACTGCAACCTCCGCCTCCTGGGTTCAAGCAATTCTCCTGCCTCAGCCTCCCGAGTAGCCAGGATTACAGGTGTGGACCACCACGCCTGACTATTTTGTATTTTTAGTAGAGACAGGGTTTCACCATGTTGGCCAGGCTGGTCTCGAACTCCTGACCTCAAGAGATCCACCCACCTCGGCCTCCCAAAGTGTTGGGATTACAGGCGTGAGCCACCGCACCCAGCCAAGCACTTTATAAAATATCAAATGCCATAAAGGCATAAGGTATCCTGTATGTCATCACTGCACAATGCTCCTTTAACCACAGGATTAGATCACAAAGCTTGTCATTTCTGGAGTGCCAGTTAGAAACTCTGTTTTAAAGCAGGGGGAAATAAAAATGTTCTACTCCCATCCTCCTCTTGAAAATCATCACAAAACAACTGGATAACCAAGAAATAAAAGCTAAAAGCTCAATTTTTTATTAATTAGTGGACATCTGTAATTCTGAACACAATTAATGAAAATGGAAAATATATAGAAGGTTGATGCTATGGGTCCCATTGTGTCCCACCAAAAAAGATATTTTGACGTCCTCATTCCCAGAAGAATGTGACCTTCTTTGGAAACTGGGACTTTCCGGAGGTAATCAAATTAAAATCAGGCCATTCATTGGCTTCAACTTAAAGTTAGCACCTAAAAGTAGGGTCAACCTGTCTTTTGAAGCTTTGAAACCAGGCATTGACTTGTCTCTAGCTATGAAAGTTTTAGATGGTGTCTTCTTTCAATTTAAAGCTGTTTCATCTACATTGAAAATCTGTGATTTATTGTAGCCACCTTCATCAATTATTTTAGCTAGATCTTCTGGATAACTTGCTGAAGTTATCAGCATTCACTGCTTCACCTTGCACTTTTATGTTGTGGAGATGGCTTCTTTCTTTAAGCTTCATGAATGAACTTCTGCTAGGCTTAAGCTTTTCTTCTGCAGCTTCCTTACCTCTTTCAGCCTTGATAGAATTGAAGCGATTAGGATCTTCTTCTGGATTAGATTTGGGTTTCAGGGAATGTTGTGGCTGCTTTGATCTTTTATCCAGACCACTAAAACTCTCTCTCTACCAGCAATAAAAGGCTGTTTCACTTTCTTATAATTTGTGGGTTCACTGGAGTGGCACTTTTAATTTTCTTCAAGAACTTTTTTTGCATTCACAACTTGGCTAATTGCTTGGTGTAAGAGGCCTCGCTTTTGGCCTATGTCAGCTTTTAACATGTCTTCCTCACTAAGTTTAATCTCATGGAGGTAGCGAGTAAAACAATACTGGAATGATGTGTGTTGAGATGAGGTAGGGGGAGCAGGGGAGATGAAGAAAGGCTGGTAAATGGGTACAAATATAGAGTTAGAAGAAATAAGTTCTAATGTTTGATAGCAGAGTAGGGTGACTATAGTTAAAAACAATGTATTGTATATTTCAAATAGCTAGACGAGAGGACTTGATGATCCCAACATACAGAAATAATAAATGCTTGGGGTGACGAGTACCCTAAATACCTTGACTTGATTCTATACACATTCTATACCTGTAACAACATATCACATGTACCCCATACAAATGTACAAATGTTATGTATCAATAAAAATTTTTTTAAAGATTTTAAAAATAAATAAATAAATAAAATGAGGCCATTAGGGGGATGCTAATGTCTTTATAGAAAGGGGAAATTTGGACACAGAGATAGACATACACAGAAGGAACACAGAAGACAATGCTGTTTTTTTGTTTTTCTTGAGACAGAGTCTCGCTCTGTTGCCCAGGTGGAGTGCAGTGGTGTGATCTCGGCTCACAGCAACCTCTGCCTCACAGGTTCAAGCAATTCTCGTGCCTCAGCCTCCCGAGTAGCTGGGATTACAGGCGTGCACCTTCCATCACGCCCAGCTAATGTTTGTATTTTTAGTAAAGACAGGGTTTCACCATGCTGGCTAGGCTGGTCTTGAACTCCTGACCTCAAGTGATATGCCCGCCTTGGCCTCCCAAAGTGCTGGGATGACAGGCATGAGCCACTGTGCCCGGCCAGAAGACAACAATGTTTGACGCCCAGGAAGACAGCCGTGTGGTTGAGTGATGCACTATAAGCCAGGGAACGTCATGGATTGCTGGCAACACCAGAAGCTAGGAAGGATTCTCCAGAGCATCAGAGAGCATGGCCCTGCAGACAACTAGACCCTAAACTTATAACCCACAGAATTATGAGACTAGACATTTTTGTTGTTTTAAGTCACTCTGTTCTGATATTTTGTTAAAGCAGCCACAGGAAACTAATACAACTGGAAAATGACAGAGTTAGAAGAAGGTCATATCTATGCTCTTATAGAGTGGAATTCTTTGAAAACCAAGTAAATTCACTGTATGGAACCCCAGAGAAGCTTAAAAACCGGAGGGAACAGGCAGCAAAGTAAGCAAGGGTTAAAGTTGGGCTACAAACAAGATGACTGGAAGATGATATAAAAATGAATACGAACCCTCATACATTGATGCAGAGATTGTAAAACAGTGCAGTCTCTTTGGAAAACAGTTTAGCAATTCCTCAAAAAGTCAAACACAGAGAGTTACCATATGACCTACCAATTCCACTAGTAAGTACAAACCCAAAAATATATCATACAAAAACTTGTACACCCACGTTCACAGCAGCACTGCTGACAATAGCCAAAAAGTAGAAACAACCCAAATGACCATCAAGTGATAAGTGGATAAACAAGACGTGGCACCCTCACACAAAGGATTATTATTCAGTCATAGAAAAGAATGGAGTGCTGTTACATGCTACAACATGGATGAATTTGAAAATATTGTGCTAGTGAAGGAAGCCAGACAGAAAAGACCAAATGTTATACAATTCCTTTTTTATTTAATGTCCAAAATAGGCAAATCTATAAAGACAAAAAGTAGAATACTGGTTGCCAAGGACTTGTAGGGGGAAGGGAAACAGTATCCAATGAATGCTACTGAGTATAGGGTTTCTTTTTGGAGGAATGAAAATATTTAAAATTAGATGGTGGGGCCAGCCATGGTGACTCACACCTATAATCCCAGTGCTCTGGAAGGCTGAGTTAGGAGAATCACTTGAGGCCAGGATTTCAAGAACACCCTGGGCAACACAGCCTCTTGAAAGAGATCCCCATCTCTACAAAAATCACATTAAAAAATCAGCTGGGCATGGTGGCGTGCACCTATAGTCCTAACTACTTAGGAGGCTGAGGTGGGAGGATGGCTGGAGCACTGAAGTTTGAGGCTGAAGTGAGCTGACTGCACCACTGCACTCCAGCCTGGACAATAGAGACCCTGCATCCATCTATGCATCAATCTATCTATATATCCATGTATCTAGCTATCTAAATAAACAGATATAAAATCTGCACAATTTTATTTTTTTCCCTTTCTTCATGTTGTTTTAAATTTCGTGAGCTGACAGAGTTGCTATGGAAGATTAAATATGGATGCAAATTCTTTGTTGTTCTTCCCATTTGGAGGTGGAGGAGGGCAATCCCCACAACCCTTGAATCTGGGCTGACTTTAGCGACACTTTGACCAATAGAAGAGGCATAAGTGATACTCTGGGACCTGTACAGCTAGGGCATAAAAAGCCTTCCAACTTTCAACTGGGTATCCTTGTTTTTGTTTTTTGACACAGTGTCTCACTCTGTCACGGGCTAGAGTGCAGTGGCACGATCATAGCTCACTGCAGCCTCAAACTCCTTGGCTCGAGGGATGCTCTGGCCTCAGCCTCCTGAATGGCTAGGATCACAAGCATGCGCCACCATGTTCGGCTACTTTATCTTTATTTTTTTAGAGACCGGGTCTCACTATGTTGCTCAGACTGGTCTCGAACTCCTGGCCTCAGCTGATCTTCCTATCTTGGCCTCACAAAGTGCTGGGATTATAGGCATGAGCCTCTGTGCCTGGCTTCAGTCAGGTATCTTTGCATGCTTGCTCTAGAGGCCTGCTGCCATGCATGATGAACAACTCTCCAAGATCACCATGGTATGAAGAAGCCCAAGCTAGAAACATGGAGAGGCCACACAGAGCTCCAGCCACTGCAGTCTAGGTGAAACATGTGAATGAAGAAGGCTTCATATGTCTCCAGCCATACAGCCACCACTGAGTGCAACCGTCAGAGGAACCGTGGGTAAGAACCACCCAACTGTGTTTGCCAATCCCTAGAACCCTGAGAAATAACTAACAATGAACTTTTCTTTTAATGTACTGTGCTTACAGTAATAAGTATTTGGAAAGTTTTCATAACTTCTAGGGTTGTCAGTTCTCTGAAACAAATTGGAACAATCTGAAATCTTCCTCTGAATTAAAATAAATTGAATCTCTTTATATAAAGTTATTACTCTTTTATATTTTATAAACTTAAAACAATAATAAAAAGAGTATATATTTATTGTCTACTATGTTCCAAGTGCTCTACATGGATTAGCTTACATAAGTCTTAAAACAGCTCTATTAGGCAGGAATTATTATTAGCCCCAATGTACCAGTATGAAAGCAGATTAACTCTTATATGCCCGACGTCCTTATAAGTGGCACTCTTAACCACTAACATTTGCAAAAGCCAATGAAATCAACATTAAAGTTATAAATGAAACAAACACTGGCAGGATTTTTCGAGGGACATTCTATATGTATAACACATTGGGAAAGATAAACACATTTCAAAATGTGTTGAAAGCATTGAAATCATCCATCACACTTCAGAAAAACAAAGCATTCTTCACCTTATCTAAATGACATGACAAAGTGTAGATACTTAATACTCTAGGTCAATATTACTATTATTTGCCCCTGACTAAAACAATGTCAAAAACAGCAGCTGACCAAATACAGCTTTCACTTACCAATTTCCTGCCGAGTACTGCACACTCCAGCTCCATACTCCTCTAGGACTTTGGCGGCTGCTTCTTGACATGATCCAGTATTCCGTGCAAATCCAAGATAGTTATAGGAACCCATGTTTATAACACCTTTTATTATATTCCCTGTATACCTGTGTATCAACAGCATAAAACAATGAAACTCATGAGCAAAAAAATACTTACGTGTAATAGCAAATGCACTGGCAACACAAAAGGAAGCAGAGAGAACAAAGTCTATATAAAAAAATCTCACACTACCAATTATGGAAATGGAAGTTAAAATAATCAATTTTCATTTATTAATAGTGATAAAGATTTTAAAACTAATGATATCCAGTGTTGGCCAGGACAGTCACCTTATCTTACAGGACACTGTACATACGAATATCAGGTTTGTTTTTTGGAGGGCAGTTTGGCAGTACTTATCCATTAAAAGATATACATACTCTGACTCAGTAACTCCCGCACATGAGCATATAAACACATGAGGATCCTTTGAGAGCCACTGCACAATTTGCCACATCTGTTCCTCAGGTGTAAGGACCAGCAACATTTCATACAATGAAAGCTGAGGCAGCCTGGGCCCCTAACTAAGGACAAAATGGTTCAAGGGCCCCATCAACCTAGGATGAACATGAAGAATGGATAAGGATAAACTGTTACTGTTTTAATTCCCTGAGATTTTGAGATTATTAACACAGCCCAACCTGTCACACCATGGCACATCTATACTGTAAAATACAATGTAGTCACTACAAATAATAAACTTGCTGTGAATATACACATGAGAAGGGGTGTCACTAATATTTGACCAAGCTAAGAAGGCAAGCTGTAGGCCGGGCATGGTGGCTCACGCCTGTAATCCCAGCACTTTGGGAGGCCGAGGTGGGTGGATCACGAGGTCAGGAGATTGAGACCATCCTGGCTAACACAGTGAAACCCTGTCTCTATTAAAAAACACAAAAAAATTAGCCAGGTATGGTGGTGGGCGCCTGTAGTCCCAGCTACTTGGGAGGCTGAGGCAGGAGAATGGCGTGAACCCAGGAGGCAGAGCTTGCAGTGAGCCAAGATGACATCACTGCACTCCAGCCTGGGTGACAGAGCGAGACTCTGACACTTTGGGAAGCCAAGGTGGGCAGATCACTTGAGGCCAGGAGTTCGAGACCAGCCTGGCCAACATGGTGAAACCTCATCTCTACTAAAAATACAAAAAGTAGCTGAGCATGGTGGTGCATCTCTGTAGTCCCAGATACCAGGGAGGCTGAGGTGTAAGAATCACTTGAACTTGGGAGGTGGAGGTTGCAGTGGGCTGAGATCGTGACACTGCACTCCAGCCTGGGCAACAAAGTGAGACTCTGACTCAAATAAATAAATAAGTAATCAAACAAACAAATACAATGTTAAAAATACAAAAAGTTTTCCAAACCATTCAATCCATTTAAGTAAAAACACTCCACATATCATCCTTAAATCATTTGAGAAATCAAAATATCCAGAAATAAATTTGGATACTTGATTCTGATAAGTGGCATAATAGAAAGGATAGCTTTTCTTCTTTTTTTTTAAAAAAAAAGACCAAAAATAAAACAAACTAAACTTTTGTATACTGTTTCTTATCAATAGGAGTTATTTTTAAAAGTAAATAAGCCAGGCTGGGCGCGGTGGCTCACGCCTGTAATCCCAGCACTTTGGGAGGCTGAGGGGGACACATCACTTGAGGTCAGGCATTCGAGACCAGCCTGGCCAACATGGTGAAACCCCATCTCTACTAAAAAAAATACAAAAATTAGCCAGGTGTGGTGGTGCATGCCTGTAGTCCCAGCTACTCAGGAGGATGAAGTATGAGAATTGCTTGAACCTGGGAGGCGGAGGTTGCAGTGAGCTGAGATCACACCACTGCACTCCAGCGTGGGCAACAGAGCGAAACTCCATCTCAAAAAATAAATAAATAAATAAGCCAAATTTTGTTCTGAACTATAATCCAACACAGTATCAAATGTAATAGAAAGATATATCTTAAAAAGCTCAACAATGAAGAATATGTAAGGAAATCAATCATATTGTATCCTCAGCTGCTACTCCTATTTTGAGAGAATACTCAATTTATAATAACATATTTTCTCAAATGAAGAAACCCTTTTGTAATTGTTGTCAATAAATAATTTCCCAACCAAGACTCACTTGAAGGACCAGTTATAATCATGAGACTGTCTCTCCATGATGTCCACCCTGGCTCCAGGCACACTACAGATTGGCCGATTCCAGTTGTCTCTTATCCTCATGTACAGGTTCCTTGTATAAAAGTTTTCAAAATCTTGATACAATGACACAAAGTCCTGCCAAGAAATGTGACATACCATAAATTTAACTGAGTTACTTTATTAAAAATTTTTTTAACAGATGACATGATTTTTTATTTATGTAAATTTATGGGGTACAAGGGCAATTTCATTACGTGCAAGATTGTGTAATGGACAAGTCAGGGATTTTACGGTATCCATCATTCAAATAACATACATGGTACCCATTAAGTAATTTCTCATCATCCACCCTCACTCCCTCACCCTTCCAAGTCTCCATTGTCTATCATTCCACTGAGTTACTTTAAAAACAAACTTTACAACTTCCATTTTCATACTGTAAGAGCACCTGAGAATGAGAGGCCACTTATATTTAATTAACTGCTAAATCAGGACAGGCTTGTTGGCTCATGTCTGTAATCCCAGGACTTTAGAAAGCCAATGCAGGAGGATTGCTTGAGCTCAGGAGTTCGGGACAAGCCTGGGCAACACAGCAAGACTCTGTCTCAACAAAAACATTTTAAAAATTAACCAGGTACAGTGCACCTGTAGTCCCAGCTACTCGGGAGGCTGAGGCAGGGGGATCCCTTGTGGCCAGTAGGTTGGGGCTGCAGTGAGCTATGATGGCACCACTGTACTCCAGGCTGGGTAACAGCAAAAACAACAACAACAAAAACCCTGATGTATCAGGAAAACATCTGGAAAGGCATCAATTCTCTATGTTTATTTTAACACAACTCTTATCAGATAAAAGTCACTTAACTTTAATAGTTGACATATATTACATGGTTTCAAATAACTGACTTCATGAATGTAGAGCACAAGAATGTAAATTAACAAAGTAGTCCTCATAAAAATAAAATGTAGTCATACAATTCTGTCATTAAATGGTTCCCCTCCCTAATAATCTCAAAAAGACTGCTCTTCCCTCCCCACAAGCCTCCCCCAACATTAACAGATTAGGGGAAATGCCATAAAAACCACATAATTCCAATTTCAACCAAGAAAAATAATTCCAAAATTAAGATTCCATCCTTTGCATATTTTCAAGGATCAAAATGAAACAAATCCAAAGAGAAAATAATAAACAAGGAACACTATAAAATAGGATATAGGGGCCGGGTGTGGTGGCTCACACCTGTAATCCCAGCACTTTGGGAGGCCGAGGCGGGTGGGTGGGCAGATCACTTGAAGTCTCAGGAGTTCAAGACCAGCCTGGCCAATATGGCAAAACCCGCCTCCACTAAAAATACAAAAATTATCTGGGCATGTTGGCGGGTGCCTGTAATTCCAGCTACTTGGGAGGCTTGAGGCAGGAGAATTGCTTGAACCCGGGAGGCGGAGGTTCTCCAGCCTCCAGCCTGGGCAACAGAGTGAGACTCCATCTCAAAAAAAAAAAAAAAGATTATAGGAAGCCACCCACCTTAGGTTCTTTTCCCTTTAGAAAGGAATTTTTTAAAAAAGAAAAAAGAAAAAAAAAAAAAAAAAGAGGCCAGGTGCAATGGTTCATGCCTGTAATCCCAACACTTTAGGAAGCTAAGGTGGAAGGATCGCTTGTGGCCAGGAATCTGAAGTGACAGTAAGCTATGACTACACCACTGCACTCCAGTCTGTGCAACAGAGCAAGAACCTGTCTCAAAAAGAAAAGAAGGCAGGACACAGTGGTTCACACCTGTAATCCCAACACTTGGGAGGCTAAGGCGGGAAGTTCACTTGAGCCCAGGAGTTCAAGACCAGCCTGGGCAACATAGTGGGACTGTCTCTACAAATAAATTTTTAAAAAGAAAGAAAAGAAAATACATTCCCAAAATGAATTCCTATGCTCAGGAACTTAACCCTTCCTCTGAGAGACTAAGTTGTACTAAAACTTAAGTCAGTAAAAAATCAAGTCACAGTGGAGCAGAAATGCTATGCCTGGTGTGGTATGACCACTACTCAGAACACATGTGACCAGACCATATGAGATCTACTTAAACTCTTGAATGTAAAGGGTAAACCAAACAACAAGAAAACGAAACTACAGTTTTACTGTATCAGCCAACTACTGAGTTTACAGCCATCAGATCGGGGCTTGGTGCCAATATAAATTAACCTGTTAGCTAAATCAGTCAAAAACATTGAAAAAGCTTAAGCCTTATTCTGTAAAAGATTTTCATTGCTAAAGAAGGCTACATATAACTCTAAAATTAACAACTTTCTATGACACCAGACTCTCAAGTGCCTACTAAATGAGCCTCCCAGTAGATAAATCTTATAAATAAGGCTGAGCAAAGTCAGAAGCTACTCTAAGAATTTGCAGTACCTGATACCATTTCTCTTTTTTTTTTTTGAGGCAAAGTTTCACTCTTGTTGCCCAGGCTGGAGTGTAATGGTGTGATCTCGCCTCACTGCAACCTCTGCCACCCAGGTTCAAGCTATTCTCCTGCCTCAGCCTCCCGAGTAGCTGGGATTACAGCCATCTGCCACCACACCCAGCTAATTTTTTGTACTTTTAGTAAAGACGGGGTTTCACTATGTTGGCCAGGCTGCTCTCAAACTCCTGACCTCAGGCAATCCACCCACGTCGGCCTCCCAAAGTGCTGGGATTAAACATGTGAGCCACCACACCCAGTCACCATCTCTTTTACAACTGGTTCTAATAGTTAATTTTCCTCAGGACAGAAAATATCCATAAATAACATGTCTATCACAATTGGAAATTTTTCATTTAAATGGTATGTCCATTTTGATAGCCTTCCAACAAGTATACTGGTTGAATGAAAATAGGAATAGAGATATCCAATTCTAATTAAAACTTTTTATTTGGCTGTTATTACCCATGCATTTATTTCCCAAAGGAAAAAACAAAAAGTAGTCTTCAATCCTTTCCATTCACGTCAAAAAGGGTAACAGTACTAACCCTTCTAATGAAGAAAATGACAGTACTGATTATCTCATTTTTTTTTTTTAATTAAAAAAAAATTTTTTTTTTGAGACAGAGTCTCACTCTGTCACTCAGGCTGGAGTGCAATGGTGTGATCTCGGCTCACTGCAACCTCCGCCTCCTGGGTTCAAGTGATTCTCCTGTCTTAGCCTCCCAAGTAGCTGAGATTACAAGTGCCTGCCACCACACCTGGCTAATTTTTGTATTTTTCAGTAGAGACAGGGTTTCACCATGTTGGTCAGGCTGGTCTTGAACTCCTGACCTCAAAGGATCTGCCTGCCTCAGCCTCCCAAAGTGCTGGGATTACAGGCGTGAGCCACGGCTCCTGGCCGATCTCATTTCTTTAGAACCTTTCTAAACACTGCACATTAACGTTCAAAGTATTAACTCCAATATTAAGAGAAATATTTCCTTGCAGACAAATTTTTATTAGCAACAAAAGCAATATTTTTTGTTTTTACTATATAAAGCAGAAAAACCTTAGAGTTTGCTCCAAATACTAGAGGGGTTATCAAACCCCAAGATAGAAAAAAGACTGCAGGCCAGAATGAAGTAGAGCTTCACCCCTCAGCCTTGGGCTAAACAAAGAAAACCAGAGGCACAGCTGTCTGGGATTAGGAAGGAAGCAATGGGTTCCAATTTCCTGAACAAAGAATTGTGCCTGCCATGGTCAGGCATTTCCATCTCTCCTTAACAAATGATTAAGTTACACTAGCACAGGGTAAAGGAGAAGCTGTCACAATGAGGGATGTTAGAGACCAAAAGCGGGTGGCATAGAATGGTAGGAGAGAAGGACTTACGGCCGAAGTCTCAGCTCCCCTTTACTCCTTAGCCTAAGTTCCAGGGTAGTAGCTCTGATCTCAGTCAGTAGGTTCAGCAGAAAGATTTGATAGGCATGGCTAGGCGCAGTGGCTCACGCCGTAATCCCAGCACTTTGGGAGGCCAAGGTGGGTGGATCGCTTGAGCCCAGGAGTTTGAGACCAGCCTGGGCAATGTAGTGAAACTCTGTCACTACAAAAAATACAAAAATTAGCCAGGTGTGGTGGCACGTGCCTGTAGTCCCAGCAACTTGGGAGGCTGAGGTGGACAGATCACTTGAGCTCAGAAGGTTGGGGTTGTAGTGAGCCAAGATTGGACCACTGCACTTTAGCCTGGGCAACAGAGTGAAAAGCTGTCTCAAAAAAAAATAAATAAAAATAACAATAATAATAATAATAATAATAATTTTAAAAAAGATGAGAAGGGCAGCAAACCAAAATCCCTGCAGCTTAGCCATGAAAAAAAGGAGAGGAGGGGTCACTACTTGCAGTTCCAGTTCTAGGCAATGGGAGTGTATTTCCAAAAATATCAGGTTAACTTTAAATATTCTAAGACCACAGTTAAACTAGGGGGGTAATCTTTTCATTCATTCATTCAAATATATCTTAGTGAGTACTCGATACATACTGGATTGTATGCTAGACTTTCAGGATACATTAAAGAACAAGACAGTTCTCTCCACAAAGATTGATAGCCCCTCTATTCCAACTCTCATTCCCCCATCTCCACCACTCTCTTCCTCCTCCTCAGTTTGGTCACTGTGAAGTGACTTTAGTTAAGGCTTATGTAATACTCACCATCATTGACCTAATACTCAGTTACTGAACAAACATTTACTGAGCAGTACCTTCCAGGCACTAAACTGGGCACTGGGAATAAAAATGAGTAAGAACAACCTCTACACTCCCTAAGAACTCTTAGCGTAGTGGAGAAACACAAAAATACAATATAATAAGTACTATAAAAGGGTGTTTGTCCAGAGAAGGAGCGAATACCTAACTGATAAGGGGGTGACAATGATAAAGTCAAGTTCAAGCAGCCTTAAGGATATACTCATGAACATTCTTCCTGAAGATCCTCACAAATCCCATATTCTAGCACATGTAAGTAGAGGGAAATACCTACTCGCGACTAAATGCTGGATCACTGGGCTTGAAATACTCCTCACTTAAGAGCCTTCTCAGCTCAAGAGAACAACTCAAACTCTTGGATTTGCTGCTCAGAGATCGATGAAGACCTTACCAAAAGTAGCCTAGGGACATCTCAATAAGAAGTCAATAAATATCCTTTACTGGTTAAGCCTATTTAAGGTAAGACTTCTAGAAAATATCCTATATTGTTTAATATAATATACATAAGTACCACCTATTCTAGCACCTATACGGGCATTAAGAACACAGGGGGCAAAGCTGGATGCTATCACTTTCCGAAGTCCATTTTCTAACAACTGTCCCTTTGTTAAGCATCATTCTGGCCCAAGACAGATAGCCAAATATGTTTACATGATGATGATAAAGATGATGAATAATCACAACAGCAGCAAGAGTGCCCATCTACTGAGTATTTATGACATAACAGGCACTTGCCAAGTGCTTTACATGCACACATATTTATATACTTATATATGTAAGTATGTAAATATACATACTCTGCACACTCTTAAGGAAGATATCATTTCTTACACTTTCAGAAAGGTTAAATGGCTTTCCCACTTAGGAAAGCAGCCAGAGGCAGAGCCAGGAACTGATGATCCAGGCCTTCTAATTTTACTCTGTGCTCCTAACCCCAATGCCACACTGCCTCTTATTTGGTGATGCTACTAAATCAATCTGAAATACTTTGATAGCGTTCAAAGCACTTCAAGACCACTGTGCTATTGTCCTTCTCATTCTTTTCCTATGTTCTGCATATGACCAACACACACATAACAAACCCCCTACAAGACACACAGACACACACACACACACTTCGGAGCTGGAAGGCTAAAAACTGTATTTCCTGGACACCCTTGTGATCAGGTTGTGGATGTGATATAGGGTCTACTAGTGAGAAGCACACACAAGGGCTGGATGGCAGGGGCCACACTTTGCATCAGCGTAGGAGGCAAGCCCCTGCAGACCTCAGTGCTGGATCGGTACCAGTGCGATTCTATGTGCCACTGCCTGTTCACCAGCCTCTGGCAGTGCGACAGTTGTGATGCCAGCACTCTGAGTACTCACGGCAGGAGCAGTTTCCTAGTTTTGGGTAGCTGCCTAGTTAGGGGAGAGAGGCCCTAACCTCACTGCTCTCGCCCCTCCACAAAGCCATAAATGCCTAATTCCCCGTTGGCTTGAATGACCTACAGTGCTTTTGGTAACTCTACCAAAAATGTGACGATTTCAACAACACGGTCATTGTAATTATTGTTGAGAAATAGATGTTTAATAACTTATTAGATGTATTTTACAGATGCACTGAATAAAATTTTAAATTCCTTGTCCAAGTCACATAACAACGCAGTGACAAAGCCAAAACTGAGACTCTAGTATTATTCCAAACTAACGCTATTAGTGGTAGTGTTACTACTAATTCCATTAAGAATTCTCAATGTCAGTTCTAATTTAATAACTTTTACTTATTTTAGAGTCTGGGGCACCAATCTCGATATAACAAAAGGCAAAATTTCTCTCAAACATGAGCATTTGAGGCAAACAATCACTGCTTTGATGTTAGGATAAAAAGCTTGGAAAACATGCTTAGAACGGTCTCAGTGTCTTCTCAAGGTCAGGATGATTTAAAGTTCAACCCTTGACTTATATGCATCCAGTGCAGGGAAAAAAAAACTGGGACAAGCAAACCAACTCTAGCAGTCTTTAAGGAACAAATTTATTTCAGTTTTACTTTTATTCAAAACTTGCTAAGTAAAGGAAAAAGTGGGAGAAAAATTTAAAGCTACCGAACTATAAAGTATTTAGACCTTACTTTTAAATGCCATACTTATTTTAAAAACTTTCTCACTAGGACATCAACTGGCCAAAAAAATGACCCGACCTAAACCTCACACCTTATACAATTAACTCAAAAGGAGCATAGCCCTAAACGTAAAATATAAAACTGTAAGACTCAGAAAAACCTTAATATATTCCTGGTGGACATGCAAAATGGCACAGCCAAGGTGGAAAAGTGTGTTGGTTTCTCAAAGGTACATGTAGACTTTGACAATGATGAACGTGATAATTTTTTTTTTTTTTTTTTTGAGATGGAGTCTTGCTCTGTTACCCAGGCTGGAGTGCAGTGATGCAATCTAGACTCACTGCAACATTCGCCTCCTGGGTTCAAGCAATTCTCGTACCTCAGCCTCTCAAGTAGTTGGGAGTACAGGCGTGCACCACCATGTCCAGCTAATTTTTGTATTTTTAGTAGAGACGAGGTTTCACCATGTTGACCAGGCTGGTGTCAAACTCCTGACCTCAAGTGATCCACCCACCTTGGCCTCCAAAAGTGTTGGGATTACAGGTGTGAGCCATCACACCTAGCCAAAAAAAAATTTTTAAAGGTAAATATAGACTTTCCATGTGACCCAGCAATTCCATTCTTAGGTACATACCAATTGGAAACAGCTACTCAGAACAAGTACTTGTATGTGAATGTTCATAGAAGCACTACTCACAACAGCCAAAAGGTGGTAACAAAATGTGGTATATCCACATAATGGAATAGTATACAGTGATATAGGAATGAAGTACTGTTACTTGCTACAATGGTACATGAATCTTGAAAACATTATGCTAAGTGAAAGACAAGCCACAAAAGAGGAACGGTAGATGCAAAATACTTGTAGGATACATAAATATTTCCTAAAAACCACTTAGAAAAATACACAAACGCAGTAGAAAAACGGACAAAAGATTTGAACACAGACTTCATGAAATCAGCACTTCCAATGGTCATTAAACGTATAAAAAGCTGTTCGGCTTCACTGGGCAATAGAGAATTGCAAATTAAAACCACAATGAGACACTAGTACATATATACCAATTGAATTGGCAAAAATTTTAAATTCTGGCAATACTGAGTGTTAGTAAAGAGATGTGGAACAATTCTTGGCTGGGTGCGGTGGCTCACACCTGTAATCCCAGCACTTTGGGAGTCCGAGGCAGGCAGATCACGAGGTCAGGAGATCGAGACCATCCTGGCTAACACAGTGAAACCCATCTGTACTAAAAATACAAAAACAAAATTAGCTGGGCGTGGTAGCGGGCGCCTGTAGTCCCAGCTACTTGGGAGGCTGAGGCAGGAGAATGGCGTGAACCCGGGAGGCGGAGCTTGCAGTGAGCTGAGATCACGCCACTGCACTCCTCCAGCCTGGGTGACAGAACAAGACTCTGTCTCAAAAAAAAAAAAAAGAATTCTCAAACACAGCAGGTAGGTGTACAAACCAGTACAATAACTTTGGAAAACAATTTGGCACTATCTAGTGAAACTGAAGACATGCATACTGTATAACTCTTTAACTCAATAATTCCAACCCTGGAGAAACTCATATTTACATGCAGGAAATGCATGTATCAGAACACTTAGTTTTATTCATCACTGACAAGAAATGAAAAAAGCCTCAATATCCATTATTACTCAAATGAAGGAAGGTCAGACACAGTAGCTCATGCCTGTAATCCCAGCACTTTGGGAGGCTGAGGCGGGTGGATCACCTGAGGTCAGGAGTTCGAGACCAGCCTGGCCAACACGGCGAAACCCGTCTCTACTATAAATACAAAAAATTAACCGGGTGTGGTGGCAGGCACCTGTAATCCCAGCTACTCGGAAGGCTGATCTCTTGAACCTGGGAGGTGGAGGTTGCAGTGAACCGAGATCGCACCATTGCACTCCAGCCTGGGTGACAAGAGCAAAACTCTGTCTCAAAATTATAATAATAATAATAATAATAACTAACGCGGTTTGCTGGTACGGTAGTACTACTAAAAGATTTCAAGACATTTCATTATAAACATAATATTGCATGTCAAAGACAAGATAGTAAAAAAAAATCTATAACGTTTTGAATTTTTATTTGGGCAACATTTGTTGTTGTTGTTGTTGTTATTATTGTTAGAAACAGTGTCTCACTCTGTAACCCAGGCTGGAGAGAAGTGGCATGATCATAGCTCACGGCAGCCTCAAATTCTTGGACTCAAGCTATCTCCCCACCTCAGCCTCTCAAGTAGCCAGGACTACATACAGGTGCACACCACCACGCTTGGCTAATTTTTTTAAATCTTTTGTAAAGACAAGATCTCTCTCTGTTGCCCACACCGGTCTAAACTCCTAACCTCAAACAATCCTCCTGCCTCAGTCTCCCAAACTGCTGGGATTATATTGGTATGAGCCACCACACCCAGTTGGAAAACGTATTTTCTACTAAAGAAGAAATAGCCTTATGAGATAAATTTAGAAATAACTGAAACATGACAAAGTTGTTTCAAAACTTAAATTAAGAATTTTAAAATCCCAAATAATTCCCACCTGAGGAAGTGTTGAAAATGGAGTCATCACACGGTTAAAATTCATTATAGCTGGACGTGGTGGCGGATGCCTATAATCCCAGGATTTTGGGAGGCCAAGGCAGGTGGATCGCTTGAGCTCAGGAGTTCAAGATCAACCTGGGCAACAAGGCAAAACCCTGTCTCTACAAAAAAAATACAAAAATTAGCCAGTTGTGGTAGCGTGCGCCTCTAGTCCCAGCTACTCAAGAGGCTGAGGTGGGAGAATCACTGGAGCGTGGGAGGCAAAGGTTGCAGCGAGCTGAGATTGTGCCACTGTACTCAACCCTGAGCAACAGAGCAAGATCCTTTCTCAGAAAAGAAAAAAAAAAATCTGGCCCAGGCACAGTGGCTCATGCCTATAATCCTAGCACTTTAGGAGGCTGAGGCAGGCGAATCACTTAAGCCCAGGAGTTCAAGATCAGCCTGGGCAACGTGGCAAAACCCAGTCTCTACAAAAAAATACAAAAATTAGCAGGGCATGGTGGTACATGCCTGCAGTTCCAGCAACTCCGGAGGCTGAGGTGGGAGGATCACCTAAGCACAGGGAGGTCGAGGCTGCAGTGAGCTGAGATTGTGCCACTGCACTCCAGCCTGGGTGACAGAGTGAGACCCTGTCTCAAAAAAAAAAAAAAAAAAAACACACACAAAGAAAGAAAAGAAAAGAAAAAGAAAAGGGAAAGGGAAAGCATTATAAATTCTAAAAGTATTTTATAAACCAATAATTCTGTTTTTATCTCTACTTAATGAAGAAAAGTAGGTGAAATACTCAATGAAAGGTTTTCAGACTACAACTTTTAAACCTTTCAACCATGGTTAATTAACGACTTTCCTTACTGTTCATATAGGTCATACCACCGTCTGTCCTTTCCTGTTTTTAATGTTAAAAACAGGAAGCCACTTGCTTGCTGTTTCTATGCTGTCCATGAAAGCGTAGAATGAGATTTCAAGATAAAAAAAACACTGGTTTTTCCTCCATCTAAAACAGTCATTTGCCTGTTTGTGTGTGCATGTGTGTAGGTACACACCCACCTCGACTACATATACTTCAAAATACTTTACATTGTTACTGTTACCACCACTCACAATACCATTCATGTCTTAAACTTTTTTTTTTTTTAAGAGATAATGGCCAGGCACGGTGGCTCACGCCTGTAATCCCAGTACTTTGGGAGGCCGAGGTGGGCAGATTACCTGAGGTTAGGAGTTCAAGACCAGCCTGGCCAACATGGTGAAAGCCTGTCTCCACTAAAAATACAAAAATTAGCCAGGTGTGATGGCGGATGCCTGTAATCCCAGCTACTTGGGAGACTGAGGCAGAAGAATCGCTTGAGCCCGGGAGGCAGAGGTTGCAGTAAGCCAAGATCGCGCCATTGCACTCCATCCTGGGCGACAGAGCGAGACTCCGTCTCCACACACACACACACACACACACACACACACACACACGCACACAAAAAAAAATACAAAAAATTAGCTGGGCGTGGTGGTGCACGCCTGCAGTCCCAGCTACTCAGGAGGCTGAGGCACGAGAATCACTTGAACCCGGAAGGCAGAGGTTGCAGTGAGCCGAGATCATGCCATTGCACTCCAGCCTGGACGACAGAGCAAGACCCTGTCTCAAAAAAAAAAAAGACAAGGTCTCACTCTGTCACCCAGGCTGGAGTGCAGTGGCTCAATCACAGCTCACAGCAGCCTTGAACTCCTGGGTACAAGTGATCCTCCCACCTCAGTCTCCCAAGTAGCTAAGACTACAGGTGTGGGCCACCACACCCAGCTAATTTTTTAACTTTCCTGTTGAGACAGGGTCTTGTTACATTGCTCAGGTTGGTCTCAAACTCCTGTGCTCAAGCTATATTCCTACCTCAGCCTCCCAAAGTGCTTGAAATTACAGGTGTGAGCTATCATGCCTGGCCTCTGGCCTCATATCTTAAACTTTTACCGAGCGTCTAATATGTGCCAAGCACCCTGTAGTATAGAGTAGTAAACAAAAAGGTAATAATCCTTGCCCTCTCGGAATCTGTATTCTGGTGGAAGAGATAAACATATAAAATATAAAGTTTGCTAGTCTAGGCTCAGTGGCTCACGCCTGTAATCCCAGCACTTTGGGAGGCCGAGGTGGGCAGATAACATGAGCCCAGGAGTTCAAGACCAGCCTGGCCTAGATGGCAAAGCCCCGTCTCTACTAAAAACACAAAAATTAGGTGTGGTTGCGTATGCCTGTAGTCCCAGCCACTCTGGAGGCTGAGGCAGGAGAATTGCTTGAACCTGGGAGACAGAAGTTGCAGTAAGCCATGATCGCGCCATTGCACTCCAGCCTGGGCAACAGAGCAAGACACTGTCTCAAGAAAATAAAAATAAATAAAAATAAAAATAAATAAAGTATGTTAGACAGTGACAAATACTAACAAAAACAAAAGCAAGCAGGAAAGGGGGAGACATGCTGCAAATTAGCTGGGGTGCCCTGGGTAGAACAGAGGACAAAACTGAAGTGAGGGAACTAGCCATGGGACTATTTGAAGGAAAAGCTTTCCTGGCATGAAAAACAGGGAAAACAGGTAACAGGGAAACTCCTGCAAACCTAATACTGGCACTAGTCCAAACGGATACAGAGGTAAACCTACCGGCACTAGTCCAAACAGATACAGTGGTAAACCTACTACAAAACTTCTTCGAAAGGTTTATTTTGAGTATAGTTTCTTACCAGTGACAAATCCCTATAGAAAATAGAGATGACTGCTCCATATGATGAAATATTATTCAGCAATAGGAAGCAATGAAGTACCGATACATGCTACAATATAAACTTCAAATACATCACGCCAAGTGAAAGGAGCCAGACACAGAAGAACATACACTGTATGATCCCATTTATATGAAATGTCCATTTATATGAAATGTCCAGAATAGTAGATCTATAGAGACAGAAAGTAGATTAGTGGCTGCCAAGGGTGGGGAGGGTGGATGAGGAAGGAGTGACTGCTAATGGTTCATGGTTTCTTTTTCAGAAGAGAAAAACATTACAAAATTAAATTGTGGTGCTGGCTGCACAACTCTGTAGATATACTAAAAACCATTGTATCGTACACTTTAAATAGGTAACCTTTATGATATGTCAATTATTTAAAAAGACTACTGCTGTCCTGTGCCCAGCAACTAACACAAAACAATGAAATGTAGTGCTCTTTATTTTTTATTCTTCTTATTTTTTTTTAGACAATCTCACTCCATTGTCCAGGGTAGAGTGCAGTGGCACAATCTTAGCTCACTGCAACTTCCACCTCCCAGGTTCAGGTGATTCTGGGAGAGCTAAGTAGTGCTCTTCTGTATGTATGTATATATGTACGTATGTATGTATGTATGTATGTATTTATTTTTAGACGGAGTTTCTCTCTTGTTGCCCAGGCTGGAGTGCAATGGTGTGATCTTGGCTCACTGCAACCTCCGCCTCTCTGGTTCAAGCGATTCTCGTGCCTCAGCCTCCCAAGTAGCAGGGATTACAGGCATGTGCCACCACGCCCCAGATAATTTTTGTATTTTTAGTAGAGATGGGGTTTCACCATGTTGGTCAGGCTGGTCTCACCTCCTGACTTCAGGTGATCTGCCGGCCTTGGCCTCTCAAAGTGCTGGGATTATAGGTGTGAGCCGCCGTACCCAGCCAGTTGTGTTCTTTTTAAATGTAGAATCATACACAGAATTAAAGAAGACAAACCAAACGATCAATCCCCTAGCTTAATGCACCAAAATGACAGGTACCAGAATATTCTTAGTACACTACTTTTTTTTGAGACACAGTCTCTATTGCCCAGGCTGGAGTGCAGTGACATGATCTCAGCTTACTGCAACTTCCGCCTCCCAGGTCCAAGCCATTCTCCTGCCTCAGCCTCCCAAGCAGCTGGGATTACAGGTGCCCACGACCACGCCTGGCTAATTTTTGTATTTTCAGTAGAGATGGGGTTTCATCACGTTGGCCAGGCTGGTCTTGAACTCCTGACCTCAGGTGATCCACCCACCTCGGCCTCCCAAAGTGCTGGGATTACAGGTGTGAGCCATCGCACCCGGCTGTATGCTACTTTTTGAAGGAAGTCAAGAATAAAATCCCTCTGGGAATTCCTAGTAATGTATTTGAATTTCTTTCTTTCTTTTGTATCTTGAAAATAAGCCTATTGGGATATAAACATATAATGTCCCTTCCCCGTATCCTATCCCTCCCATTTTTAATCTACTTATTTTTTGTAACTTTTATTTTAGGTTAAGGGGTAGGTGTGCAGGTTGTGCAGGTAAACTCGCATCACAACGGCTTGTTGTACAGATTATTTTGTCACCCAGGTACTAAGCCTAGCACCCAATAGGTTATTTTTTCTAATCCTCTCCCTCTTCTTACCCACCACAAGTGTCGTTTTCCTCTTTGTATCCATATGTTCTCATTATTTAGCTCCCACTTATAAGTGACAACAGGCCAGGCACAGTGGCTCACTCCTGTAATCCTAGCACTTTGGGAGGCCAACGCAGGCTGAGGTCAGGAGTTCAAGACCAGGCTGGCCAACATAGTGAAACCTTGTCTCTACTAAAAATACAAAAAATTAGCTGGGCGTGGTGGTGCATGCCTGTAATTCCAGCTACTTGGGAGGCTGAGGCAAGAGAATCGCTTGAATTGTGGAGGCGGAGATTGCAGTGAGCCAAGATCATGCCACTGCACTCCAGCCTGGGCGAGAGTGAGACTCCATCTCAAAAAAAATAAAAATATTAAAAAAATAAAAAAATAAGTGAGAACGTGGTATTTGGTCCTCCCATTTTTAAATATCTGATCATGAACAAGCTGTGGAGGCAAAATATTAGTTTAAAATTTAGTGAGTATGTGGTAACTACCTACCATAATTTACTCCTTACGTTCCTAGCTATTTCCTATCTAAATATTAGAATAGTTTTTTCTGAATTAAATTTTTTCATTTTGTAGAGATGAGGTTTCATTATGTTGTGTCAGCTGGTCTCAAACTCCTGGCCTTGAGTGATCCTCCTGCCTCAGCTTAGAATATTTTTATTAATTCAAGCTTTTCCTGTATCTGTCACGCACATGTTTCTGAACTACTAGCTTCACCTCACATCACAAAGAAATAAACCATAGATTGAGAAAAACAACATTCTCATCCAAACCACCATGAATAACAGAGGATTAAGGGGTAAAGAATTCCAAGAATTTTATGCAATTTATATAAAATAGAACAAACTCATGGTAACTCATCTTTATTGGTATGATCATGTGATTTAGTTGTATTCAAAGCAACATACAGTATTTCCCTACAACAGAGAATTAACATAGTTAAACTGGGCTCTCTTTCATAATGAAATGAGGAAGAAAACCAGGATGTGGTTATGAATACTACTCTCTCAGTGAAATGATGAAGTAGCAACACTATATTCGCGTTTTATGCTCCCAAGCAACCACTTTTCCTCACCTCCTTCCAGTTTAACACTTAATTTGCCTCCCTGTTTCCCATATCTAATTCAACATTAGAAAACAAACATGATCTATCACAGGAAAGGAATGACTTTTCCTTTCCTTCTAAAAGCTGAATTTTTGTAAGAAAATGGCAGAAGTTGGCTGTTTTAACTGCAAATGTTATCTACTGGGAATATTCTATTGAAATGAATTTGAATAATTTAATACAATCTTCTCCATAAACTGCAGAGGCAAATGCTCTCCTCAGCCTCCCATTTCCTTGTATTACTTCCTCCAAGAATTGTTTCCTGATTAACCCTGTGCTACTCAGATACTTTTTTTGTTCTATATCTTCATATAATCTAAGTATTATTTACTTGTATAATGGTTTTGCAAAGGCCCATAACTTTCAAATGCTTGTCTCCTCAACAAAATTAGAAACTACTTAAGAATAAAATCTGTGTGTTCTAATTCTTTCACACAAAGGATACACAGGCAGCTCCCAACACTTAAACCACCAATTTACTTTCTGTAAACATGAAACAAGTTCCAAAGATAATGTACTCACAAACAAAGTAATTCAGATGCATCTTGTTGGTTTCATTCATTCATCACACTTGCAGCACCAGCTGCGCAAGCTCTATGAAAAATCCCCTGATCAAAAACTGCCCTTGGGGTCATGGTGGCTCACTCCTGTAATCCCAACACTTTGGGACGCCAAGGCAGGAGGATCGCTTGAGCACAAGAGTTTGAGACAAGCTTGGACAACATGGCAAGACGCTGTCTCTATTTAAAAACAAAAACAAAAAAACTACTCCTCATTGCCTACCAAACTTCTTACTTTGATTTTCAAAACACAATTTCTCTTCTGTCTACATTCCAGATTCTCCCATACATTCTTCATGCCTTTGTCTATACTATCCCCTCATCCAGGAATGTGCTGTCTGCACCACAGTCAGCACTTCCTTCACCACCAGCTATACACGTCAATTGTTAAGTTTCGACTATGCGTCTACACTAGGAGAGGTCCCTGCAGATAAAGAGTTTTTAGTTTGAATGTATAAATAAAACTTCAGCTACCATTGGTCATAACTGCCATTAACTCAGTCTAGTAGGAGGATACAGGCCTGTGAACAAGTAACTGCAATACTGTACAACCTAGGAAGGGTATGGTAAGCTGTCACTGAGGGCTATACAAAATCAATGTACTGTAGATGCACTCTGGGTGGACATGCTCAGGGGTAGAAGGGGGATCAAAAAGTATTAAAAATGTGGGCCGGGCACAGTGGCTCGCATCTGTAATCCCAGCACTTTGGGAGGCCGAGGCGGGTGGATCGTTTGAGGTCAGGAGTTTGAGACCAGCCTGGCCAACATGGTGAAACCTCATTTCTACTAAAAATACAAAATTATCTGGAGAGTGGTAGCACATGCCTATAATCCCTGCTACTTGGGAGGCTGAAGCATGAGAATTGCTGGGACCCGGGAGGCGGAGGTTGCAGTGAGCCAAGATCACACCACTATACTCCAGCCTGGGCGACCAAGCAAGACTCTTGTCTAAAAAATAATAATAATAAAATAAAAAATGTTAAAAATGTGTTTGGGTTTTAAAAGACAAAAACTAGTTAAGGCTACTGGACCAACTTCTGAATGCAGGGCTTTGCATTCAAAAAACTTATTTACCTTCTTTGTGAAATTAACTTGCAGGGCAATGAGTAGGATGGCCAACTTGTGCTGGGGCTCGGATGGAGTACAAGATGGTTGAGATGAGAGAGAAAGGATGCCTAATCTTGGGTTCTCTCAGGAGCCACTTTTGAATCCATATATCTACTGACTGGTTTTGTCTTCCTAGTAACTGACAATGTTTTCATGATGTACTCTTCCCATTTGCACATGACCACTATCCATTACCTGAATAATTGTTTCTTCTACAATCAATGTTCACTGGCTCGTCTCAGCGTTGCCTTTGCTCACCCCACACCTGTCTCTTTTCCTCGGACGCACAGGGACCACAAAAAAACTTTAATGTCTTAAGTCCTTCTCTAATCTGGTACATTTCCCTGGGCTGAAAGACAACCTTTTGCCATGTGGGACATGCCAAGAACACACAGGTTTGTTTTATTTTTAGTAAAATCAGGCATCTTTAACCCTCATTTTATCTATTTATGGAGACTAGGTAACACATATGTAATGTATACAACTCCAGAAGTGAGCTCCAAGTCAATAACAAGTTAAAAAAACAAAAAACTTGGCCAGGCACAGTGGCTCCCACCTGTAATCCCAGCACTTTGGGAGGCCGAGGTGGGTGGATCACAACGTCAGGAGATCGAGACCATCCTGGCTAACACGGTGAAACCCTATCTCTACTAAAAATACAAAAAAAAATTAGCCTGGCGTGGTGGCAGGTGCCTGTAGTCCCAGCTACTCGGGAGGCTGAGGCAGAAGAACGGCGTGAACCTGGGAGGCGGAGCTTGCAGTGAGCCGAGACAGAGCCACTGCACTCCAGCCTGGGCAACAGAGCGAGACTCGTCTTAAAAAAAAAAAAAAAATTAGCCGGGCGTGGTGGCAGGTGGCTGTAGTCCCAGCTACTCAGGAGGCTGAGGCAGGAGAATGGTGTGAACCCAGGAGGCGGAGCTTGCAGTGAGCCGAGATCGCACCACTGCACTCCAGCCTGGGCGACAGAGCGAGACTCCGTCTCAAAAAATAAACAAACAAACAAACAAAAAACCCTTCAGAGGTACAAAGGAACATGCAGGGAAAAGTAAAGTGAATGAAGCCCTCTTCCCCAGACAGCCATGCTCATATGTTTACCATTCCTACAATAAGAGTGTTGTTTACTGTAAATAGAATCGGTTGGCCACATTCTGTATTACAGCTTGTTTGTCTGGGGAGAGGAGCTGATGTGTGAATCACCCAACTATGTATAATGTATCTGTGAGAAAACACATTATTAATTCCAAAGAATACAACCTTTTCAGAAAATGGTAAACACAAGCTGGGATTCAGCACGGTGGTATGAACAGAAAGAGCATGGCTTTTTCACTTCACAGTCCTCTGTCCATACAGCAGCTCTGACGCCTGGCATCTTAGGAAACGTTGTTTAACTTGTGACTTTTTGATTTCTAATCCATAAAACAGGGATAGTGCCGCCCACCTCCTTAGGTTCTTCTTGATTAAACCCATGTTGAATGCTTTGATATCTTTAACCTTGTTTTCACCTTTCTTTTCTTTTTTTTTTTTTTTGAGACGGAGTCTTGCTCTGTCCCCCAGGCTGGAATGCAGTGGCGCAATATTGGCTCACTGCAAGTTCCGCCTCCCAGGTTCACGCCATTCTCCTGCCTCAGCCTCCCGAGTACCTGGGACTACAGGCACCCGTCACCACGCCCAGCTAATTTTTTGTATTTTTAGTAGGGACGAGGTTTCACCATGTTAGCCAGAGTGGTCTCGATCTCCTGACCTCATGATCCACCCATCTCGGCCTCCCAAAGTGCTGGGATTACAGACATGAGCCACCGTACCCGGTCTTAAGCTTTCTTTGTAGAATGTTTTTATTTAACTGCATCTGGAATAGTTTAATTTTAATGTGTACCCAAATTTCTGAGAAAAAACTTTTGTGCAAAAATACTAAGATTTCCATAAAAGGCTTCTATTTACAGAATCAAAAACTCTCTAACAGTTACCTTTTGTTCTTCTCTTTCTGTTGCATGGTGACACTTTTCAATTCTCCAATACCTCAAGAAATCTCGAAGATATCCAAAGAGGGTGAGTACGCCATACCCCACATACGTGAGCACAGCAACCAGCATTGGTGTTTCTTCAAAAGCTTCATTAAATGGTCTTTTATATAGTCCTCCATTTTGTGTAACATGGTGGATCTAAAAGAGAGGTTAAAAATGTTTATTTCCATCATGGCAAGAAAAACATTCCTACCTAAAATCTAGGTCCTTAGAGATTTGCTGAATTACACCTTAAGAATTTTCTAAGTTCCACCGGGCGCAGTGGCTCACACCTGTAATCCCAGCACTTTGGGAGGCTGAGGCGGGCAGATCACTTGAGGTCAGGAGTTCAAAACCAGCCTGGTCAACATGGTGAAACCCCGTCTCTACTAAAAATACAAATATTAGCCAGGATTGGTGGTGCACACCTGTAATCCCAGCTACTTGGGAGGCTGAGGGAGGAGAGTTGCTTGAACCTGGGAAGTGGAGGCTGCAGTAAGCCAAGATCACGCCACTGCATTCCCGCCTGGGTGACAGAGCAAGACTCCGTGTCAAAAAAAAAAAAAAAAAAAAGGATTTTCTAAGTTCCAACCTCACTGGAAACAAGAAAAAAAAAGAAAAAGAATTTTAGGTCAGGCACAATGGCTCACGCCTATAATCCCAGCACTTTGGGAGGCCGAGGTGGGTGAATCACCTGAGGCTGGGAGTTCGAGACCAGCCTGACCAACATGGAGAAACCCCATCTCTACTAAAAATACAAAACTAGGCGGGTGTGGTGGCACATGCCTATCATCTCAGCTATTCAGGAGGCTGAGGCAGGAGAATTGCTTGAACCTGAGAGATGGAGGTTGTGGGGAGCCGAGATCAAACCATTGCACTCCAGCCTGGGCAACAAGAGCGAAACCCCATCTCAAAAAAAAAAAAAAAAAAAAAAAAGAATTTTGTAAGCAACAGTCAAATGTAACACTAAGAGATAAGCAGGGCTACTTGTTTTCAATAGAAATAACTTATAAATTATATGCCCTTCAGATGAACAGTAAAAGAAGGGGAGCAAGAAGGACTGCATAAGAACACCACCTAACACTGATTTTTATCATTATTTGATTTTCTTAAATAGATTCTAAAATGCTAGCATAATTTCTTTTGTTCTAATAAAAAAAGCAAAAAATATAAATCAACAAAGAGAAAGCCTGTCCCAAAAAAAGTACTATATTACAGATGAAGAGATCAAAAGTTCAAAAGTAAATTCAGCTTTAGAATGTAAAGTATTTGTAAATGTTTTACTACCACACATTCTTAAAGCCACCCAGCCATAGTATTCCAATAATTATCAGCAGTAGGCCCCTGTAGAAACACGTAGTTCAAATTAACCTTTGTTGGAGTGATAACACAAGTGAATCATGCAAAAAACTAAGATGTTTATATAAGTGTGGTCCAGGCTGGGTGCAGTGGCACATGCCTGTAATCCTAGCACTTTGGGAGGCCAAGGTGGGCAGATCACTTGAGCCCAGGAGCTTGAGACCAGCCTGGGCACATGGCAAAATTTTGTCTCTACAAAAACAAAAAACAAAAACACTAGCTGGACATGGTGGCACATGCCTGTAGTCCCAGGTCCTCAGGAGATAGGTGGGATGATTACCTGAGCCCAGAAGGTCAAGGTGGCAGTGAGCCATGATCGTGCCACTTCCCTACAGCCTAGGTGATAGAGAAAAAAAAAAAAAAAAGTGTGGCCCAGCATTATATAAAAGTAAAAAGAAAGTGAAACCCAAAACAAGGGGAAAAATTCTTAGTAACTGTGTGTCATGAATTCTTCGGTCCCCCTTCATCTTAAGTATTCATTCCCAAACATTGTTAAGATTATCCCTTGTTTTAACCTTTGGGATACTTGGATTTTAATACACAAAACCAAGCTACTTTACTTTTGATCTCATAGATGAAAACTTTTTGCTTCTTGGTCAATTTTAATGCAAATCTTGCTTTATAGAAGAAATCTGCTAGACAAGTTTGTGTGTTAACTTTAATCTTAACTTTGGAACAACTGCAGTGAGGATGGTTAATCAAAATTTACCAGGGGCGTATCGTCAATTAAGCATTATGAAAAGTCCCAAAGAACTAAAAGATCCTTTCCTGCCCTCTCAGGTAATCTGATCAGAGATATGATATAAACAAATAAAAACAAATTAATAAAATTTACATAACTATACAATCAATTGTTATATATATCCAAGGGGTAAAGATATTTTAGAATATCCTATCCTGGTAATGTTAGTTTTGGAAAGCTGCTTCAGTGTTACAAATTGGAATAGTTTGGAAAGACACAGTTATATGTGACAAAGGACAGGCATTCAGATAGGCATGGCAGATGGATGGAATCTGTTGGTACTGATTCAACTTGATGATCTAAATAACTTCTGAAAACTATTCACAAACTCATTTAGGTCTTCATCAATCTCTTTCACATAGGAGAAAAAGTTTGGTGTCAATATTTAACACTTAAACTTTTATGCGGGAATAAGATTGTAATGTATTTAGAACAGAATAGCTAAAATTGAGCCAATATCTTAAGACAGAAAATTGTTTAAAAATTAACAACAATATAAAAAAGTTATTAAGCTGGGCAAAGCAAAATGAAAAGCAATTTAAAAGACAAGAAAAATTACCTTCTGATCATCTCTTTAAAAACTGTACCTGAAAATATTTTGCCTTAAGAATTCTGTTTAATACCAGTGCCGAACTCTCCCTAACTATGAAATTATTTAAATTATTCACTCTCAACTGTACACATCATTAAAAAGCCTGGAAATTAAGAGCCCCCCCCCAGTCTCAAACCAACATGCAGCGAGTTTACAGGTCAGGAATGCTATGGGTGGGTCTCTTTTAAAGATATCCGCCTTGATTTCAGGCACACCCAGACAGGCAGGATCAGGTCAATTCATACTGTAGGCTGGACTCTCTAGGAAGGAGGATGCTAAACCATTATGAAGAACTGTGTGATTTTACCAAAGCCTTATTCAAAATTAAATGTATTTTAAAGAATTAAGGTTCAACTAAGAAGTGGCTGGGTTTTCTTTTTTTCCACCTTCAGAACCTGTGAAAAGTGACTTTGGAATGTGGCTTCAGTCAGAACAGAGTGACTGATGATACAGGGAGGCGGATGAGCATGCCAACTGACATGCAAGCCTCTCAAAAAGGTGAAAAGTCTTTAAACTCTGAGAGAACAAAATCACTTCACCTTTAAGGACTGATGCTAAATCTTATCCTTCACATGATTCAAACAATAACAATGATATTACTCTCTTATACATAGGTAATAATCCATGAGGAAAAACACCAGGTCTGTTTTGCTCATTATTGCACGTCTAGCACCCAGGGTAGTATTTATGAAGTCTTAATAAATAGTTAACACTTAATAACATTTCGTATCAGTCTGTTCACAGTCTGTTCACATTAAGCAAACAAGAATGTGATACTATATTAGCATTATTAATTAAGGAAAAATTTAGGAATATCAAGAAATGTTTGCCTGAACAGTAATATTACTGTTTAAGAAAATGTAAAAGAAAATAAAAATGCAAAGGAAGAAATTTTTTTTCCGACAAGACTATAAGCACACCACCATAAAACACATTACAGAACAAGAGAAGGAAAAAAAATCAAACTAATGAACCATTTTGTCCACATGCCTGTGGGCTGTCAACCATGTTTATTAGGCAGCTGAAAAAGCACTCCTAACCAAAGCAATAATGGGAAAGTATAATAAAAGATAAGCCATATGTGTAATACATATGTTTCCATACGACGAAAATTGTCTGGAAGGAGACACAAGAAAATGGGGTAAGGAGTAGGGTGGGAAAAGATGGCATATTTTTTGTTTATAACCTTCTAAACGGCTTTGATTTTTCTTGTTTTTTACGAGTATATATTGTCAGGCCTCTGAGTCGAAGCTAAGCCATCATATCCCCAGTGACCTGCACGTATAAAACCAGCTGGCCTAAAGCAACTGAAGTTCCACAAAAGAAATGAAAATAGCCTTAACTGATGACATTCCATCATTGTGATTTGTTTCTGCCCCACCCTAACCAATCAATGTACTTTGTAATCTCCCCCACCCTTAAGAAGGTTCTTTATAATTCTCCCCACCCTTGAGAATGTACTTTGTGAGATCCACCCCCTGCCCACAAAACATTGCTCCCAACTCCACCGCCTATCCCAAAACCTCTAGGAACTAATGATAATCCACCGCCCTTTGCCACCGCCTATCCCAAAACCTCTAAGAACTAATGATAATCCACCGCCCTTCGCTGACTCCTTTTTCGGACTCAGCCCACCTGTACCCAGGTGAAACAAACAGCCTTGTTGCCCACACAAAGCCTGTTTGGTGGGGTGGGGGGCGGCGGGGGGCGGGGGGGGGTTCTCTTCACATGCACACTTGAAACATTTGGTACTGAAGAGCTGGGTCAGCGGGATTCCTTCAGGAGACCAGTCCCCCATCCTCATACTCACTGCATGAAGACATCCACCTACGACCTCGGGTCCTCAGACCAATCAGCCCACGGAACATCTCACAGATTTTAAATCGGGTAAGCCGCCTCTTTTTACTCGCTTCTCCAACCTCTCTCACTATCCCTCAACCTCTTTCTCCTTTCAATCTTGGCGCCACCCTTCAATCTCTCCCTTCTCTTAATTTCAATTCCTTTCATTTTCTGATAGAGACAAAGGAGACACATTTTATCCGTGGACCCAAAACTCCGGTGCCAGTCACAGACTCGGGAAGGCAGCCTTCCCTTGGTGTTTAATCATTGCGGGGACGCCTCTCTGATTATTCACCCACGTTCCATTGGTGTCTGATCTCCGCGGGGATGCCTGCCTTGGTCATTCACCCATGTTCCCTTGGTGGAAAGTCAACTGCGGGGAAGCCTGCTTTGGCTGCTCACCCACATTGCAGCCCAGGGCTGCTCCCCACCCCCCTTCTCCGTGTCTCTACCCTTCTCTTTAAACTTGCCTCACTATCTATAGCCTCTCTAGTGAATTCTCATCTACTTATGAGTTCTCAGCTAGACCTTACATGCTACGACTAAGCTCAAGTCTACACTGCAATCCCAAATTCCTTTCCAGAACTCCACATTCGCATTTCCACCTGCCTTCTACATAGCTCCATTTAGACTTCATGGTCACCTCAAACTCAACAAGTCTAAAGCTGAACTTCTTCTCACCATCCTAACCCTCCCTCTCAGTTAAAACCTGATACTCCTCTTCTATTACCTATTTTGGTCAACAGCATCACCATCCAGTCTACCCAGTCCCCCAGGTTTGGAGTCATCTTTCGCTCCACCTTATTTTCTGGCTTCCAGATAGAATTAGTAATGACTTTCTGTGCTTTAGTCCAAGAGCTTCCTGTGGGGCACAAGAGAATTTTAAGGAGGTTGAAAAGGTTTTTTCTTTTTTTTCTCTTGACAGCATCTCACTCTGCCACCCAGGATGGAGTGCAGTGGTGCGATCATGGCTCACTGCAGCCTCTACCTTTCAGGCTTAAGTGATCCTCTGGCCTCAGCCTCCCAGGAAGCTGGGACCACAGCACAATAAGAGATTAACATAAGATAACATAAGATTAACACAATAAATATTTACTTATTTATTGTAGAGATGGGATTTCACTACATTGCCCAGGCTGGTCTCAAACTCCTGGGCTCAAGCTATCCTCCTGCCTTGGTCTCCCAAAGTGCTGGGATTACAGGCATGAGCCGCTGTGCCCAGCCTAGTCTACAAGTTTATTCAGATTTTGCCAAATGTCCTAATGATATCCTCTATAGCAAAAGAAAACCCTGGATTATATGTTGCCTTCTGTCTCTTAAGTCTCACGAAAATTTTTTAAAAATAATTAAAATAAAAAAGTTTTTATTGCACTGTAAACTGACTCAGAAGAAATGATCCTGAATAAAGGTTTCAAGAATCCCATGAAAGGACAGGGAGTAACTATGTTATAATGCAATAACAGTGAAGTAATTATTAGGAAACAGAAGCACACATTTCTGATATGAATACAAAATCACAAAAGCATAATTTCCTTAAGCAAATAAGCACATTCCAGCTGCATGCTACAGCAGGATAACAGAACCTGCCCAGCTGGCGAATGGTTTGGAACTTTATTTTTAAAAACTTAATGTCTAATGTGAACCACCCATTATTCTTCAGCAATCAAAGAACTGTTATCATACTTTGTCCATTAAACGAACCCTATTCATTTTCAAATGGTATGCTTCTGTTGCTCCTTAAAATCAGTTCTGCTGAAACTGTCCTTACAATTTCACTGAAATGTACTGGCCTCTCCCTACTGCATACCACACATACTAGAGAGAACAGTTTGGAGCTTTACACAAATCACATAGGCTATACCATGCTCTGAATGTGTATGTCCAGAAGTGTCTCCTTTTTTCAGCAGGGAAATTTTGAAAAGTAGGGAGTCCATAGTTTTTCTTGTAGGCGCATAAATTCCTTAATTTTTGTCAGTAAGTATCTCATGTGGAATGGAATGAAAAATGTTTCCAAAACTAGCTGTGAAACACATTTATATTTTGACATTACCATTTTCCTATTGAAAACCCCCAAAAGGAGATCTTCAAGCATATATGGAGTGGAACATTTCCATTTCAGTTCAGTGGCATCCTGTACACACTGGGCACTGATGTCTGCCCAGGAGTTATCACACTAACTGGCAACCCAAGCCTCCGCTGTAACACTTTTCCATCTCTAGATAAGCATCGTGGTGTAAGAGATGCAAGAGCCTGAGGACTGGAGTACAAGTGCAGCTCTGCCACAAATTCTGCATCTTCATCTGAGCTCTCCTCCACTGCTGACATGTTCTGAGCCTGTAATACCATCCCCTCCACTCTGCCCCCTCCACGTGCTTCAATCTGGTTTTGTGGTGCACACCACTGGAGAGGCAACCCGGTTTGTGTCAACTTCCCTTCTCTGGGAATACTCCCTGATATGCAGGGATGGGCCCCCACTGGTCACATGTATGCTTTGTGACCATATTTCCTGGACCATAACTGATTGACACCATAGACACCTCTGCCAAAAGAAATCCAACAACTCTCTTTTATGGGGATTTAAAATGTCAATGCGGAGAGAGTCTGAAGGGCAGTGGGTCTCCAATGTCCTGAAGAAAGGGTTCACAAACTCCTGCCGCTGAGGTCCCAAGAGCTGTGCCAATTCCTGCCTTTCTGAGACCTGTTCAATTTCATCCCCCATCCCATTTTTGTATACCTATCATCCTTCCAATAAATCACTTTTTGCTTGGTTTAACCAGAGTCAGTTTCTGTTACTCTCAACTAAAAAAGTTAACAGTCATTCTATATTAAAATCTCTTAGAACTTCTTTTCTACATTTTTATTGGGTATTTATCACGTTAGCACAGCCTGTAAACTTTAAGGGCTTCTAGAAATTTTTAAAAAATATTTCCTGGCCGGACGCGGTGGCTCACGCCTGTAACCCTAGCACTTTGGGAGGCCAAGGCGGGCGGATCACCTGAGGTCGGGAGTTTGAGACCAGCCTGACCAACATGGAGAAACCCCATTTCTACTAAAAATACAAAATTAGCTGGGCATGGTGGTGCATTCCTGTAATCCCAGCTACTCGGGAGGCTGAGGCAGGAGAATTGCTTGAACCTGGGAGGCAGAGGTTGCGGTGAGCCAAGATCCTGCAACCACATTCCAGCCTCGGCAACAAAGCAAGACTCTGTCTCCAAAAAAAAAAGGAAAATGACAAACTCATGCACACATATGCTAA